>NC_041390.1:613536139-613546320 GCF_002162155.2 Triticum dicoccoides
CGCGGAGGGCGCGCGGCGGCGACGGCGGCGGGTGGCGGTAGCGGCGGCGTGGAGGACGCGCGGCGGCGGCGGCTAGGGTTAGGTCGACCGACCTGCAATAGATACCATGTAGAATATGAAGTATAGGCTGTGCAAATACAATACATTGATTGGTGCACCAGGCACGTATATATGAGTACAGAGAGGGGCCACAACCTCGACTATACAAAGGAAACAGGAGGTGGGCTCAATACACAATATACACATACACAATATACTCAACAGTACAACACATGGCACAATCAAAAGGGATGTAAACATGGTGCCCGAAGCAGAGTGACATGGGATGCTCAGCCCAAAGAGGAGCTACAACACAATGCTAAACTACCCAATCCAACAAGAGACAACCCTAACTGAGACTATGCCCCAACACTCGGAATCGAGTACCAGACATGGCATGAGCAAGCAACACGACGTCTTCATGAAGAGGAATGACGTTGTGACGCCGCCGTCGTCCGATCCATGGAACTGGATTTGGGGTTTCCCCCGGCGCTCAAACAGGGGCTCGGAGAATAGGCCTTGGCAGCGCCTCCAAGAAGGGTACATCACCCACAGGTGTCGCCGCTGCCAGCATCAAGCTGGGATTTTGCCCTGGCCAATGTCCAAACAATCCCAAAGCCATCGGAACTGGATCCAGTATGGGGACAAGTCATAAGTTGGGATGGCCATCGCCAGAAGGGGAGCTATGCCACCGGAAGCGCGAGCAATGGACCTGGCGGAGGAGGGACAAGGCAAGGGGTGGCAGTAGAGGTTGGACAGGCAACGGCGAGACGTAGAGGAACCAACACACGGCATGCGACGACAGCCGGCAAGTTGACGAGCCAGGATCCGAAGAATGTAGATCTGGATCAATGAAGCAGGAGCAGCCAAAACACCGGCGGACCCATGAAGCCGGAAAGAGCAGAGCTTCAAGAGCACCGGGCCATAGCCGCTACAGGAGGAGCGCCGACAAGCTGGTGTTGGAAATATGCCCTAGAGGCAATAATAAATTAGTTATTATTATATTTCCTTGTTCATGATAATTGTTTATTATCCATGCTATAATTGTATTGATAGGAAACTCAGATACATGTGTGGATACATAGACAACACCATGTCCCTAGTAAGCCTCTAGTTGACTAGCTCGTTGATCAATAGATGGTTACGGTTTCCTGACCATGGACATTGGATGTCGTTGATAACGGGATCACATCATTAGGAGAATGATGTGATGGACAAGACCCAATCCTAAGCCTAGCACAAAGATCGTGTAGTTCGTTCGCTAAAGCTTTTCTAATGTCAAGTATCATTTCCTTAGACCATGAGATTGTGCAACTCCCGGATACCGTAGGAGTGCTTTGGGTGTGCCAAACGTCACAACGTAACTGGGTGGCTATAAAGGTACATTACAGGTATCTCCGAAAGTGTCTGTTGGGTTGGCACGAGTCGAGACTGGGATTTGTCACTCCGTTTAAACGGAGAGGTATCTCTGGGCCCACTCGGTAGGACATCATCATAATGTGCACAATGTGATCAAGGAGTTGATCACGGGATGATGTGTTACGGAACGAGTAAAGAGACTTGCCGGTAACGAGATTGAACAAGGTATAGGGATACCGACGATCGAATCTCGGGCAAGTACAATACCGCTAGACAAAGGGAATTGTATACGGGATTGATTAAGTCCTTGACATCGTGGTTCATCCGATGAGATCATCGTGTAACATGTGGGAGCCAACATGGGTATCCAGATCCCACTATTGGTTATTGACCGGAGAGTCATCTCGGTCATGTCTGCATGTCTCCCGAACCTGTAGGGTCTACACACTTAAGGTTCGGTGACGCTAGGGTTATAGAGATATTAGTATGCGGTAACCCGAAAGTTGTTTGGAGTCCCGGATGAGATCCCGGACGTCACGAGGAGTTCCGGAATGGTCCGGAGGTAAAGAATTATATATAGGAAGTGCTATTTCGGCCATCGGGACAAGTTTCGGGGTCATCGGTATTGTACCGGGACCACCGGAAGGGTCCCGGGGATCCACCGGGTGGGGCCACCTGCCCCGGGGGGCCACATGGGCTGTAGGGGGTGCGCCTTGGCCTATATGGGCCAAGGGCACCAGCCCCTAGAGGCCCATGCGCCAAAGGGACAAGAGGAGGGGAGAGTCCTTAAAGGGGAAGGCACCTCCGAGGTGCCTTGGGGAGGATGGACTCCTCCCCCCCTTGGCCGCACCCTTCCTTGGAGGAAGGGGCAAGGCTGCGCCCTCCCCCTCTCCCTTGGCCCTATATATAGTGGGGGGAAGGGAGGGAAACCCTACCTAAGCCCTGGCGCCTCCCTCTCCCTCCCATGACACATCTCCCTCCTCCCGCAGCGCTTGGCGAAGCCCTGTTGGAATCCCGCTACTTCCACCACGTCGTCGTGCTGTTGGATCTCCATCAACCTCTCCTTTCCCCTTGCTGGATCAAGAAGGAGGAGACGTCGCTGCTCTGTACGTGTGTTGAACGCGGAGGTGCCGTCCGTTCGGCGCTAGGATCATCGGTGATTTGAATCACGACGAGTATGACTCCATCAACCCCGTTCTCTTGAACGCTTCCGCGCGCGATCTACAAAGGTATGTAGATCCACTCCTCCCTCGTTGCTAGATGACTCCATAGATAGATCTTGGTGACACGTAGGAAATTTTTTAATTATTGCTACGTTCCCCAACAGTGGCATCATGAGCTAGGTCTATGCGGAGTTTCTATGCACGAGTAGAACACAAAGTAGTTGTGGGCGTTGATTTTGTTCAATATGCTTGCCGTTACTAGTCTTATCTTGATTCGGAGGCATCGTGGGATGAAGCGGCCCGGACCGACCTTACACGTACTCTTACGTGAGACAGGTTCCACCGACTGACATGCACTAGTTGCATAAGGTGGCTAGCGGGTGTCTGTCTCTCCCACTTTACTCGGATCGGATTCGATGAAAAGGGTCCTTATGAAGGGTAAATAGCAATTGGCATATCACGTTGTGGCTTTTGCGTAGGTAAGAAACGTTCTTGCTAGAAACCCATAGCAGCCACGTAAAACATGCAAACAACAATTAGAGGACGTCTAACTTGTTTTTGCAGGGTATGCTATGTCATGTGATATGGCCAAAAGGATGTGATGAATGATATATGTGATGTATGAGATTGATCATGTTGTTGTAATAGGAATCACGACTTGCATGTCGATGAGTATGACAACCGGCAGGAGCCATAGTGGTTGTCTTAATTTATTTATGACCTGCGTGTCAACATAAACGTCATGTAATTACTTTACTTTATTGCTAACCGTTAGCTATAGTAGTAGAAGTAATAGTTGACGAGACAACTTCATGAAGACACAATGATAGAGACATGATGATGGAGATCATGGTGTCATGCCGGTGACAAAATGATCATGGAGCCCCAAGATGGAGATCAAAGGAGCTATATGATATTGGCCATATCATGTCACTATTATTTGATTGCATGTGATGTTTATCATGTTTATACATCTTATTTGCTTAGAACGACGGTAGTAAATAAGATGATCCCTCATTACAATTTCAAGAATGTGTTCTCCCCTAACTGTGCACCGTTGCTAAAGTTCGTCGTTTCGAAGCACCACGTGATGATCGGGTGTGATAGATCCTTACGTTCACATACAATGGGTGTAAGACAGTTTTACACATGCAAAACACTTAGGGTTAACTTGACGAGCCTAGCATGTACAGACATGGCCTCGGAACACAAGAGACTGAAAGGTCGAGCATGAGTCGTATGGTAGATACGATCAACATGAAGATGTTCACCGATGATGACTAGTCCGTCTCACGTGATGATCGGACACGGCCTAGTTGACTCGGATCATGTAATCACTTAGATGACTAGAGGGATGTCTATCTGAGTGGGAGTTCATAAGATGAACTTAATTATCCTGAACATAGTTAAAAGGTCTTCGCAAATTATGTCGTAGCTCACGCTTCAGTTCTACTGTTTAGATATGTTCCTAGAGAAAAATTTAGTTGAAAGTTGATAGTAGCAATTATGCGGACTAGGTCCGTAAACTGAGGATTTTCCTCATTTGCTTCATAGAAGGCTTATGTCCTTAATGCACCGCTCAGTGTGCTGAACCTCGAACGTTGTCTGTGGATGTTGCAAACATCTGACATACACATTTTGATAACTACGTGATAGTTCAGCTAAACGGTTTAGAGTTGAGGCACCAAAGACGTTTTGAAACGTCGCGAAACATATGAGATGTTTCGAGGGCTGAAATTGGGATTTCAGGCTCGTGCCCACGTCAAGAGGTATAAGACCTCCGACGATTTTCTTAGCCTGCAAACTAAGGGAGAAAAGCTCAATTATTGAACTTGTGCTCAGATTGTCTGAGTACAACAATCGCTTGAATCGAGTGGGAGTTGATCTTCCAGATGAGACAGTGATGTTTCTCCAAAGTCATTGCCACCAAGCTGCTAGAGCTTCGTGATGAACTATAATATATCAGGGACATATATGATGATCCTTGAGATATTCATGATGTTTGACACCGCGAAAGTAGAAATCAAGAAGGAGCATCAATTGTTGATGGTTGGTGAAACCACTAGTTTCAAGAAGGGAAAGGGAACAAAGGGATACTTCATGAAACGGCAATTCAGCTGCTGCTCTAGTGAAGAAACCCAAGGTTGAACCCAAACCCGAGACTGAGTGCTTCTGTAATAAGGGGAACAGCCACTGGAGCAGAATTACCCTAGATACTTGGTAGATAAGAAGGCTATCGATAGAAGTATATTGGATATACATTATGCTAATGTGTACTTTACTAGTACTCCTAGTAGCACCAGGGTATTAGATACTGGTTCGGTTGCTAAGTAACTCGAAATAAAAGCTACGGAATAAATGGAGACTAGCTAAAGGTGAGCTGACGATATGTGTTGGAAGTATTTCCAAGGTTGATCAAATATCGTACGCTCCCTCAACCATCGAGATTGGTGTTTGCGTTGAGCATAGACATGATTGGATTATGTCTATCGCAATACGGTTATTCATTTAAGGATAATAATGGTTACTCTATTTATTTGAATAATACCTTCAATGGTCTTACACCTAAAATGAATGGTTTATTGAATCTCGATCGTAGTGATACACATGTTCATGCCAAAAGATAGTAATGATAGTACCACCTACTTGTGGCACTGCCACTTAAGTCATATAAAACACATGAAGAAGCTCCATGTTGATGGATCTTTGGGCTCACTCGTTTTGAAAAGTTTGAGACATGCGAACCATGTCTATTGGTGTATATGCATGAAGAAACTCCATGCAGATGGACCGTTTGAACTCACTTGATTTTGAATCACTTGAGACATGCAAATCATACCACATGGGCAAGATGACTGAAAGCCTCGGTTTCAGTAAAATGGAACCAGAAACAGCTTGCTGGAAGTAATACATTTTGATGTGTGCAGTCCAATGAGTGCTGAGGCGTGTAGTGGATATCGTTATGTTCTTACTTCACAGATGATTTGAGTAGATGTTGAGCATATTTACTTGATGAATCACGAGTCTGAATTATTGAAAGGTTCAAGTAATTTCAGGATGAAGTTGAAAGATCGTCGTGACAAGAGGATAAAAGATCTATGATATGATCATAGTGGTGAATATCTGAATCACGAGTTTGGCACAGAATTAAGACATTGTGGAAATTGTTTCACAACTGATACATCCTGGAACACCATAGTGTGATGGTGTGTCCGAACATCATTACTGCACCCTATTGGATATGATGTATACCATGATGTCTCTTATCGAATTACCACGATAGTTTATGGGTTAGGCATTAGAGACAACCACATTCACTTTAAATAAGGCACCACGTAATTCCGATGAGATGACACCGTATGAACTATGGTTTAGAGAAACCTAAGCTATCATTTCTTAAAAGTTTGGGGCTGCGACGCTTATGTGAAAAAGTTTCAGGCTGATAAGCTCGAACCCAAAGCAGATAAATGCATCTTCATAGGACACCCAAAACAGTTGGGTATACCTCCTGTCTCAGATCCGAAAGCAATAAGGGATTGTTTCTAGAATCGGGTCCTT
Organism: Triticum dicoccoides; assembly: GCF_002162155.2. Taxonomy (NCBI): domain Eukaryota; kingdom Viridiplantae; phylum Streptophyta; class Magnoliopsida; order Poales; family Poaceae; genus Triticum; species Triticum dicoccoides. The sequence goes on from NC_041390.1 coordinate 613,542,259, forward strand.
TCACGAGGAAAAGTTTCTCTCGAAAGAATTGAGTGGGAGGATGGTGGAGACTTGATGAGGTTATTGAACCGTCACTTCAACTAGTGTATAGCAGGCACAAAGAGTTGTTCCTGTGGCACCTACACCAATTGAAGTGGAAGCTTATGATATTGATCATGAGACTTCGGATCAAGTCACTCCCAAACCTCGTGGGATGACAAGGATGCGTACTACTTCAGAGTGGTACGTAATCCTGTCTTGGAAGTCATGTTGCTAGACAACAAAGAACCTACGAGCTATGGAGAAGCGATGGTGGGCCTGGATTCTGATAAATGGCTCGAGGCCATAAAATCCGAGAGAGGATCCATGTATGAAAAAAAAGTGTAGACTTTGGCAGAACAGCTCGATGGTCGTAAGGCTGTTGAGTGCAGATGGATTTTAAAAGGAAGACGGACAATGATGGTAAATGTCACCATTAAGAAAGCTCGACTTGTCGTTAAGAAGTTTCCGACAAGTTCAAGGAGTTGACTACGGTGAGACTTTCTCACTCGTAGCGATGCTAAGAGTCTGTTGGAATTATATTAGCATTATTTATGAAATCTTGCAGATAGGATGTCAAAACATTGTTTCCTCAATGATTTTCTTGAGGAAAGTTTGTATGTGATACAACCGGAAGGTTTTGTTAATCCTGAAAGATGCTAATAAGTATGCAAAGCTCCAGCAATCCTTCTAAGGACTGGAGTAAGCATCTTAGAGTTGGAATGTATGCTTTGATGAGATGATCAAAGATTTTAGGTGTATACAAAGTTTATGAGAAACTTGTATTTCCAAAGAAGTGAGTGGGAGCACTATAGAATTTCTGATGAGTATATGTTGTTGACATATTATGGATCAGAAACGACGTAGGATTTCTGGAAAGCATATAGGGTTATTTGAAAGTGTTTTTCAATGGAAAGCCTGGATTAAGCTGCTTGAGCATTGAGCATCAAGATCTATAAGGATAGATCAAAACGCTTAATGGTATTTTCAAATGAGCACATACCTTGACATGATCTTGAAGGTGTTCAAGATGGATCAGTCAAAGAAGGAGTTCTTGCCTGAGTTGTAAGGTATGAAGTTAAGACTTAAAGCTCGACCACGGCAGAATAGAGAGAAAGGACGAAGGTCGTCCCCTATGCTTAGACATAGGCTCTACAGTATGCTATGCTGTGTACCGCACCTGAAGTGTGCCTTGCCATGAGTCAGTCAAGGGGTACAAGAGTGATCCAAGAATGGATCATAGTACAACGGTCAAAGTTATCCTTAGTAACTAGTGGACTAAGGAATTTTCTCGGTTATGGAGGTGATAAAAAGTTCGACGTAAAGAGTTACGACGATGCAAGCTTAACACCTATCCGGATAGCTCTGAGTAGAGATACCGGATACGTATAATGGAACAACAATTTAGAACAACTCCAAGTAGAACAGTTATTTGAAATGGCTCCAAATAGAGCGTGGTAGCTGCATCTAGGAGATGACATAAAGATTTGTAAAGCACACACGGATCTGAAAGGTTCAGACCCGTTGACTAAAACCTCTCTCACAAGCAACATGATCAAACCCAGAACTCATTGAGTGTTAATCACATAGTGATGTGAACTAGATTATTGACTCTAGTAAACTCTTTGGATGTTGGTTACATGGCGATGTGACCTGTGAGTGTTAATCACATGGCGATGTGAACTAGATTATTGACTCTAGTGCAAGTGGGAGACTGTTGGAAATATTCCCTAGAGGCAATAATAAATTAGTTATTATTATATTTCCTTGTTCATGATAATCGTTTATTATCCATGCTATAATTGTATTGATAGGAAACTCAGATACATGTGTGGATACATAGACAACACCATGTCCCTAGTAAGCCTCTAGTTGACTAGCTCGTTGATCAATAGATGGTTACGGTTTCCTGACCATGGACATTGGATGTCGTTGATAACGGGATCACATCATTAGGAGAATGATGTGATGGACAAGATCCAATCCTAAGCCTAGCACAAAGATCGTGTAGTTCGTTCGCTAAAGCTTTTCTAATGTCAAGTATCATTTCCTTAGACCATGAGATTGTGCAACTCCCGGATACCGTAGGAGTGCTTTGGGTGTGCCAAACGTCACAACGTAACTGGGTGGCTATAAAGGTACATTACAGGTATCTCCGAAAGTGTCTGTTGAGTTGGCACGAATCGAGACTGGGATTTGTCACTCCGTGTAAACAGAGAGGTATCTCTGGGCCCACTCGGTAGGACATCATCATAATGTGCACAATGTGATCAAGGAGTTGATCACGGGATGATGTGTTACGGAACGAGTAAAGAGACTTGCCGGTAACGAGATTGAACAAGGTATAGGGATACCGACGATCGAATCTCGGGCAAGTACAATACCGCTAGACAAAGGGAATTGTATACGGGATTGATTAAGTCCTTGACATCGTGGTTCATCCGATGAGATCATCGTGGAACATGTGGGAGCCAACATGGGTATCCAGATCCCGCTGTTGGTTATTGACCGGAGAGTCATCTCGGTCATGTCTGCATGTCTCCCGAAACCGTAGGGTCTACACACTTAAGGTTCGGTGACACTAGGGTTATAGAGATATTAGTATGCGGTAACCCGAAAGTTGTTCGGAGTCCCGGATGAGATCCCGGACGTCACGAGGAGTTCCGGAATGGTCCGGAGGTAAAGAATTATATGTAGGAAGTGCTATTTCGGCCATTGGGACAAGTTTCGGGGTCATCGGTATTGTACCGGGACCACCGGAAGGGTCCCGGGGGTCCACCGGGTGGGGCCACATGCCCCGGGGGGCCACATGGGCTGTAGGGGGTGCGCCTTGGCCTATATGGGCCAAGGGCACCAGCCCCTAGAGGCCCATGCGCCAAAGGGACAAGAGGAGGGGAGAGTCCTAAAAGGGGAAGGCACCTCCGAGGTGCCTTGGGGAGGATGGACTCCTCCCCCCCTTGGCCGCACCCTTCCTTGGAGGAAGGGGCAAGGCTGCGCCCTCCCCCTCTCCCTTGGCCGTATATATAGTGGGGGGAAGGGAGGGAAACCCTACCTAAGCCCTGGCGCCTCCCTCTTCCTCCCATGACACATCTCCCTCCTCCCGCAGCGCTTGGCGAAGCCCTGTTGGAATCCCGCTACTTCCACCACGCTGTCGTGCTGTTGGATCTCCATCAACCTCTCCTTTCCCCTTGCTGGATCAAGAAGGAGGAGACGTCGCTGCTCCGTACGTGTGTTGAACGCGGAGGTGCCGTCCGTTCGGCGCTAGGATCATCGGTGATTTGAATCACGACGAGTACGACTCCATCAACCCCGTTCTCTTGAACGCTTCCGCGCGCGATCTACAAAGGTATGTAGATCCACTCCTCCCTCGTTGCTAGATGACTCCATAGATAGATCTTGGTGACACGTAGGAAAATTTTGAATTATTGCTACGTTCCCCAACAGCTGGTCCCTGGAAAACGCACGTTCCAAGCCAATCGGGATCGTAACAGCGAAGGCGAAATCAACCGTGTGCAGGCCGCCGCGTCGAAGATGAGAGAATCCACACCACCACCGAGCAGAATAGCTGCAGCCCCACGTGGATCCAGAAAAGGGTCACCTGCAGCACCATCGACGAAGTACTCATCAGCAGGGGGGCCCGTGCATGGCCACGGCTGGCCCGTGCGCACGGGGCGAATAAGGGGGCGCCCAACACATGGCCACGCACGGCCAGCGCGTCGCGCCCGCCGAATCCCTCCGCCGTGACCCCCATGGCCAGATCTGTCGAGCTTGCGCGAGTAGGCAGGGAGGAGACGCGGCCGGAGACAGGAGAGGGGTGGCGCCGCCACACGCAGAAGAGGTCCGCCGCGGAACCGCCCCTCGTAGACGGGAGGCCAGGCCCCGCCTGAAGGCGCCGTATGAGGCAGGAACGCCCCGCCGCCACCCTCCTTGGGCACGCCCGCACTTCGCCGGCATCCCCTCCGGCGGCGGCGACGCGAGGGAGGCGGATCTGGGGCGTGGCCGGCAGCGCTGCTAGGGTTCCCCTCGAGTCGCCAGGGAGGCTGC
>NC_041390.1:613546734-613573687 GCF_002162155.2 Triticum dicoccoides
GGAGGGGGGTGTTACCTTTTCCTTGTGTGTCACTGCCTTTTAGGTTTATCGAATGTATCTAAGTCTAAAACATGTTGAGATACATCCGGATCAAGACAAATCTAAAACAAGTTTTTCAGAATGGAGGGAGTATTACTTAACTTTGCCATGGCGAATTTAGTGCTTTTGCCTCCTACAAAGTAAGATCGATTGCTACATTGTTATTTTTTCAGGAACACACATAAGTTATGCGTGTCACTTATATTAAGATAGTGTTTTACAGACAAACAAGAAAGGGCACTGGGCTGCTGCCGCAGCAGCCGGGCATACCTAACAGCATCAGCCAACCGTCCACATACAAACGATAGTAGTAACCTCTATCTCCCCTAGGTCCCACCCGGTCCAGCCGAATTCCATAGAGTCTGCAGGTGAGGGGTGAGGGTATGCTGCCTCCCTTTGGGTGGAGCGGTGTTTCGTTCTACATATTCTTGGCGGCGGCTCTTGGCGGCATGGAGCAGCAGAGACTTGGCGTCAGATGTGTGGTGACGGACACACGCAGGAGATCGACGCTGTCTGGCGTCGTGGTGGCGTCGGCGGCAGCGAGACCGGGCAAGGCCGATGCAACAGTACAACTCTGAAGATGGATATGTGGCAGGTGGCTGTGGCGGCCTCATACCCGGCAGGCGTCCTGATTGAGGAGCACGCCGGACTGGTGGGTGCCCATACCCGGCAGGCGTCCTGGTTGGGACCTTAGGTCTTAGATGTTAGGTTTGGCTGCGAGGTCTGTTTGGTATTAGGCCCAGACCATCAGCGCCCCTTCATCAGTTAGATAGGAGTAGCGACAGAGGTTGCGAAGATGATGACTTTGGTCTTACTATTGTACGACTTTGTAAGGTCTTGTGTTAATAATTAATAAATTAGCCATATGCATCGTCCAGATGCAGAGGCCGGGGTATTCTACCTTTTCTATAAAAAAAATCTACTAACCACAGCCTGCCGGAAGAGACGCAACATTGTCGAACACACGTTTGTTCCTCTCGAGCCATAGATAGCGCATATTGATGATCCCCAGATAGTTGAGCTACATGCATTGCTCAGGCGGCACCGCCCTGCAGATTGCTACATTGTTCGGTACTACTCCCTCCGTTCTTAAATACAAGTCTTTGTAAAGATTTCATTATAAACTACATACGGATGTATATAGATGCATTTTAGATGTGGGTACATTCATTTTGCTCCGTATGTAGTCCATCTAGTAGAATCTCTACAAAAACTTACATTTAGGAACGGAGGGAGTACTACTTATGATTTGTGAATTGCGATTGACTTGCAGGTTCTTCTCTGAAACCGCTTAGTTCTATCGTGTCAATGAGTTGGAGATCCGGACCAAGGTACAAAGGAAGATGCTCTCACCAAACACAACATATGTCATATACTTGGTGTTCAAGCTGGCATATGCATTCTATGAGTTCAATTTCCCATACGAGCTGGCATCGGTTGGTGTCGCCGGGAGCAGTGGCGGAGACAGGGGGACCAGCAGGGGCCCTGCCCCCCCCCCCCCTAATGTCACTGGTTTAAGCCTAATACTAGTGTAAACATTGACTTTTCTCTGTTAAAACAATGCATTTTAATGATATGGCCCTCCCATACAAGGTTTAGCAATGTTTGACCCTCCCAATTTGATTTTCCTGGCTCCGCCACTGGCTGGGAGGGAGTCGACCCGGCAAGTTTGCGTCCATGGCTACATCGAGGATGAAGGTGGGGCTGGCAATACGCCTTAGAGACACATCTTTCAAGATTGTAGAGGGAGTCTTAGCTGTGACGGAATTACTCCAAGAGAGGACGTTTATTTCCCTGATGAAAAAGCTGACGGCTGGATGGAATTGGAGTTGGGTGAGTTCCATAACGAGGAAGCTGACGATGGCGGCGAGGTGTCCATCAGCTTCACGGGAGAAAGCAAGTCTTGTATTACTTTGCTGGGCATTGAGCTCAGAAGTAAGCAACTAAAGCCGACATAATTGTAGCATTACCATTAAGTAACTCCTAGCATTTAAAAAAGGACATTTTTGAAGTGTCTTTGTTAGATAGTGATTTTTGTTTCCTCTCATGTTCTAGTCTTTTGCTCCGAAAACAGTTAATAGAACTTCTTTCTCAGAAAAAAGGTAGGGGCTTTAGTTACCTCTTCAAGCTCAACTAAAAAGATACTAGGAAGATAATGTCAGTTCATTACTACCCACGACACAATTTTCAGGCGACAATCAGTTCGAAATCAGCTTTCAGATCTGTGCCACATTTTCTGGTTTTGACACGATCAATTGCGCGAGGTCAAGAATGTATTTGAGAATCTGGAATGGACATAAACATCACGTTACTATAATGCTTGTTGTCAGTTCAGGTAGCAAATGGAAGAATCGCTAGCCAGATAATGCACACATTCTATAAGGCCATGGCCGGCTGACGGTCGTAAGGTGCAGAAAACCATGTAACATGAATATATAATGCTTACTAAGATTCATTGTTTTTGTTAAAAATATGGTTTTAAATAGCGCGCTACAGCTTCACTATAGCGCTTAGAAGTTAGAAGAGGTCTTTTGTTAAGGGACTTTAGTCCAAACACATGAACAAATATTTTAAATAACACGTTATAGCTCCGCTATAGCACGCTATAACCTTTAGAAAAGGTCTTCCCCGCGAAGAGGCATAGCACGCTATTTAAAACTATGGTTACAAACTGCAAACATAATGTCAGTTTGTTCTCCAAAGAATGCAAGGTTGGTTTGCATTGTTATTTGCACAGATTAAGACAGTTTGCACCCTAGTCTATTTACTGGTAGTATAGGGTCAGCTCTCATCCAACTAACAAAAATATTTTTTCAGTTAAAAAATTATGACAGGCTGAAGTAAATGGGAAATGAAAGTCTTCACAAATATGTTTACTCTCCAGTTAGTAGAAAACATGCAACACATACCGGTAGATTGCTCTAGTTCATAGATCCAAGAAAAGAAGATGAATCAGACTGACGGAGCTTGATGGTCAAATGTTGTTGATCCTATCTAGATGGCTGAATTGATTCAAGGCTCTTCAATCTACAGGGATAGAGAGCTTAGAAGTCAAGAACATATGCCTTCTTAGCAAATGGCTCTACAGATTATTTGTCGAGACGGAAGTTACGTGGGTACAAATTTTGCATAAGAAATACCTACAAACAAAGACTTTGGCCCAGGTTACCGCTAGACCCACCGACTCACCGTTCTGGAAGGGTTGATGAGGACGAAAGAAACCTTCTTTTGTAGGGTGAAGTTTACTATCGGTAACCGTAATACGACTAGATTCTGGGAAGATGTGTGGTTAGGGGAGACACACTTGGCTATACAGTATCCCATTTTATAAAATATTGTACAACTAAAGGAGGCTTATGTTTTTTTTGAGGGACTTGACAGTGGGAGAGAACTCCCATTGTATATTTCATATATCTATATAAATGGGGTGTTTACATAGACATATCACTCACGTACGCATCCATCTCCACTCCTGGTGAGACCACCAGGGGTGGGACAACTACGCCATGGTCACTACTATACACGTGTCTCTAAGTGTTTAAAGAGGGAAGAAAAAAGCACAGCACGGCTCAGCTAAGTGTGCCACAATATGAAAGCAGGGCAGCTCTACGCGTACCCTTAACTCTATGTTGCAGAAGTCCCAAGTCCTCTTTGAAGCGATGGAACCAAGATGCAATGCTTGGGGTTACTCCTCTGAAGTGTTTATTATTTCTTTCCTTCCACAAACTCCAGGCAGCAGTGAAGAATGCTTCGATGAAGAAAGGATTGGGCCAAGTGGGTTGTGCGGTTTGCAACGCAACAAACCTATTATGAAAGTCAGTCCAATGAACATCTATCTTGGCCCAACACCTTTCGCTGAACAAAGGAGGCTTATGTTGTTACAGTATTACAATCGACCCCTCTTAATATCCAATTCAGGCAGTCTCTGGTGGGGTACGTTGGCACTCGTGGCTACACTTGGTCCGTAGCTTGATGGATGTTCAACTTACCGACTAGCCAAATATTTTTCACTGGAAGTTAACTGCGATTCTAAGAATGGTAGTTTCTCAGTGAAATCTATGTATTTAGACCTTATCGACTCTAGACCTATTCCGAGATCACTTCATATCTGAAAGATTAAAGTTCTGTTTCAAATTAAAATTTATATGTGGTTTTTCCATAAGGAAGTGATCTTAACTAAGGATAATTTGGTAAAGTGTAGACAGGTAGGCAGTACTCAATGTTGTTTTTGTGATCAGGACGAGACTATAACTACCTCTTTCTCGATTGTCCGTTAACCAAACTCCTCTGGCGTACTTTGTATATAGCCCTTAATGTTAATCCTCCACCCAGTATCAACACGTTACTTGGGACATGACTAAATGGAGTCGAATCAAACTTAGCTCGACATATTCAGATAGGGATATGTGCAATACTTTGGGCTCTTTGGAACTGCAGAAATGATATGATTTTTAACCGAAATTGTTTACCAACTTTTTGCATGTTATTTACAGAGCCACTACTTGGAAATGTACGTGTTTGCTACTCACTTATGCGGACTCCAGGGAGCTTTTGGTTACTGGGAGCAACAGGTGGGAGATGGTAGCGTGGGCTATCTTCAATCGATTTGGATGACGGACTACTAATAGGCTAGGTGTTTAACTCATCGTAGCATGTTCTTTTCTCGCCGGTTGTGGCGGCTTTTATTTAATTATCTTGGGCTCCTTTTGACCTCGTACTTTGTTGGACTTCTTTTACTTAATAAAATGGTTGCATGCATTATTCTGATGCAGAGACCAGGGTTATCCTCTTTTCCAAAAATATCGCCACCACCACCATGGTGAGCATTCCTTGCTTGTTGCCCACAATCACTGTCGATCAGTCACTGCAAGTATAAGAACACACACACACTCACCCACATTTGTTTCTGACAAACACCGTGACTGGGCTGAACTGTTCATTCAGTATACAAAATTATTTGCAACACAGATAATATCTGTTTATTACACTATTTTCACAGGCAAACATCGCCTGGTTTTGATATTGGAACATATTGAGATAACTGAAAGTTAGCAATAGAAATAAAGGAAGCATGATCACACACACACAAAGCTACCTTCATTAGGAACTTAGATGATTAATTAGGAAAAAAAAAGAGTAACAAACATCAAACAAGTCGAAATTTATACAGAGAAGAAAACGCACAGAATTTGCTACCCCCTTGATTAAGGACCTGAACAGTGCAGTAGTGATCAACATGCAAAGAAAAAAATGCTTCATGCGCCGCTGCCAAGACTGCACCTTCTTCTTCACACTGTCCATCGGCTCAGCACCCACAACCAGCAGGTAGCCTTTTCCTTGTTTGTCTTTCTTTATCTTGGTTTCTTCAGTGGCTGAAAGTAAATGAGAAATAAAAGTCATCACAAATATGTCACTCTCCTGTTGGCAGTAAACAGGCAACACATCTGGGGTGTCAAGAACATATTTGAGTATAATGGAATGTACTCCCTCCGTCCCATAATGTAATAATTACATTATGGGACGGAGGGAGTATTAGATAAAAGGGTAGATGCTACACTTGGTAATTGAGGAAAATGAAAACACTAAATACGGTTAAGTTTATTACTAAGCAACATGACATGCTAAGTAATAATTATCATTTGAAAAGCAAAAGGTGCGTTCATCCAACAGTTGGTCATCATTGAGACAGTTAGAATTTTTGATCGACCCATCTATCATCAAGTAGGAATATTCTTTGGCTGCAAAAAAGGTGAAATAAAAGAAAGTGGAATGAAGCAATTGAGTAACATAACTATAAATAAAGGCGTGTCAAGATTAAAAAATTACTGAGTAAAGAGGTTTGCAGTTGTGAATCATAGAGCACACAACTATTATTACCTTGTTTCCAAATAAGGAAGTACTGTAGTCATTGTTTTCTAGAATTCAGTTTAAGTGGTTGTGGAGTGGATAACTTGTTTTGATGGCATTTGCCTTGTTTCATGAACATGTGCTGCTGTAGTGAATTTTGGCATCCATTTTTGCACTCTGTTGCCTTGTCTCTCGGTAGACATTCCGCTTCGTTATCTTCTAGGAGTTTAACCATCAAAGGATCTGACCCTAGCGTTCCAATTTCTTTTATGCAATCACTAAACCGTGTGGAGTACGAATCGAGGCAATTCAGCTCATTTTTTATACAATCTTGGAGAATTTTTGATACATACAGTACTTCAAATAGATTAGTTTGCAGGTGTTGGTATTTCGCTGAGAATCGATTAAATGAACCAAATGAAGAACGATCGTAGATGTTCTTTCCTTACTTTGCTTTTGTTGGTTTTGTTCCCGCGGATGCTAGGAAAATCTCCTGATACATGTTGTACCTTCTTTAATACAAGATCAATAAAATTTCCCATCATCTAAAAGACATAAATAAAAGCCTTGACTTTACATACTAGTCAATGTATTGGTCGAGATGAAAATAGATAAAGAAGACAGAGTTACGAATAGCAACAGACATGTACTTTCACCAACGAACTGTTTCAAAAATTTAGATGGATAGTTAAGGTTTCACTTGCAACAACTTAAACAGATTGTTTTTTAGAAAGGAATGTAGACGACGTTCTTAACCCAACAAGCTCATCAACATCATTGCTTAGTTCTAATCTCAATACCCCACACAATAAGACCAGTCTTCCAAACTCCTCCTTCGGTTTCCTTTAGGCACACAGACACATCGCTGTCGCAGCTTTCACCGTTGTAGAACTCGCCTAGCTCGACCTCCATCCAGCCGTCAACCCTTTTTCGAGGGAGCATAACGTCATCTGTGAGAGGAATTGCATCACAGCTCGTATGAGGCATATGGTCTTACCTGGGCGGATCGATGGATTAGCCGATTTTCATAAGCAGTACTGGTTGGGTTGGGGACTTGGGGTGATATACATGGGATCTGTACTACGTACGTACCACGAGCTTGCCTGGGAGGAGCGCCGGTTGGTCGGAGAGGCATCGGAACAAGCCCTTCTTGGACGGCGGCGCGTGGGGGAGCACACCTTCAGCGAACCGTGGGAGGTCGCGGGGCAGGAAGCAGGACCAGACGGCGTCGGAATCCGCCGCGGCGAGGAAGGAGCGGGAGACGGCGGCACAGCGTCCGGCGTCCGGCGGCGACGTGCGGGAGATGATCGACGCGAGGAGCTCCTCCGGCAGGCGCGAGATCTCGTTGCCGTCTGCTTCCATGATGGGATGGATCTGCAAATTGCTTCCTGTTGGATGGAACGGCGTGTTATTTCAGGGGGTTGGAGCCTTACAGGCGAAGGAACCGCGTGCACAAGGCGCACGAGGAGCAGATCGGCTGTACTAGTGGGCAGTACAGCCATGACATTTTTACTAGGCGGGTCGCCGGCGCACCGCTCAAATTTGGGCCGGTCAACCCGCAACCGTCCGATTTTCCTAATTCCAATCGTCCGATCCCGTGACAGTAGGTCGTCTTCTAACCCCGCATCTTAGATGCCATGACAAGCATAGCGTCTTCCTCCCCTGCGTCTCAAATCCAGCCACCGGGCACACATGGGAGTCGTGGCTGCACGGGGATGTGCACCCACCCGATGCCGGCAACGTCTCACCGCCATGGCCGCCGTCGCCGCCGACCTCGCCGTCGTCGTCTCATGTCTTTCTCGCCGGATCGACACATGCAACAACTTACGGCCGCGGTTGCAGCTCCCTCACCGGCGATGGTAGCTCCGCTACGACGGCCATAGCTCCAGTAGCGCCGGTCGCTGGTCGCAACACCCTGGCGACGAGCTCACGAAAAAAGGGCTTTCCTTTGAGTTTGCTGGTGGCAACAAATTTGACCGCCGGTAGTAACAAAAAATTGTGCTGGTTCCAGCAAACATAGCTCGTCCGTGCCACCACCCTGTCGCCATTGTAGCAAAATTGATCCCCGATTGTAGCTTTTGTGATTGCCAGTTGTAGCAAAAATTGAAAGAGGTTCCAGCAAAAATTAAATGTATTCCTCCGCTTCAGGCGGTTCCAGCAAAAATCAAAGCTCCTTGTAGCAAAATCATTTGATGGTTCCAGGAAAAAGCACAAATACAGCAAAAATAAAAAATGTCTCGCCGCCGCACCTCATGAAGAAAATTGGTTCCAACAAAAACATCAATTGGTTCCAGCAAATTAAATCACCGGTTGAAGCTTTTTTCACCAATGAAGCTTTTTTCCTACGGTGGAAGCTTTTTCCTCATGGCACTTGAAGCTTTTGCTGCAGCCGGATGAAGCTTTTTCACACCCGATTGAAGCTTTTTCTTCCCAGGGTAGAAGCTTTTTCCCCATGCCGTCTTGAAGTTGGTTCCAGCAAAAAGCAAAACACATCGTAGCAAGAAAAAAAATGAATGTTTCAGCAAAAAACGAAGGCGTTAGCAGCAAAATTGGGTCTGCTTTCAAAAACAAAAGGCCAGATCTCCATAACTTTTCGCCGTGGTTACAACGCCCCAACGCCGGCCACCGCTCGTCTTCATCACTTGTCGCCAGTATCGACAACACCAGTGGGTGTTGGTTTGCAGCACTTGTCGCTGGTGAGATGTGAGGGGGCGGGGGTGGGGGCAGCACTTATCACTGGTGGGGTGTGAGGGGACGGGGGCAGCCATAACCAGTCACTGGCGGAGGAGGCGTGAACATCTACAGAAGAGGAAGAAGAGAAGAGCAGAGCTTGTGGTATAGAGGGGAATGAGTGGATGGCGTCGTCCTGAATAGATAAGGTAATATGCGGTGGACGTTTGATTGGGCCTACCTACAGACGCGAAGCGGGCGGTGCGACCGACGGAAAACTCAGCCGGCGCACCGCACGTAAACGTTTCCCTTTTTACTACTGGGCAAATCAGCAGCTTTTTCTTACAAGGAGATCAGCTACTACACCAATATATTCGGTCCGGCCCACAATTACATGTACTTATAAATTCAGGCCGGCCCACATTTACATGTCTTTTCTTCAAAATCATTAATTAAGGATCGTTGCAAAGCACACTTCACTTTTTCAGGTCGCGACAAGTGGCGCACATGCAGCGCGCCACTTGTCGCAACCTAAGAGTTTTCCTTTTTTTCGTAGATCTGTTTATTCAAAATGTTTTATCTTTTAAACCGTGCGTCCAAATCTCGAACCATTTTCATCATTGGATTCCCCGCGTCGAGATCTTCAAAACTAGATCCTATGTTGATAGGTTTTGACAAACTTTTTTTTTATAAAAAAAATCGAATGAAAAAACCGTACCAGGAGCACGGGTTTTTCCCTTTCCGAAAAAGGTACGCCCGTGCCCCTCGCGACATCACATCCGTGCCTCTCGTGAAAGCAAAACCGTGACTCTTGTGGAAGGTTTTTTTTCCGTTTCCGAGAGGCACGGCCTGACTATCGCGAAAGCACAACTGTGACTCTCATGGAAGCAAAACCGTGACTCTCGCGAAAGAAAATAAATAGAAAACACGTTTTCCCTTTCTGAGAGGCACGACCGTGACTCTCGCGAAAGCACAACCGTGCCTCTCGCGAAAGCAAAACCGTGACTCTCGCGAAAGAAAAAAAACAGAAAACGCGTTTTGTTTTTTCCTTTCCGAGAGGCACGGCCGTGACTCTCGCGAAAGCACAACTATGCCTCTCGCGGAAGCAAAACCGTGACTCTCGCGAAAGAACAAAAAACAGAAAACACGTTTTTTTTCGTTTTCGAAAGGCACGGCCGTGACTTTCGCTAAAGCACAACCGTGCCTCTCGCGGGAAAAACCGTGACTTCCGCGAAAGGGAAAAAACGCGTTTTTTTTTTTGCGCAACTTTTTTTTTAATTTTTTTATCGAAAAACTAAGGAAGACCGGATGGAGTCAAGGAGTAACGCACGCACGTACCACGTACTTGGCCGGGAGGAGGGCTGGTTCAGCGGAGAGGCGCCGGAACATCTCCTTCTTGGTCGACAGCGGCTTGCGGGGTAGCTCTCTCCTGGCGAACTGCGGGAGGTCGTGCGGCAGGAGGCGGGACCAGACGGTGTCTGAGTTGGCGGCGGCGTGGAAGGCCCTGGACACAGCGGTGGCGCGGAAGGCGTCCGCCGGCGAGGTGAGCGAGATCACATGCACCAGGAGGTCCTCCGGCAGGCGCTCGATCCCGCAGGGGCTGGCGCGTCCATGGTGTAATGTGATGTGGAATTGTGAACTCCAATAGAGAGATGTATATATAGAAGGCAGCTGGAGCTTGGAGGGCATGGAGGCGCGCGCGACTTGCTAGCCGCTCGGAACCGTGCATGCTACGTAAATGAAATTAGGAGGATGGGGGGAAGCTGCTGTACCAAGAAACCACGCAGCCGTGCATGCTACGTAAATCCAGTTTACTAGCTAAGAGGTTGGAATGCTACGAATCCAATAGTGCGAACCCAGTTGGTATTCGAGATTCCTCACCTCGTCCAGTATGGAAAAAGCTATGGAATTTGAAAGCACCAGAATGATGAAAATTTTCCTGTGAAGATGTCTGCATGACACAATTCCCTGCCGTTGCGTGCTAGCTAATAGGCACGTATCACAGTCCGCTCAGTGCCCAATTTGCTCACGATTTGCAAAAGATATAGCACATCTCTTATTTAAATGCGATAGAGCACATGAGATTTGGAGGGGGCTCGGACTGCATGAAATAATAGCCAAAGTGGCAATACCAGGTCGATCGGGCGCTGAGATCATTGAGATATTCCTGTGCGATCCAGAACACAACACTAAATATATGGACCAGGTGGCCTTGCCTAAATTGATTGCGGTGGCATCATGGTATCTGTGGTGGCAAAAGAGAAGCATAACTCGGCAGGAACCAGTGCAAACTCCAACGCGGACGAGCCAGGCGATTCAATCTCTGTCTTTGAACTTCATACGGGCTGCATGTAAACCAACGACGATCCCGCGTCTTAAACACAGAAAAAAAAACACTACTGAATCAGTTGGCCCTGAATGTCGACCCTGCGTTTTCAGAGGATAATAACTCGGGGGCGTGCGTCGCCATTATCTGGGACAGCGGGGGCTTTTTTGTTGCGGCATCTACATCAAAACTTGAACATGTCGCGGATGTGTTATCGGCCAAAGCTGCAGCTCTAGTTGAAGGCTTAAAATTGGCTAATACAGTTGGGAGCAACTCCTTGTTGGTGCAAACGGATAGTCTGATTTTAGTGGAGGCTCTCCAACAAAACTCTGGGCACTCGATGGTGGCAGCCCCAATTCTTGAAGAATACCGTTTACTAATAGTTAATTTCGGAAAGGTCGTTATTAAGCATTGTAACCGCGAATCAAATATGGTGGCTCATGTGCTAGCGCAAAATGGAAGTGTTGATCCACCAAACTTGTGGTTGGACTCACCTTCAGTTTTTATTTCTGATTACTTAGCGGACGATGTAAACATTATTTAATTTTAATAAAGCTAGCCATGATGGCCTTTCTCTCAAAAAAGAAATGACGTTAAGGAGAAAATGCCTTAAAAAAGTATAGGTCAATTTTGCATACTCACTTGGCCCAGAGGAATTGCCACCGATGCACTTCCATGGCCCTTGACTGGTGCGAAGCACAGCTGGAATGACAGTTGATGCTCAATGGCATGGGCCTAGTATACCGTTCTACATTATCTTTCCCGTATAATCCAAAACTATTCGACGGAACTGCTTCGCATATTTACACCGACGAAGGATTACATTGCTTGATACCTACGGAAACTACTTTGAAGTTAAACTAGCAGACAAGAAACCATGGAGCTAACAAGTTGAGTCGGACGAGAAACGGGACAGGAAACCATGCATGGAGCGTCTGCCGGTGGAGCTCCTCGTGCAGGTGATCTCCCTCACGTCGCTGGCTGATGCGTTCCGCGCCGCCGCAGTCTCCCGGGCCTTCCGCATGGCCGCCGACTCCGATGACGTCTGGTCCCGCTTCCTGCCCCGCGACCTCCCGCGATTCGCAAAGAAGGAGCTCCCCCGCACGCTGCCGTCGACTAAGAAGGGGCTATTCCGACGCCTCGCCCACCAACCGGCCCTTCTCTCGGGCAAGTTCATCGTATCGTACGTGATAAGAACCGCAACACCGAAGCTACATACGGCTTCCTCTTCATTGCGATTTTGCAGGCCTTTGTTCCTTGATCGACAGTCTGATTAATTAATTGGGTCTTCTCTTGCAGCGCATGCAGCTGGACAAGGCCACCGGCGCCAAGTGCTTCGCGCTTTCGGTTAGCACGCTGCAGTTTACGCAGTTTGGGAGATGGGACGAATGGCGCTTGATCCATCTCGATTTTGATCACAACACAAGAGGCAAAAAGGTTTATTTTCATAGCCAATTCAAGTCTCCCCTAGCTAGCTTGCAATGCACGATTTTCCCTGATGAGTGATATATATTACTTGCTTTTATAAATCACATCCATAACACGGTAATCCACTCGTCTGACCAACCGAAATCACTAAAATTCAGTGAATTTCAGTGATTTCGGTTTGTGATTCGGCCAAAAGGCTGAAATATTCACTTGAAGTCAATTAGTAACTATCTGAATTTTTTGAAATTATTTTTGAAAATAAGTAAATTCATGTGTACTACTGAAATTGGTGAAATATTTTTTGCGAAAGGTAAATATTTCAATGACCGCTGAAATTAATGAAATTTAGTGAATTTCATCCAAATCTCAATGACAGTAGAACCATGCGTCTGACTCACTGCTGCATGCAGGTTCTCAAGAGCGGCTAACATCTCATATACCCGCAGCAGTATGGAAATCTGCGGCAACATACATGGTAACATGCTCTCCCCGAACTCAACCTACGCCGCTTACATTGTGTTCAAGCTAGCGGGCTATGAACTCGACGGGTGGGACCGGGACGTTCAACTCCTTCAGTTTGACGAGGGGGTAGTCGCCATCCGAGGACAAGAATCAACGCACCCAGTTAGCCTTGCCGGTTACACCGACGACGGGCATATCTTGCTTAAATCAACAAGGGAGAAAGAGACTCGAGTAGTTCCGGTTCTCGGAGAGGACGTCGCAATTGCTCGGAAAAGACCCGACGACTGGATGAAGGTTGAGTTAGCCGAGTTTTATCACGAAGTTGTTGGTATTGACCATGGCGAGGAAGTGTCGATGTGCTTGAGGGGGACAAAGCCGGGCACTATGAAAAGTGACTTTACTATCCGGAGCATTGAGGTTAGAGCTAAGCATTGAGGCAAACAAGCTTGTGTAGGTTTAATTTGAAGTATTGCTTGAATAAGCGTAATTTTTATATATCATTTGTTATTAGATGATATAATTTTTAGTTCCATTTCTATTTTTTACTATTTCAAAGCAGGTTACCACTATTATTGTCCATTACCTACATAATTTTTTTATTTCGTATATGTTTAAGTTTATAATATAATTGTACAAGTTCAGGGTTAAAGGTGTGTAATTGGGTAGTCACACTTTCTAAGACTGCACATTTTAAACATTAAGTTTATGGACTTCAGTGTTTGTAGTCGTCGCTAGGTGGTGTATAATTTGGATTTAATTTGTATTATTTTTTATGTTCGTTGTACTGCTATGATTAAAGATGAATAGATTGAAAGTTTCTCGCAAACCAAAGTATATGGACTTGTTTTTACGTAATCATTAGTTAGAGGGTACCTCTGTCAAATCCTTGCGGTTGCATCATCTGTGAACGGAAGGAAAAAATCTTCGGCTGAGCGCTGAGGCCGGGAGGGAAGGTGCTTGTTTTCTCGGTGTCACATCATCTAAGGCATAACAATAGTGGCGTCTTCAAATATGGGGAGGCCCGGACTTCGGGCGTGTCCACCACGTCAGATCGACACGCAAGACCCACCACAAAATGCATCATCCCCCCTCCCCCCACCCCCCGTGCGGCCCCAACCTTATCGGACGAGCCATTACCTTTCCTCTCTTCTCCCTCGTCCGCCCTGACCCTCCACTAGCTTCGCCGCCGCCTAACTCATCAGCATCGTTAGGACCGCCACAAACCTCCTCCCAGCCGTGTCGCCACTCCGAACACAGTCGCTGCCCCAGACACCATTGTCACCCCGGTACGTCCAACTCTTCTCGGACTGCACCTTGCCCTCTATGTATTTGAGAAATTGCATGAGTAGTCTCTTGTTATTTTTTTAAGAAAAACGATGAATTCGGATGTTTCGTCGGATGACACTAGTGCAAGTATATAGGCTAGATACCAGCAGCTTCCGCAAAAACCACAAAAGCTGTCGCTGACCTCATACTTGTGTCGTGCGAGAAATGTGCGTGCCACGAGTTTGCTAGAGCCCGGCAACCCTCTAGCCAGAACCAATTAGAGGCGTTTGGAAGATTCGTGTGCGCTGCAAATATAAGTAAGACCTGGCAGCGTGTGCGCGCACAGCTGGATAAGGATGGCAGTTTTGCTCATGGGTATGGGTATCCGTGGGTGTCCTACCCGAAAATATTGGATATAAGACTCTTTGAAAGATTTTATACCCATGGGTAATGGATACTCATGCCCACAAAGTATATGGGTAGGTCATGGGTGCGAAATTGCATCCATGGGTAATCCAATGAATACCTAGAAAAACTTAATAAATGAAAATAACTCCTATAACATCTGGGTCAAAATCAAACTCGTATGGCGCACAATCTGAAATCCCTTATTCCCTACACCAGCCATATCTCATAGGCCCGCAGCCAATAGCACACCAATCCTCCTACGTCCTATATGACTCCTCGAAACAATGAAATATTGATTCATCACTACCAGACTTGGTCCAACTCACGACCAAGTGATGCCCAGTTCCCATCACCGCCTCCCGTTGTATCAGAATTCCATAAAATGTTGCTTGTACTCCCTTTGCCGCATCCAAGAGGCCGCCCACCAGAGGAGGGTGCATCATTGCTAGACTACTTACCCAACATAACTTGAATTTTAGACTCATCTATCTACTTTTAAAAAAATACAAATGTTATATATTGTAACCTTTGGATACCCAGTGGGTATGGGTATGAGTATGGGTGTCAATTTGTGTCCATGTGTATTGAACTGGATGGGCATATAATTTTTTTTGGGTATGAGTTTGGGCAGAAGGGGGTTGTACTCACCCATACCTTACCATTGCCAACCCCTACAGCTGGAGCCACTCTAGTCTGGTACTCTAACCATTACTAGTGATCGTTGATCAACCTTAAAGTGCTTAGCCAAGTTTGATTGTCTGCTCTTTCTCTTACTTTTGTATTGCCTCATTTTCTTGCATCACGTAAGCTCTTCACCTCTTTGGTCTGATGAGCTGATTTTTCAATTCATAAAAGCTTGACGAAAGCGTTCTCCCCAGATAAAAAAAAACAAAGAAATAGAACATGCCATAGCTAGACAATTGTTAGTCTCCTAATCAATCTGGTCCACCTGCACTTGAAAAAAAAATCTGATCCAATCCCTAGCAGCAAGCTAGAGCTAGGAGTTTTTTTTTTGAGCATCAGTACAGACACAAGCGCTCATATACACGTGCATACACTCACCCTATGAGCCGGCATATCATCTTGAGATTTACAAAGTCACCGTAGGCGCCTCGTCGTCGACGGGAACGTCTCCTCCCACTGAAAGCGCATCGCCGGAAATCCTGAAATAAATCCAAGAATAATGCGAGCACCAGGATTTGAACCCTAGTGGGTTGGGGATACCACTGTCCACCTAACCAACTCAACCACAGGTTGATTCGCACTAGAGCTAGGAGTTGAAGTGTTGAACTATCGTGCCAAAAACCTGCCTTGTCTTAAGGCAGAAATTTGCCATGGAGCTGTCAGCTGTCGCGAAGAAGAAAAAACAGGTCGTGGCGAAAAGTCGGAGCTAATTGCATGTAATCATGGGCTGGGCCGTATCTTCTTGTGCCACTGCGATCAGTTTGGCTCAATCCTACAATCGAATCGCCTCCAACCCAACGAAGCAATTCGCAGCATCCTCCGATCTAGCAGCGTCCAACGTAACCAGATCGCCGCGAGCGAGCGACAGGTAGGGATCCATCCCTTCCTGGATGCTGACGGCAGCGAGATCTCGCGCCTGCCGGCGGAGCTCCTCGCGTCGATCGTCTCCCTCACGTCGCCGCCTGACGCGGGACGCTGTGCCGCCGTCTCCCGGGCCTTCCTCGCTGCGGCGGACTCCGACGCCGTCTGGTCCTGCTTCCTGCCCCGCTACCTCCCACAGCTCGCTAAAAGCGTGCTCCGCCGCGCGCCGCCGTCCGAGAACAAGAAGGGCTTGTTCCGACGCCTCTCCGACCAACCGGCGCTCCTCCCAGGCAAGCTCGTGGTACGTACAGATCCTATATGTATCATCCTCAACCCATTTACGTAGCAGAGGGCTAGCTGCTTCCTTCTTAGCTTGATTCAAATTCCAAAATTGGGTGATGGATCGATCCATCTACCGGCTTTCTTTCTTTGGTGCAGAGCATGCGGCTGGACAGGGCTACTGGCGCCAAGTGCTACATGCTTTCGGCAAGGGCGCTCAATATTTCGAAGGGCGAGACCCGATCATGCTGGGAATGGATCGACCTCTGTTATGATGAGATCCAAGGAAACACGAGGTTCAAAGTCGTTTCAATGGGTATTTGGGGAAAACCTATTTTAGTCACCACTAACCATATATACCCTCGTATTAATTTGCGGCAGCTTCCGTGAAGCAGCTCAACTTCGGGGAGTTTGGTCATTGGAAATCCGTGGCAAAATACATAGCAGAATGCTTTGCCGAAACTCCATGTATGCTGGTTACATGCTGTTCAAGCTAGCCGATGGGTACACCATGATGGATTTCCCGTTTCAAGAAGCATCCATTAGCTATGGAGGCACTAGCTCAAAACGGCAAGTTTGCCTCCAAGCCTACATGGAGGATGGGGATGACGGCATACCTCGCAAACATATTTTGAAGTCAAGTTGGGAAAGCCGACTGCCTCATAGCTATTGTCTCACAGATGACGTCATGGTTTCTTGGAAAAGGACCGATGACTGGATGGAGGTCGAGCTGGGCGAGTTCTACAATGGGGAATCCTGCGACGGTGAGGTGTCTGTGAGCCTAAAGGAGACTGAAGGAGGGGTTTTCAAAATTGGTCTTGTTGTGTGGTGTATCGAGATTAGAACTAAACAATGATGTTATTGAACATTGTTGGATTCAGAGCCGTCGTCGTACATTTCTTTACTTTATACCGAAACAATATGCATGGAAGAATAATCAATACAGTTATAGTACATAATTTGTCATGAATGGAGCAGCATTCACCAAAGTTACAGAAAAATCCTGGCTCTGGTGCTGCACACAATACCTGGTTCAGGTGCCTTCTCAACGAGAAATATTGTGCATGTGTGCTCGAAAAACTAGAGCTAGTTGCCAAGCCAAAAATAACCTATAGTTACTACAAGATCAAATCGTTGTAATTGGGACATGTTCAAACTGAAATCTATTGTTCACGACACATACTGAAAAGTATTATTCGATGTTTCTTACAAAAATTTTTTGATCAAAAGGGGTTTCCCCCCACCCCATTTTATTAAAACGGGGCACACAGCCCAAGCCGACAGTTTATAGTTCTCGGATCTAGCCTAGAGTAGCAGAGTCAGGATCGCTTAGAAGGTTTACATCTCGACGTAGCGAGCAATGGCTCAAACAGGCCAGCAGGGGAACTAAAGGCACAGAACTACTGAAAAGGAATCAGCCAGTGTGCGCCTTCAGTATGAAGCCTCCCAGCCTGTCTTCTAGCTTGCCTCCTCGTCCCTTGTCCAAGCTATGCGCAGCACTTCACCTCTTCGACGGTCCAGGAGCAGGAGACAACGTCGTAGAAGCACAGACTGATCTCCCCACATAGGATCTTCCATTGATGTAGCAGAGAGCACACCCTCCCCAGAATTGCCCTGGTGCTTGTCCACGGCACGCCCTGAAAACATAGATCATTACGCATAGTCCAAATGCTTCAAATAGTAGCAACACAAGCAATGCCAATCACACTTTTTTATTATTGGTATCCCAGAGGCCAAAGAGCTCCCCCATACTACCCGGTTTTTGAAATCCAAATATATCAGCAACATCTTTCCAAATGTTATTTGCAACCACAGAAACGAAGAACAAATGATTAACAGTTTCATTCTCACAACAGAAAAGACAAGTCACATCATTCACAGGTCTTCTCTTGCACAAATTGTCTCTGGTGAGGATTTTATTATGATAGGCTAACCATAAGAACGCCAAGTACCTATGTGGGACCAGAATTTTCCAAAAAATAAATTCCATATAAGGGTAGAAACCCCCACCCTAGTTAATCATCTCACAAAATGAGCTCACACTGTATGTCCCAGACGCTTCAAGCGTCCATACAAGGTGATCTTCCTCACTATATGGTTTCTTATTGGCAATCACTTGGATTAGAGCATCCCATCTAGCAAGGAAATCTTCATCAACACATCGGTTGAAGGAAAGTTTCAGGGTTTCCCCATCCCAAACCTGGAGACCTTACAGTTTTGTTGTTGACAAATCTCAAAGACGTCCCAAAATTGTGTCATAAGGGAGATATCTCCGACCCAATTTTCATGCCAAAAACTAATTTGCTTGTTGTTGCCTAAAGTCCACCTATAAAAAGGTCTTGCAGCAGCCAAAGCCCAAGTAAAACCCTTCCAGAAAGGTGAGCCTAAACCTTGTTTTGACCAGAGCAAATTGGGTTTATCAGTATTGTATTTGTGGTCAACTAACTTCACCCAGTCCCTATTATTGTTCTGGTAATATCTCTTAGCCCATGAGGCTAACAGTGTTGGAAATATGCCCTAGAGGCAATAATAAAAGTATTATTATTATATTTCTTTGTTCATGATAATAGTCTTTTATTCATGCTATAACTGTATTATCCGGAAATCGTAATACACGTGTGAATACATAGACCACAATATGTCCCTAGTGAGCCTCTAGTTGACTAGCTCGTTGTGATCAACAGATAGTCATGGTTTCCTGGCTATGGACATTGGATGTCGTTGATAACGGGATCACATCATTAGGAGAATGATGTGATGGACAAGACCCAATCCTAAGCATAGCAAAAAGGTCGGTTAGTTCGTTTGCTAGAGCTTTTCCAATGTCAAGTATCTCTTCCTTAGACCATGAGATCGTGTAACTCCCGGATACCGTAGGAGTGCTTTGGGTGTACCAAACGTCACAACGTAACTGGGTGATTATAAAGGTGCACTACGGGTATCTCCGAAAGTGTCTGTTGGGTTGACACGGATCGAGACTGGGATTTGTCACTCCGTATGACGGAGAGGTATCTCTGGGCCCACTCGGTAATGCATCATCATAATGAGCTCAAGGTGACTAAGTGTTTGGTCACGGGATCATGCATTACGGTACGAGTAAAGTGACTTGCCGGTAACGAGACTGAACAAGGTATTGGGATACCGACGATCGAGTCTCGGGCAAGTAACGTACCGATTGACAAAGGGAATTGCATACGGGGTTTGATCGAATCCTCGACATCGTGGTTCATCCGATGAAAACATCGAGGAGCATGTGGGAGCCAACATGGGTATCCAGATCCCGCTGTTGGTTATTGACCGGAGAGTCTCGGTCATGTCTGCATGTCTCCCGAACCCGTAGGGTCTACACACTTAAGGTTCGGTGACGCTAGGGTTATCAGGAAGACAAGTATGTGATTACCGAATGTTGTTCGGAGTCCCGGATGAGATCCTGGACGTCACGAGGAGTTCCGGAATGGTCCGAAGGTAAAGTTTTATATATGGGAAGTTGTTAAACGGACACCGGAAAGTTTCGGGGTCATACCGGTATTGTACCGGGACCACCGGAGAGGTTCCGGGGGTCCACCGGGAGGGACCACCCCTCCCGGGGGGCCACTTGGTCTGCGTAGGGATAGCGGCCAGCCCCTAGTGGGCTTGGCGCGCCCCCCCTTGGGCCCATGCGCCTAGGGTTGGGGGGGGGGAACCCTAAAGGGGGCGCACCCCCCTTGCTTGGGGGGCAAGCCCCCCACCCTTTGGCCGCCGCCCCCCTCTAGGGTTTCCCCTAGAGGGCCGGCCCCCTTGCCCCTCTCCTCCTATATATAGAGGGGTGAGGGGAGGGCTGCTGGACACAACTCAAGGCGCAGCCCCTCCCCTCCCCAACACCTCTCCTCCTCCGTACGTGCTTGGCGAAGCCCTGTCGGAGTACTTCTGCACCAACTACACCACGCCGTCGTGCTGCCGTTGGAGCTGCCTTCCTCAACCTCTCCTTCCTCCTTGCTGGATCAAGACGGAGGAGACGTCGTCCGTCCCGTACGTGTGTTGAACGCGGAGGTGCTGTCCGTTCAGCACTTGGTCATCGGTGATCCGAATCACGACGGGTACGACTCCATCATCACCATCCCCTTGAACGCTTCCGCACTCGATCTACAAGTGGTATGTAGATGCAAACTCTTCCCCTTGACTCATTGCTTAGATGAACTCATAGATGGATCTTGGTGAAACCGTAGGAAAAATTTTAATTTTCTGCAACGTTCCCCAACAGTGGCATCATGAGCTAGGTCTATGCGTAGTTCTCTTTGCACGAGTAGAACACAATTTTGTTGTGGGCGTGGATCTTTTCAACTTGCTTGCCACTACTAGTCTTATCTTGCTTCAGCGGTATTGTGGGATGAAGCGGCCCGGACTAACCTTACACGTACGCTTACGTGAGACCGGTTCCACCGACTAACATGCACTAGTTGCATAAGGTGGCTGGCGGGTGTCTGTCTCTCCCACTTTAGTTGAAGTGGATTCGATGAAAAGGGTCCTTATGAAGGGTAAATAGAAGTTGACAAGATCACGTTGTGGTTATTCGTAGGTAAGAAAACGTTCTTGCTAGAACCCAATTGCAGCCACGTAAAAGATGCAACAACAATTAGAGGACGTCTAACTTGTTTTTGCAGCAATTGTCATGTGATGTGATATGGCCAGAAGTTGTGATGAATGATGAATGATATATTGTGACGTATGAGATCATGTTCTTGTAATAGGAATCACGACTTGCATGTCGATGAGTATGGCAACCGGCAGGAGCCATAGGAGTTGTCTTTATTTTTGTATGACCTGCGTGTCATTGAAGAATGCCATGTAAACTACTTTACTTTATTGCTAAACGCGTTAGTCATAGAAGTAGAAGTAGTCGTTGGCGTGACAACTTCATGAAGACACGATGATGGAGATCATGATGATGGAGATCATGGTGTCATGCCGGTGACAAGATGATCATGGAGCCCCGAAGATGAAGATCAAAGGAGCTATATGATATTGGCCATATCATGTCACTACTTTATATAATTGCATGTGATGTTTATTATGTTTTATGCATCTTGTTTACTTAGAACGACGGTAGTAAATAAGATGATCCCTTACAACAATTTCAAGAAGTGTTCTCCCCTAACTGTGCACCGTTGCTACAGTTCGTCGTTTCGAAGCACCACGTGATGATCGGGTGTGATAGATCCTTACGTTCACATACAACGGGTGTAAGACAGTTTTACACAGCAAAAAACACTTAGGGTTAACTTGACGAGCCTAGCATGTACAGACATGGCCTCGGAACACGGAGACCAAAAGGTCGAACACGAGTCGTATAGAAGATACGATCAACATGAGAATGTTCACCGACGATGACTAGTCCGTCTCACGTGATGATCGGACACGGCCTAGTCGACTCGGATCGTGTAACACTTATATGACTAGAGGGATGTCAAATCTTAGTGGGAGTTCATTCAATAATTTGATTAGATGAACTTAATTATCATGAACTTAGTCTAAAACCTTTTGCAAATATGTCTTGTAGATCAAATGGCCAACGCTCATGTCAACATGAACTTCAACGCGTTCCTAGAGAAAACCAAGCTGAAAGATGATGGCAGCAACTATACGGACTGGGTCCGGAACTTGAGGATCATCCTCATAGCTGCCAGGAAACAATATGTCCTAGAAGGACCGCTAGGTGACGCTCCCGTCCCAGAGAACCAAGACATTATGAATGCTTGGCAGTCTCGTGCTGATGATTACTCCCTCGTTCAGTGCGGCATGCTTTACAGCTTAGAACCGAGGCTCCAAAAGCGTTTTGAGCATCACGGAGCATATGAGATGTTCGAGGAGCTGAAACTAGTTTTCCAAGCTCACGCCCGGGTCGAGAGATATGACATCTCCGACAAGTTCTATAGTTGTAAGATGGAGGAAAATAGTTCTGTCAGTGAGCACATACTCAAGATGTCTGGGTTGCACAATCGTATGACCCAGCTGAATATTAACCTCCCTGATGAGGCAGTCATTGACAGAATCCTTCAGTCGCTCCCACCAAGCTACAAGAGCTTTGTGATGAACTACAATATGCAGGGGATGGTAAAGACCATTCCTGAAGTATTTTCTATGCTGAAGTCAGCAGAGGTTGAAATCAAGAAAGAACATCAAGTGTTGATGGTCAATAAGACCACTAAGTTCAAGAAGGGCAAGGGTAAGAAGAACTTCAAGAAGGACGGCAAAGAGGTTGCCGCGCCCGGTAAGCCAGTTGCCGGGAAGAAGTCAAAGAATGGACCCAAGCCTGAGACTGAGTGCTTTTATTGCAAGGGGAAGGATCACTGGAAGCGGAACTGCCCCAAATACTTAGCGGATAAGAAGGCCAGCAACACTAAAGGTATATTCGATATACATGTAATTGATGTGTACCTTACCAGTACTCGTAGTAACTCCTGGGTATTTGATACCGGTGCCGTTGCTCATATTTGTAACTCACAGCAGGAGCTACGGAATAAGCGGAGACTGGCGAAGGACGAGGTGACGATGCGCGTCGGGAACGGTTCCAAGGTTGATGTGATCGCCGTCGGCACGCTACCTCTACATTTACCTACGGGATTAGTTATAAACCTTAATAATTGTTATTTTGTGCCAAGTTTGAGCATGAACATTGTATCTGGATCTCGTTTAATACGAGATGGCTACTCATTTAAGTCCGAGAATAATGGTTGTTTTATTTATATGAGAGATATGTTCTATGGTCATGCTCCAATGGTCAATGGTTTATTCTTAATGAATCTCGAACGTAGTGTTACACATATTCACAGCGTAAATACCAAAAGATGTAAAGTTGATAACGATAGTCCCACATACTTGTGGCACTGCCGCCTTGGTCACATTGGTGTCAAGCGCATGAAGAAGCTCCATGCTGATGGACTTTTAGAGTCTCTTGATTATGAATCGTTTGACACATGCGAACCATGCCTCATGGGTAAGATGACCAAGACTCCGTTCTCCGGAACAATGGAGCGAGCAACCAACTTGTTGGAAATCATACATACCAATGTGTGCGGTCCAATGAGTGTTGAGGCTCGCGGAGGATATCGTTATGTTCTCACTCTCACAGATGACTTGAGTAGATATGGGTATGTCTACTTGATGAAACACAAGTCTGAGATCTTTGAAAAGTTCAAGGAATTTCAGAATGAAGTAGTGAATCAACGTGACCGAAAGATAAAATTCCTACGATCAGATCGTGGAGGAGAATACTTAAGTCACGAATTTGGTACACACTTAAGGAAATGTGGAATCGTTTCACAACTCACGCCGCCTGGAACACCTCAGCGTAACGGTGTGTCCGAACGTCGTAATCGCACTCTATTGGATATGGTGCGGTCTATGATGTCTCTTACCGATTTACCGCTATCATTTTGGGGATACGCTCTAGAGACAGCTACATTCACTTTAAATAAGGCACCGTCTAAATCCGTTGAGACGACACCGTATGAATTATGGTTTGGGAAAAAACCTAAGCTGTCGTTTCTGAAAGTTTGGGGATGCGATGCTTATGTCAAGAAACTTCAACCTGAGAAGCTCGAACCCAAGTCGGAAAAATGCGTCTTCATAGGATACCCTAAGGAAACCATTGGGTATACCTTCTACTTAAGATCCGAGGGCAAGATCTTTGTCACCAAGAACAGATCCTTTCTGGAAAAAGAGTTTCTCTCGAAAGAAGTAAGTGGGAGGAAAGTAGAACTCGATGAAGTACTACCTCTTGAGCGGGACAGTAGTGCAGCTCAGGAAGATATTCCTGTGATGCCTACACCAACTGAAGAGGAAAATAATGATGATGATCAAGGTACTTCGGATCAAGTTGCTACTGAACTTCGTAGGTCCACAAGGACACGTTCCGCACCAGAGTGGTACGGCAACCCTGTCCTGGAAATCATGTTGTTAGACAACGGTGAACCTTCGAACTATGAAGAAGCGATGGCGGGCTCAGATTCCAACAAATGGCTAGAAGCCATGAAATCCGAGATAGAATCCATGTATGAAAACAAAGTACGGACTTTGACTGACTTGCCCGATGATCGGCGAGCGATAGAAAACAAATGGATCTTCAAGAAGAAGACGGACGCGGATGGTAATGTCACCATCTATAAAGCTCGACTTGTCGCTAAGGGTTATCGGCAAGTTCAAGGGATTGACTACGATGAGACTTTCTCTCCCGTAGCGAAGCTTAAGTCCGTCCGAATCATGTTAGCAATTGCCGCATACTATGATTATGAGATATGGCAGATGGACGTCAAAACGGCATTCCTTAACGGGCATCTTAAGGAAGAACTGTATATGATACAGCCGGAGGGTTTTGTCGATCCTAAGAATGCTAACAAAGTATGCAAACTCCAGCGATCCATTTATGGGCTGGTGCAAGCATCTCGGAGTTGGAACATTCGCTTTGATGAAATGATCAAAGCATTTGGGTTTATGCAGACTTATGGAGAAGCCTGCATTTACAAGAAAGTGAGTGGGAGCTCTGTAGCATTTCTCATATTATATGTAGATGACATACTTTTGATGGGAAATGATATAGAATTCTTGGACAGCATTAAGGCCTACTTGAATAAGTGTTTTTCAATGAAGGACCTTGGAGAAGCTGCTTATATATTAGGCATCAAGATCTATAGAAATAGATCGAGACGCCTCATAGGTCTTTCACAAAGCATATACCTTGATAAGATTTTGAAGAAGTTCAAAATGGATCAGTCTAAGAAGGGGTTCTTGCCTGTATTGCAAGGTGTGAGATTGAGCTCGGCTCAATGCCCGACCACGGCAAAAGATAAAGAAGAGATGAGCGTCATCCCCTATGCTTCAGCCATAGGATCTATTATGTATGCCATGCTGTGTACCAGACCTGATGTAAACCTTGCCGTAAGTTTGGTAGGAAGATACCAAAGTAATCCCGGCAAGGAACACTAGACAGCGGTCAAGAATATCCTGAAGTACTTGAAAAGGACAAAGGACATGTTTCTCGTTTATGGAGGTGACGAAGAGCTCGTCGTAAAGGGTTACGTCGACGCTAGCTTCGACACAGATCTGGATGACTCTAAGTCACAAACCGGATACGTGTATATGTTGAATGGTGGAGCAGTAAGCTGGTGCAGCTGCAAGCAGAGCGTCGTGGCGGGATCTACATGTGAAGCGGAGTACATGGCAGCCTCGGAGGCAGCGCGTGAAGCTATTTGGGTGAAGGAGTTCATCACCGACCTAGGAGTCATACCCAATGCGTTGGGGCCGATCAAACTTTTCTGTGACAATACTGGAGCTATTGCCCTTGCGAAGGAGCCCATATTTCACAAGAAGACCAGGCACATCAAGCGTCGTTTCAACTCCATCCGTGAAAATGTTCAAGATGGAGACATAGAAATTTGCAAAGTACATACGGATCTGAATGTCGCAGATCCGTTGACTAAACCTCTCTCGCGAGCAAAACATGATCAACACCAGAACTCTATGGGTGTTCGATTCATCACAATGTAACTAGATTATTGACTCTAGTGCAAGTGAGAGACTGTTGGAAATATGCCCTAGAGGCAATAATAAAAGTATTATTATTATATTTCTTTGTTCATGATAATAGTCTTTATTCATGCTATAACTGTATTATCCGGAAATCGTAATACACGTGTGAATACATAGACCACAATATGTCCCTAGTGAGCCTCTAGTTGACTAGCTCGTTGTGATCAACAGATAGTCATGGTTTCCTGGCAATGGACAATGGATGTCGTTGATAACGGGATCACATCATTAGGAGAATGATGTGATGGACAAGACCCAATCCTAAGCATAACACAAAGGTCGGTTAGTTCGTTTGCTAGAGCTTTTCCAATGTCAAGTATCTCTTCCTTAGACCATGAGATTGTGTAACTCCCGGATACCGTAGGAGTGCTTTGGGTGTACCAAACTTCACAACGTAACTGGGTGATTATAAAGGTGCACTACAGGTATCTCCGAAAGTGTCTGTTGGGTTGACACGGATCGAGACTGGGATTTGTCACTCCGTATGACAGAGAGGTATCTCTGGGCCCACTCGGTAATGCACCATCATAATGAGCTCAAGGTGACTAAGTGTTTGGTCACGGGATCATGCATTACGGTACGAGTAAAGTGACTTTCCGGTAACGAGACTGAACAAGGTATTGGGATACCGACGATCGGGTCTCGAGCAAGTAACGTACCGATTGACAAAGGGAATTGCATACGGGGTTTGATCGAATCCTCGACATCGTGGTTCATTCGATGACAACATCGAGGAGCATGTGGGAGCCAACATGGGTATCCAGATCCCGCTGTTGGTTATTGACCGGAGAGTCTCAGTCATGTGTGCATGTCTCCCGAACCCGTAGGGTCTACACACTTAAGGTTCGGTGACGCTAGGGTTATCAAGAAGACAAGTATGTGATTACCTAATGTTGTTCGGAGTCCCGGATGAGATCCTGGACGTCACGAGGAGTTCCGGAATGGTCCGAGGGTAATGTTTTATATATGGGAAGTTGTTAAACGGACACCGGAAAGTTTCGGGGTCATACCGGTATTGTACCGGGACCACCGGGAGGGACCACCCCTCCCGGGGGGCCACTTGGGCTGCGTAGGGATAGCGGCCAGCCCCTAGTGGGCTTGGCGCGCCCCCCCCTTGGG
>NC_041390.1:613573985-613579717 GCF_002162155.2 Triticum dicoccoides
CCGCCCCCCTCTAGGGTTTCCCCTAGAGGGCCGGCCCCCTTGCCCCTCTCCTCCTATATATAGAGGGGTGAGGGGAGGGCTGCTGGACAGAACTCAAGGCGCAGCCCCTCCCCTCCCCAACACCTCTCCTCCTCCGTACGTGCTTGGCGAAGCCCTGTTGGAGTACTTCTGCACCAACTACACCACGCCGTCGTGCTGCCGTTGGAGCTGCCTTCCTCAACCTCTCCTTCCTCCTTGCTGGATCAAGACGGAGGAGACGTCGTCCGTCCCGTACGTGTGTTGAACGCGGAGGTGCTGTCCGTTCAGCACTTGGTCATCGGTGATCCGAATCACGACGAGTACGACTCCATCATCACCATCCCCTTGAACGCTTCCGCACTCGATCTACAAGTGGTATGTAGATGCAAACTCTTCCCCTTGACTCGTTGCTTAGATGAACTCATAGATAGATCTTGGTGAAACCGTAGGAAAAATTTTAATTTTCTGCAACGTTCCCCAACAAACAGTGCCATATTAAACTCCCTCAAGTTTGGGACACCAAGGCCACCAAACTCCTTCTTTCGGGATATCATCCCCAAGTTAGCTAGGTGATATTTATGATTTTCATCAAGGTTATGAAGGAAATATGCCCTAGAGGCAATAATAAAGTTGTTATTTATATTTTCTTATATCATGATAAATGTTTATTATTTATGCTAGAATTGTATTAACCGGGAACTTAGTACATGTGTGAATACATAGACAAACAGAGTGTCCCTAGTATGCCTCTACTTGACTAGCTCGTTAATTAAAGATGGTTAAGTTTCCTAGCCATAGACATGTGTTGTCGTTTGATGAACGGGATCACATCATTAGAGAATGATGTGATGGACTAGACCCATCCGTTAGCTTAGCAGTATGATCGTTTAGTTTATTGCTATTGCTTTCTTCATGACTTATACATGTTCCTATGACTATGAGATTATGCAACTCCCGAATACCGGAGGAACACTTAGTGTCCTATCAAACGTCACAACGTAACTGGGTGAATATAAAGAAGCTCTACAGGTGTCTCCAATGTTATTTGTTGAGTTGGCATAGATCGAGATTAGGATTTGTCACCCGTGTATCGGAGAGGTATCTCTGGGCCCTCTCGGTAATGCACATCATTATGAGCCTTGCAAGCAATGTGACTAATGAGTTAGTCACGGGATGATGCATTACGGAACGAGTAAAGTGACTCGCCGGTAAGGAGATTGAACTAGGTATGATGATACCGACGATTGAATCTCGGGCAAGTAACATACCGATGACAAAGGGAACAACATATGTTATTGTGCGGTTTGACCGATAAAGATCTTCCTAGAATATGTAGGAACCAATATGAGCATCCAGGTTCTGCTATTGGTTATTGACCGGAGATGTGTCTCGGTCATGTTTACATAGTTCTCAAACCCGTAGGGTCCGCACGCTTAACGTTCGATGATGATTTGTATTATGAGTTATGTGATTTGATGTTATCAACCGGGACCAAAGACCCTCCTGCCTGAGCTTGCCGCGGCGGTCACCTGGAACACCATCTGTCTCGGTTCGTAAGCGAACCGGGACTAAAGGTGTTGAGCTTTAGTCCCGACCCTTTAGTTCCAGTTTCAGAACCGGGACAAATGGACCTCTGGAACCGGGACAAATGGGCCTTTTTCTACTAGTGTTATTTTTCTCGTAAGGAAAGCCTGATTTTGCTTTTACTTTAAAGATGCCAGGAGAAGTCTGTCATGAAGCTTGTGGTTGGTGCTGAAAGCGATAAAATACTCGGTGGAGCCATGTGTGGACCAGATGCAGCGGAAATTATGCAGATAAGCATTTATGGAGTTCTTGTGTTCATTTCTTTTAAATGATCCCTTTTTCGGTTAATCATTCGTGGTATTCTATACTCGAGCCTCTAAAAATGCAGGGCATTGCTGTTGCACTCAAGGCTGGAGCTACCAAAGCGATATATATTTGACAACACCGTAAGTCGAAAGGGATTTCCTTCACATTACAACAGAGGCCCAGATTTTGGTGTCTTTTCAGGTTCTAATTATGGTACCCGTTGGCTGGCTTTGCAGGTCGGGATCCACCCTTCTGCCGCAGAAGAGTTTGTGATGATGCGGACCTTGACCAACCGCGTGAGCCCGCCATCCAAGCCAAAGACAAACTTGTAAGCGATGATACCTGGGAACTCTAGATGTACATTAGGTTTTTTTTGTTGTTGTTGAGAGAGATAGATGTACATTAGTTTGGTGGCCCATTGCTTGGCATTTGACCTTGTGTATTTTGATAGAAATAAGGTTTGTGTGGAACAGTCTGTACAGAAAATCGTGGGATTGCCATGATTTCCGATCTAAATAAGCCCTTGGAGTTGAAATATTTTCCCATTTAGCCTGCGTGCGTCCTTGAATAGTATCGCCTGCTCAAGTGCCTTCAAATTTACTGGGAGATGCTTCCCAAAGAAAAAAGGAGTTGCTTTTTTTAGGAGAGAAGGAAAGAGGAGTTGCTTTTTTTTACTAGTAAGCTTGCACGTGCAATGCACGTCTCAAGTGCAATCAAAACATTTGTTTAATACTCCTATTTACATAGGTTTCCACTTAATAGTGTTTGTTCTGGTAGAAGAAAACCAAATCTCATCTGCAAATGAAGAAGTTGCAAATAGATTAAAGATGAATGTGTTATGTAACATTGTAGCTTATACCAATAAATCAATTATTAGCTATTTTTGTGTTCTTATTATCCATGTGCTTCTACCCTTGATGCCTATTAGACTTCGGCCTAGATCCATGAATGCACTCACAAAGATTTTGTATTATAAATCCCCTACTCATTTTTTTATCTATATCCATGAACGTATTCATACAGATCTTTATATTATAAGTTCTGTTGTCGAAATAGACAAATCTGTATGGCTCGGACTTATCTCCACAAATAGACATGTCTTGCAATTGCAATCTCCACCTGTAATTCATGTTGAACACTCTTATCTCTTCGTTTTTGTGTTTGGAGATTTTAGTTCATAAGCTAAGTTCAGTAGAAGGAGATATAACCATTTAGCTATAAATCAGTGCACTTCTCGACCCTTATAAATCAGTGAGCTTTGAAGCAGATGAGTTACCTTGGAATTCCTACATTTGAGAGAGAGAAAAAAATAGGAGTAAGACTGAGCTGAGGGGATGCTTCTTTTAAGTAACTGAGCAAGGCAGATGGTGAAGCATGTAGATACTGAATAAGACAGAGCAATATGGAATGTGGGCATTTTTGGAGGCAAGGGAAGCAATAGCATCAATCAGTGCAGACAATACAGATTGTTCGATGAACTTTGCCTCCTTTGACGTCTCTCCTACTTCAGTTTTAGCGAAGTGCTCACTTCCAGCAAGGTCAACCAACCACATGTGGCTTTTACTACTTTACCCAGTCACCAAATGCTCACTCCTGACAGTCACCAAGCCACAAGTTCCATAGTGAAGGTTTTTCTCTATTCAAGTTCACCCATATGCAAAGGTGCATACATTGAGTCATTGATCTCACGACGGCAAGATCTTATCAAATACAACCTGTGAACAAAACAATTAGAATACGGCCAATTAAATTAAAAACCCTCTAACAATAGAAGCATATCAAAAATATATTCAGCAAAGAATGCATATGCTTATTATCATACTGAATGACTCTCCTATTCAAAATTTTAATATGTCAGGGTGTCTAGAAGCAAATACAAATTGAAAAATTATCATGAATGTGGTATCGATACAATTCAGTTTGTAAGAACCTTTTGAAAATCCAAATTTTGATGCTCCATGTTATTTTATAGGGAAGAAATTGCCTGAGATTTTGGGACAAAAGTTAGATCAAAGAGCGGTGCTGACGGCCAGCTCCCGTGAGCTGCTCAACCTAGGTTGTTTGCTCAAAGATGCAAATGCAGATAGAGGCTATAGAGAGAGATGGGGTGCAGAAGCAAGGCTATTGTGTGAATATAGTGTACATGTTAGACTGAGAAAATATTTTTCAAAATAGCCACTTACCAAATCACCATCTAATGTTGACAACAAGTAAGCATCTGCAGCAGCTATCCCTTCATGCATTTATCTATTTGTAAGGACAAAACATGGATTGGATCATGGGTTTTGCAAAGTGAAATTCTAGCAAATCTGCAATCAGTATATACATATAAGTAAGAAATCAATGAAATTAACACTTCTAAAACATAAGAATAATGGTAGACATATAGGAACACATTTTAACATCTCGTACAAGCCTGTTGATTTATAAAGAATGATTAGTCGAGTATGTGTTGTTCTAAACAGTTATATTGTGTTGAGTGGTATTTTTTTTTACAGAAGAAAAGGACAATGTACGTCCGCCTACTCCTCCCTGGGGATCTACCAGCTCCACCAGATGCTCTTGCGCTGGCTGGTAAGCACGTCCCTGCTCTCACTGATCATCCTCACAATCTTCCTCTGCACCCATATCATCGACACGAGCATGTTGCGCTGAGTGTTGTCTTTCTTCGGTTTGATCTCCTGCACAGGGAAAGAATACCACAACTGATCAGTGTACACCAAGCCAGCATTCAAAAAACAAAATGAAATAAAGAACTTATCCAACAACTCCAGTGCATGCTGGCATACATACCCTGAGCTTTTGAAGTCATGCTTATATGAAGCCTCCTCCCTCCTCCGTCCCCAATTTTGCCATGAGGCCAATGATCCATCAAGCCGCCTCACTGTAATCAGAAGCAGTACTTTTAGTTGCAAGAGAAGAAGTATCTACAACATAGGAAAGGAAGAATTGAACTTTATCAAAATAATAACAAGGAAGGCAACAAACAAAAGATATGGTTAAAAGCCAAATATGTCCAAGTAGGCAGCTCTGTCCTCTATGAAAAAACAAGTCAGACCTGGATATATCCAATTTTAATATATCTAAGAGCCAAACAGACAAAATGAAACATCATTTTTTCCTTGTTACTATCAACGCTGCATATTCATACATTTTCCACCGTCATGTAGGCATCACTAATACGTAACACATGAGAGAGGATGATCCTCGAATCCGATCTGATCACCAACTGTAAAAAATAAATGACCAGATAAGCATCGCATTCATACAATTAATCCATCAAACTTTAATTAGTACGTAGGAGACATGTGGTCACCACAATCTTAGCATATACATGCGCAGATAAGTTATAAAAAGTTTCTTGTTATGTTATGTTAAATCAAGGAAACCAGAAAGAAACATTTCTGGATGAAGTAATCTACTACCACTATAAAAGAAAGAGAGGGCGGAGAATCAGATCATCCTATCCATCGAAACCTGCAATCTGATGGTCTACATCCCTCCAGCATACTAAACGTGTTTTACGCTTTAATTACCCACCATGCCATCTACTACCACTATAAAAGAAAGAGAGGGGCAGATCCAAACAATCTAACCCATTCATTTACGAGATCTAATGGCTCCTAATTCTCCCGTGTTTAACGCTACAAGCCACGCATTAACCCAATAACTGATCCATCGATCGCTAATTAAGCCAGGCGTTCGAAAAAGAAAAGAAAAACTGCTAACGCAGGCACGCACGCCCCCTCCTGCTCCTCCTCCTCCCGTCGGCCTCCACAGCACGGCCCACGCACGCGTGCGTTTCGCAGCCCCCGTCCTCCCGCGACCCGCGCGGTTCGCCGCCGCCCCGCCGTACTCCGTGCCCCACGTGGTTCGCCGCCGCC
>NC_041390.1:613580209-613587015 GCF_002162155.2 Triticum dicoccoides
CATGGTTCGCCCCCGCCGCCGCCCCAGTTGCCGCGCGCGGTACGCCCCCGCCGCCGCCCCCGTTTCCGCGAGCGTGAGCAGACGAGCAGGCCCCCCGCTGGTCCTCCTCTGCTGCCCCCACCTCAGATGCACACTTCTCTGGAAGTGCAGGCAGCCAGCAGCGAAGGCGATCTGCTAGGCATTTCATCTCCAACCTCACGCAGTAGGCACTACCGCTCGATTCCATCATCAAGGTCAGCAACATCGTCGTCGTGCTTCAGTGAGTATCAATGGAGCTTCTCCACGGTGATGGTGTGGAAGGCGCG
This sequence comes from Triticum dicoccoides, assembly GCF_002162155.2. Classification (NCBI taxonomy): domain Eukaryota; kingdom Viridiplantae; phylum Streptophyta; class Magnoliopsida; order Poales; family Poaceae; genus Triticum; species Triticum dicoccoides. Next base: position 613,580,515 of record NC_041390.1, read on the forward strand.
GATGCCCTGTCCGTTGGGCTCGGTTCGGGCGTCATTGACATGTAAGTAAACCGTCCTCCGGGACAGTTTGTTTTCCTACCCTTCAAGTGTTCCAGGAATTACCTCACAGGGAGGAGGTTATTTGTATTGCAGGTATGAGATGAGGAAACGTAGAAGGGAAGGTGATTTCTGCGGGAGGAGAAAGAGGCGATCCGGCTAACAAGTCGTATATTTGGGGTAGTGTGTAGGATCTTCACAGTTTCAAATACGGCTATTCCTGGCACCGCTATCTCTTGCGTGAATGTCCTCTTGGTTTCAATGTCGGTGCCTACATCAATGTTCTACCATGATGTTATCAGGTATTGCCCATTGGCTGGTTATGAACTACTATATCTGTTAGTAAATAGATGGCATATTAGATAGCGGGCAGTCTAAGTTTGGCTCATGACATACAAAAGAGCATTCAGATTGTTTCCTTTAGAAAAGAGGTCATTCAAATTTGTTAGGTAAAACTGTATCATCATTTTTTTCATGAAAATAATAGTTTTCTAATACCAGAATTTTTTGTCGTAATATTACTAACTCTGGGATCCTCTTTGTGTATTTGATTGGTCTCTGGTTAGATTCTGGGAGGCAAAATTTTGGTCTCTGTTAGATAGATAATTTACTACAGCGAATGTGTAGAGATTAGATGGTACTCACACAAGAACAAGTAGAAATACTTTCAATGCTCATTTGATCTACTTTTTTGCCTTATAATTAACATGTTTCCTTTTTCTGATATTTTTGTTCTTCAGTTTAAGCTCCTACCATGGTCAGTCATAAAGCATCAATATTTAGCTACAACATCTGTTGATGTTTGCAGCCAAACCAAGATTAAATTATGAACAACTGATATTTATAGCGAAGGTATGGTCAAAGATTGTATTCTTGATCCGAGGAACCGATGAGGGCGGATGGCTGAAAACTCTGGATTGAATCCATGTTTTTTTACTGGAGTTTTAATCCACTCGATGGATAAACTAAGTGCATACGTGTATATATTATATATGCATTCTTTTAAATGGTAATTTTGATATTTATTTTTCCAAACTAAGCTTGTATTTTTCTAGAAACGATAAAGTTCTTCATAAACCCATTGAAACATTCTCCAACAAAGCTCGTGAGGAGCATATGAGTTCCCTTTTAATACAGAGGCTCGAACTTATTGTATTCTGAATACATTTCCATCTATTCATTTTTCCCATATAAACACACAGTTGTGCACCATGCTGCATCATTCAACTATTCTTTACTAGTAAGCTTGCACGTGCAATGCACGTCTCAAGTGCAATCAAAACATTTGTTTAATACTCCTATTTACATAGGTTTCCACTTAATAGTGTTTGTTCTGGTAGAAGAAAACCAAATCTCATCTGCAAATGAAGAAGTTGCAATAGATTAAAGATGAATGTGTTATGTAACATTGTAGCTTATACCAATAAATCAATTATTAGCTATTTTGTGTTCTTATTATCCATGTGCTTCTACCCTTGATGCCTATTAGACTTCGGCCTAGATCCATGAATGCACTCACAAAGATTTTGTATTATAAATTCCCTAATCATTTTTTTATCAATATCCATGAACGTATTCATAGAGATCTTTATATTATAAGTTCTGTTGTCAAAATAGACAAATCTGTATAGCTCGAACTTATCTCCACAAACAGACATGTCTTGAAATTGCAATCTCCACCTGTAATTCATGTTGAACACTCTTATCTCTTCGTTTTTGTGTTTGGAGATTTTAGTTCATAAGCTAAGTTCAGTAGAAGGAGATATAACCATTTAGCTATAAATCAGTGCACTTCTCGACCCTTATAAATCAGTGAGCTTTGAAGCAGATGAGTTAGCTTGGAATTCCTACATTTGAGAGAGAGAAAAAATGGGAGTAAGACTGAGCTGAGGGGATGCTTCTTTTAAGTAACTGAGCAAGGCAGATGGTGAAGCATGTAGATACTGAATAAGACAGAGCAATATGGAATGTGGGCATTTTTGGAGGCAAGGGAAGCAATAGCATCAATCAGTGCAGACAATACAGATTGTTCGATGAACTTTGCCTCCTTTGACGTCTCTCCTACTTCAGTTTTAGCGAAGTGCTCACTTCCAGCAAGGTCAACCAACCACATGTGGCTTTTACTACTTTACCCAGTCACCAAATGCTCACTCCTGACAGTCACCAAGCCACAAGTTCCACAGTGAAGGTTTTTCTCTATTCAAGTTCACCCATATGCAAAGGTGCATACATTGAGTCATTGATCTCACGACGGCAAGATCTTAGCAAATACAAACTGTGAACAAAATAATTAGAATACGACCAATTAAATTAAAAACCCTCTAACAATAGAAGCATGTCAAAAATATATTCAGCAAAGGGAGGTCTTACTCTAACCGAAAAATGCACTGAATGTGGGAATACGAGGTCTTACTCTAACCGAAAAATCCTTCACTCCCACCTGCTTTACAAGGGTTTCATGCCACACTATAATGTTTGGACGAGGCACGGAGAAATAGGGGTTATGATGGAAGACGGCGAAGAAGAAGAGTACGATGACAACTATGTGCCCCCTGAATACGGTGATGCTGCAACGGGGGGAGCTGGTGAAGATCAAGAGGAACCAGACGATGTGCCCAATGATGCTGCCACGGGTGAAGCTGCTGAAGATCAAGAGGAACCAGACGATGTGCCCGATGATGATGATCTCCGCCGGATCATTGTCGATGCTAGGACGCAATGCATTAGTCAAAAGGAGAAGCTGAAGTTCGATCGCATGTTAGTGGATCACAAAAAAGGGTTATACCCCAATTGCGAAGATGACAACACAAAGCTCGGTACCGTACTGGAATTGCTGTAATGGAAGGCAGAGAATGCTGTGGCTGACAAAGGATTTGAGAACCTACTGAAAATATTGAAGAAGAAGCTTCCAAAGGATAACGAATTGCCCGACAGTACATACGCAGCAAAGAAGGTCGTATGCCCTCTAGGATTGGAGGTGGAGAAGATACATGCATGCCCTAGTGACCGCATCCTCTACCGCGGTGCATACAAGGATCTGAACGCATGCCCGGTATGCGGTGCATTGCGGTATAAGATCAGACGAGATGACCCTGGTGATGTTGACGGCGAGCCCCCCGGGAAGAGGGTTCCTGCGAAGGTGATGTGGTATGCTCCTATAATACCACGGTTGAAACGTCTGTTCAAAAACGAAGAGCATGCCAAGTTGATGCGATGGCACAGTGAGAACCGAAAAAAAGATGGGAAGTTGAGACAGCCGCTGACGGGTCGCAGTGGAGAAAAATCGAGAGAAAGTACTGGGATAAGTTTGCAAAGGACCCAAGGAATGTATGGTTTGCTTTAAGCGCGGATGGCATTAATCCTTTCGAGGAGCAGAGCAGCAATCACAGCACCTGGCCCGTGACTCTATGTATGTATAACCTTCCTTCTTGGATGTGCATGAAGCGGAAGTTCATTATGATGCCAGTTCTCATCCAAGGCCCTAAGCAACCCGGCAACGACATTGATGTGTACCTAAGGCCATTAGTTGAAGAACTTTTACAGCTTTGGAATGGAAACGGTGTACGTACGTGGGATGAGCACAGACATGAGGAATTTAACCATAAAGCATTGCTGTTCGTGACCATCAACGATTGGCCCGCTCTCAGTAACCTTTCAGGACAGACAAACAAAGGATACCACGCATGCACGCACTGTTTAGATGACACTGAAAGTATATACTTGGGCAAATGCAGGAAGAATGTGTACCTGGGCCATCGTCGATTTCTTCCGACCAACCATCAATGTCGAAAGAAAGGCAAGCATTTCAAAGGCGAGGCAGATCACCGGAAGAAGCCCGCCATGCGCACCGGTGATCACGTGCTTACTATGGTCAATGATTTACACTACGTAATCTTTGGAAAGGGTCCCGGTGGACTAGCTGTTCCGAATGACGCTGAGGGACACGCACCCATGTGGAAGAAGAAATCTATATTTTGGGACCTACCCTACTGGAAAGACCTAGAGGTCCGCTCCTCAATCGACGTGATGCACGTGACGAAGAACCTTTGCGTGAACCTGCTAGGCTTCTTGGGCGTGTATGGGAAGACAAAAGATACACCTGAGGCACAGGAGGACCTACAACGTTTGCACGAAAAAGACGGCATGCCTCCGAAGCAGTATAAAGGTCCTGCCAGCTACGCTCTTACGAAAGAAGAGAAAGAAATCTTCTTTGAATGCCTGCTCAGTATGAAGGTCACGACTGGCTTCTCGTCGAATATAAAGGGAATAATAAATATGCTAGAGAAAAAGTTTCAGAACCTAAAGTCTCGTGACTGCCACGTGATTATGATGCAACTGCTTCCGGTTGCATTGAGGGGGCTTCTACCGGAAAACGTCCGATTAGCCATTGTGAAGCTATGTGCATTCCTCAATGCAATCTCTCAGAAGGTGATCGATCCAGAAATCGTACCAAGGCTAAGGAGTGATGTGGCGCAATGTCTTGTCAGTTTCGAGCTGGTGTTCCCACCATCCTTCTTCAATATCATGACGCACGTCCTAGTTCATCTAGTCGACGGGATTGTCATCCTGGGGCCCGTATTTCTACACAATATGTTCCCCTTTGAGAGGTTCATGGGAGTCCTAAAGAAATATGTCCGTAACCGCGCTAGGCCAGAAGGAAGCATCTCCATGGGCCATCAAACATAGGATGTTATCGGGTTTTGTGTTGACTTCATTCCTGGCCTTAACAAGATAGGTCTCCCTAAATCGCGGTATGAGGGGAGACTAACTGGAAAAGGCACTCTTGGAAGAGACTCAATAATATGCAGGGACGGATATTCTTGGTCTCAAGCACACTACACAGTTCTACAGAACTCTACCTTGGTGACCCCGTATGTCGATGAACACAAGAACAGTCTGCGCTCCAAACACCCGGAGCAGTGCGACGACTGGATTACATGTGAACACATCAGGACTTTCAGCAGTTGGTTGGAAACACGTCTCAGAGGTGACAACACTATTTGTGATGAGTTGTACTTGTTGTCCAGGGGACCATCTTTGACTATATTGACTTACAAAGGATACGAGGTAAATGGGAATACATTTTACACGATCGCCCAAGATCAAAAGAGCACCAACCAAAACACCGGTGTCCGCTTTGATGCAGCAACCGAGAGCGGAAAGGATACATATTATGGTTACATAGTGGACATATGGGAACTTGACTACGGACATGATTTTAAAGTCCCTTTGTTTAAGTGCAAATGGGTCAATCTGTCAGGAGGCGGGGTACAGGTAGACCCACAGTACGGAATGACAACAGTGGACCTGAAAAATCTTGGGTACACTGACGAACCGTTCGTCATAGCCAATGATGTGGCACAGGTTATCTATGTGAAGGACATGTCTACCAGACCGAGAAAAAGAAAAGATAAGGAAGCGAATACATCATACGATGAGCCAAAGCGCCACATAGTTCTTTCAGGAAAAAGGGACATCCTGGGAGTGGACGGCAAGACAGACATGTCTGAAGATTATGAAAAGTTTCATGAAATTCCTCCCTTCAATGTCAAGGCTGACCCAAGCATCCTGATAAACAATGAAGATTATCCATGGTTACGGCGCAATAAGCAAATGACACAAGTGAAGAAAAAGTGAAGACTTTCTCCCGCAACTATTATGATGATACCATGCCAAATTTGTAACAGACGAACATGCTACCATTGTTCGTTTTGTACATGCACATGCTATGTGGGTGAAATTATGATACCATCCCAACTTTCAACTTTTTCAGAGTTCATTTGAAATGCTTTCATGTCTTATGGTTCAAGGTTTTATGTGTTGAGGCAAATGGATCAATATGTCAGGAGGCGGGGTACAGGTAGACCCACAGTACGGTATGACAACAGTGGATCTAAACAATCTTGGGTACACAGACGAACCATTCATCCTAGCCAATGATGTGGCGCAGTTATTGTCCGAAACCTTGATACTTCGAAAGTGATTGTCCATTTTGTACACGAAGTGCATCAAGTTTTTGTCGTAACCCTCTCTACTTTTTGGAACATGCTATGTGGGTGAAATGATGATACCATGCCAACTTTCAACCTTTTCAGAGTTCATTTTTAAATGCTTTCCAATTTCAAAGTCATTTAGCTCAAAGAATGAATTAATAGCAAACAGAATGAACTACAAAACTTTTATGAAAATAAAAACAATCAATTAAAATATTATGTTATGATCAACTAAAATAAAACTATAATATTCTTCAATAGCAAAAAGAATATAATTTTTGTGCCCTAAAATCAAACTATAAGTATTTAATTGTAAGTATAAATAAAAAATAAATAGCAAAAAAGAAAAAAATCTATTTTTATAGTAAAGTTATTCATAAACTAGTGATTCATACAAATTTTAAAAAATACAAATTTAAACTATTCAAAATTTTAAAACTAATGGCACTAACAGAAAGTTTATAATTTTTGT
>NC_041390.1:613587934-613598481 GCF_002162155.2 Triticum dicoccoides
TAGTCGCCCCGCCCCGCCCGTCGCCGTCGCCCTGCCCCGCCCGTCACCGTCGCCGCGGCCCGCACGTCACCGTCGCCGTCGCCCTGCCCGTTGGTTCGGCCGGCGCCCCTCCCCTGTTTTTTTATATATTATATATGCTTGTGTATATTGCCTCTTTGTGTATATTATGCATATATGTATTGTGTATATTGCTTCTTTTCAGATTTTTTTTCATATATATGTTTGTATTTTGTATTTTTCTTCTTTATAAAAATGTATATATGCAAAAGTTAGGTTTAAATATTTAGAAAAGGATTATCTATATATGTTCTCTGATTTAGTACATTTTAGGTTACTTTCATTTTTAGAAAAGTTTTATATATTTAGGAGAGGAAAAAGGAAAATAAGAAGAGGAAAAAGGAGAAGAAGAGGAGAGGAAGAAAAGGAAGAGGAGAAGAAGAAAGGAATAGAGGAGAAGAAGAAAAAATAGAAATTTTTTTTCTATTTTTTCTTCTTCTCCTCTATTCCTTTCTTCTTCTCCTCTTTTTTTCTTCTTTTTTTTCTTCGATCTTCTCCCCCTCCCGATAGGAAAGTTTTATATAGAAAGTTACAATTTTAGAAAAGTTTTATATATGAAAAAGTTACAATTTTAGAAAAAGAAGGATAGGAAAGAAGAAAATAAGAAGAGGAAAGAAAGAAGAAGAGGAGAGGAAAAGAAGAGGAGAAATAAATAAGAAGAATAAAAAAGAAGAAAAAGAAGAGGAGAAGAAGAAAGGAATAGTGGAGAAGAAGAGAATATATTCTATTTTCTCTTCTTCTCCACTATTCCTTTCTTCTTCTACTCTTTTTTTTCTTCTTTTTTTCTTCGATCTTCTCCTCTAGCTATTCCTTTCTTCTTCTCCTCTATTTTCTTCTTCTTCTTCTTCTTCTTCTTCTTCTTCTTCTTCTTCTTCTTCTTCTTCTTAATTTTTATCGGGAACGAGGGTGTCGAGGATCGCCGAGGGGTCGAGGGTCGGGAACTAGGGTAGAGGGTAGAGGGTCGTTAAGGGGTCAAGGGTCGAGGGTTTCAGGGTCGAGGGTTCGAGGGTTCTATAGGGTCGAGGGTCGAGGGTTCCAGCAGGGTCGTCTAGGGGTCGAGGGTTCCAGGGTCGTCGAGGGTTCGAGGGGTCGAGGATCGCCGAGGGGTCGAGAGAGGTTTCCTAGTGTCAAAGTATTGAAGAAATCCATGCCTTCATCATTAGCCGGAAGTAACCAGGGCATTTTGGTACGAAGTTCTGCAAAGTTGTTCTGGAATGGAGTCCCGGATAGAATAATCCGCCTTTTGGTACGAATTCAGCAAAGGCCTTCCAAATAGCGATATTCGGAAGGCTCTTGCTGAACTTTGTACCAAAAAGCGAATTATCCTATCTGGGACTCCGTTCCAGAACAACTTTGAAGAGCTTCGTACCATCATGCACATGTTACTTTCGCCTAATGATGAAGACATGGTTTTGTTGAATCCTTTGACACTACGCAACCTCCCGACCCCTCGGCGATCCTCTCGAACATGAGAGGAAGAAGAGGATAAAAAAAGAAGAGGAAGAAGAAAAAAAGAGGAGAAGAAAGAATAGAGGAGTTCTTCTCCTCTATTCTTTCTTCTCCTCTTTTTTTTCTTCTTCTTCCTGTTTTTTTATCGGGAACGAGGGTCGTCGAGGGACATAGATGTAGTGTCGTCGTTGTCGATATATACCCCCTCCCGGTAGCTTGCTATGATTAGGTAGCTAGTTCTACGTTTGGCACTAATATATCCATCTTTCATGTTTGAATAATAATTGCCATGCTGTAAATATTTGTAGAAACTATGGTCACCGCCCGAGACGAAGCAAAAGAAGCATTGTTGAGGGACATAATTGCAGAAGGAAGTGATGCCGTCTCGTTGTTTCTCAATGACACCGATGGTCTGGAAGGAGAGGGTGAACAAGCTGGCTACGGTGACCTAATGCCGGTGCAAGAAGAAGAACATGAGGACGGCTCCGGTGACCCAATGCCGGTGCAAGAAGGAGACCATGATGACGGCTCCGGTGACCGAACCGAGTCCGTCCAGGTATATATATTAGTTAAGCCTGTGCTGACTAGCTGATTGATGCATTCATTGTTTTGGTATGTACACATATTAATTAAGTCTTTGTTCTTTTTTCTAGCCCTCCAGATCGAGCACAACTTCGGTAAAGAGACGAGGCCCGAAGAAAAAGTTGAGCTCGGATGAAAAGTTAGAGATCATAGCAATCGCGCCCGATGGCCAACCGATTGAACCCCTCTGGACAAAGAGCGCATTTGTTGCTCAGTGCGGGGTTCTGGTTAGGGACAAGATCCCGATAAGCATCCAGCAATGGTTTAAGCCGGCTACAGAAGACCCTGAGGTGTCTTATGTCAATGATATGTAGAAAAATGATCTTTGGACTGAGCTGAAGTCAAATTTCACCCTACCCCCAGAGGATGATCCGGAGAAGCCAGTTAAAGAGCAATTAATCAAGTCTTTTGCTCTTAAGAGGATGGCAGTGAAGGAAATATGCCCTAGAGGCAATAATAAAGTTATTATTTATTTCCTTATATCATGATAAATGTTTATTATTCATGCTAGAATTGTATTAACCGGAAACATAATACATGTGTGAATACATAGACAAACTTAGTCTCACTAGTATGCCTCTACTTGACTAGCTCGTTAATCAAAGATGGTTATGTTTCCTAACCATGAACAAAGTGTTGTTATTTGATTAACGAGGTCACATCATTAGTTGAATGATCTGATTGACATGACCCATTCCATTAGCTTAGCACCCGATCGTTTAGTATGTTGCTATTGCTTTCTTCATGACTTAATATGTTCCTATGACTATGAGATTATGCAACTCCCGTTTACCGGAGGAACACTTTGTGTGCTACCAAACGTCACAACGTAACTGGGTGATTATAAAGGAGCTCTACAGGTGTATCCAAAGGTAGATGTTGGGTTGGCATATTTCGAGATTAGGATTTGTCACTCCGATTGTCGGAGAGGTATCTCTGGGCCCTCTCGGTAATGCACATCACATAAGCCTTGCAAGCATTGCAGCCAATGAGTTAGTTGCGAGATGATGTATTACGGAACGAGTAAAGAGACTTGCCGGTAACGAGATTGAACTAGGTATTGGATACCGACGATCGAATCTCGGGCAAGTAACATACCGATGACAAAGGGAACAACGTATATTGTTATGCGGTCTGACCGATAAAGATCTTCGTAGAATATGTAGGAGCCAATATGGGCATCCAGGTCCTGCTATTGGTTATTGACCGGAGATGTGTCTCAGTCATGTCTGCATTATTCTCGAACCGTAGGGTCCGCACGCTTAACGTTACGATGACAGTTATTATGAGTTTATGAATTTTGATGTACCGAAGTTAGTTCGGAGTCTCGGATGTGATCACGGACATGACGAGGAGTCTCAAAATGGTCGAGACATAAAGATTGATATATTGGAAGCCTATGTTTGGATATCGGAAGTGTTCCGGGTGAAATCGGTATTTTACAGGAGTACCGGGAGGTTACCGGAACCCCCCCCCCCCCGGGAGCTGAATGGGCCTTAATGGGCTTTAGTGGAAAGGAGAAGGGGCAGCCCAAGATGGGCCGCGCGCCTCCACCCTCCCCTAGTCCTATTAGGACAAGGAGAGGTGGACAGCCCCCCTCTCTTTCTTTCCCCCTCAGTGAATCCTACTCCAACTAGGATTGGGGGGAGGAATCCTACTCCGAGAGGGAGTAGGACTCCCTTGGCGCGCCCTCCTTGGCCGGCCAGCCCCCCTCCCCTTGGCTCCTTTATATACAGAGGCAGGGGCACCCCTAGACACACAAGTTGATCCACGTGATCGTTCCTTAGCCGTGTGCGGTGCCCCCTGCCACCATATTCCACCTCGATCATATTGTTGGAGTGCTTAGGCGAAGCCCTACGTCGGTAGAACATCATCATCGTCACCACGCCATTGTGCTAACGGAACTCATCCCCGAAGCTTTGCTGGATCGGAGCCCGGGGAGCGTCATCGAGCTGTACGTGTGCTAAGAACTCGGAGGTGCCGGAGTAACGGTGCTTGGATCGGTCGGATTGGGAAGACGTACGACTTCTTCCTCTATGATGCGTCAACGCTTCCGCAGTCGGTCTGCGTGGGTACGTAGACAACACTCTCCCCTCTCGTTGCTATGCATTACCATGATCTTGCGTGTGCATAGGAAATTTTTTGAAATTACTATGTTCCCAAACAGTGGTATCAGAGCAAGGTTTTATGGTTTGATGTTATATGCACGAGTAGAACACAAGTGAGTTGTGGGCGATATAAGTCATACTGCCTACCAGCATGTCATACTTTGGTTCGACGGTATTGTTGGACGAGACGACCCGGACCAACATTACGCGTACGCTTACGCGAGACCGGTTCCCCCGACGTGCTTTGCACATAGGTGGCTTGCGGGCGACTGTCTCTCCAACTTTAGTTGAACCGAGTGTGACTACGCCTGGTCCTTGCAAAGGTTAAAACGGAGTCTATTTGACAAAATATCGTTGTGGTTTTGATGCGTAGGTAAGATTGGTTCTTGCTTAAGCCCGTAGCAGCCACGTAAAACTTGCAACAAAAAATTAGAGGACGTCTAACTTGTTTTTGCAGGGCATGTTGTGATGTGATATAGTCAAGGCATGATGATGAATTTTATTGTGTGAGATGATCATGTTTTGTAACCAAGTTATCGGCAACTGGCAGGAGCCATATGGTTGTCGCTTTATTGTATGCAATGCAATTGCGATGTAATGCTTTACTTTATCACTAAGCGGTAGCGATAGTCGTGGAAGCATAAGATTGGCGAGACGACAACGATGCTACGATGGAGATCAAGGTGTCGCGCCGGTGAAAATGGTGATCATGACGGTGCTTCGGAGATGGAGATCACAAGCACAAGATGATGATGGCCATATCATATCACTTATATTGATTTCATGTGATGTTTATCTTTTTATGCATCTTATCTTGCTTTGATTGAAGGTAGCATTATAAGATGATCTCTCACTAAATTATCAAGAAGTGTTCTCCCTGAGTATGCACCGTTGCCAAAGTTCGTCGTGCCCAGACACCACGTGATGATCGGGTGTGATAGGCTCTACGTCCATCTACAACGGGTGCAAGCCAGTTTTTGCACACGCAGAATACTCAGGTTAAACTTGACGAGCCTAGCATATGCAGATATGGCCTCGGAACACGGAGACCGAAAGGTCGAGCGTGAATCATATAGTAGATATGATCAACATAAAACGATGTTCACCATTGAAAACTACTCCATCTCACATGATGATCGGTTATGGTTTAGTTGATTTGGATCACGTGATCACTTAGAGGATTAGAGGGATATCTATCTAAGTGGGAGTTCTTATGTAACTTGATTAATTGAACTTAAACTTATCATGAACTTAGTACCTGATAGTATCTTGCTTGTTTATGTTGATTGTAGATAGATGGCTCGTGCTGTTGTTCCGTTGAATTTTAATGCGTTCCTTGAGAAAGCAAAGTTGAAAGATGATGGTAGCAATTACACGGACTGGGTCCGTAACTTGAGGATTATCCTCATTGCTGCTCAGAAGAATTACATCCTGGAAGCACCGCTGGGTGCCAGGCCTGCTGCTGGAGCAACACCAGATGTTATGAACGTCTGGCAGAGCAAAGCTGATGACTACTCGATAGTTCAGTGTGCCATGCTTTACGGCTTAGAATCGGGACTTCAATGACGTTTTGAACGTCATGGAGCATATGAGATGTTCCAGGAGTTGAAGTTAATATTTCAAGCAAATGCCCGGATTGAGAGATATGAAGTCTCCAATAAGTTCTATAGCCGCAAGATGGAGGAGAACAGTTCTGTCAGTGAGCATATACTCAAAATGTCTGGGTATAATAATCACTTGATTCAGATGGGAGTTAATCTTCCAGATGATTGCGTCATTGACAGAATTCTCCAATCACTGCCACCAAGCTACAAGAGCTTCGTGATGAACTATAATATGCAAGGGATGAACAAGACTATTCACGAGCTCTTCGCAATGCTGAAAGCTGCGGAGGTAGAAATCAAGAAGGAGCATCAAGTGTTGATGGTTAACAAGGCCACTAGTTTCAAGAAAAAGGGCAAAGGGAAGAAGAAGGGGAACTTCAAAAAGAACGGCAAGCAAGTTGCTGCTCAGGAGAAGAAACCCAAGTCAGGACCTAAGCCTGAAACTGAGTGCTTCTACTGCAAGCAAACTGGTCACTGGAAGCGGAACTGTCCCAAGTATTTGGCAGATAAGAAGGATGGCAAGGTGAACAAAGGTATATGTCATATACATGTTATTGGTGTGTACCTTACTAGAGCTCGCAGTAGCACCTGGGTATTTGATACTAGTTCTGTTGCTAATATTTGCAACTCGAAACAGGGACTACGGATTAAGCGAACACTGGCGAAGGACGAGGTGACGATGCGCGTGCGAAACGGTTCCAAAGTCGATGTGATCGCGATCGGCACGCTACCTCTACATCTACCTTCGGGATTAATATTAGACCTAAATAATTGTTATTTGGTGCCAGCGTTGAGCATGAACATTATATCTGGATCTTGTTTGATGCGAGACGGTTATTCATTTAAATCAGAGAATAATGGTTGTTCTATTTATATGAGTAATATCTTTTATGTTCATGCACCTTTGAGGAGTGGTCTATTTTTGATGAATCTCGATAGTAGTAACACACATATTCATAATGTTGAAGCCAAAAGATGCAGAGTTGATAATGACAGTGCAACTTATTTGTGGCACTGCCGTTTAGGTCATATCGGTATAAAGCGCATGAAGAAACTCCATACTGATGGACTTTTGGAACCACTTGATTATGAATCACTTGGTACTTGCGAACCGTGCCTCATGGGCAAGATGACTAAAACACCGTTCTCCGGTACTATGGAGAGAGCAACAGATTTGTTGGAGATCATACATACAGATGTATGTGGTCCGATGAATATTGAGCCTCGTGGCGGATATCGTTATTTTCTCACCTTCACAGATGATTTAAGCAGATATGGGTATATCTACTTAATGAAACATAAGTCTGAAACATTTGAAAAGTTCAAAGAATTTCAGAGTGAAGTTGAAAATCATCGTAACAAGAAAATAAAGTTTCTACTATCTGATCATGGAGGAGAATATTTGAGTTACAAGTTTGGTGTACATTTGAAAAATTGTTGAATAGTTTCGCAACTCACGCCACCCGGAACACCACAGCGTAATGGTGTGTCCGAACGTCGTAATCGTACTTTATTAGATATGGTGCGATCTATGATGTCTCTTACAGATTTACCGCTATCGTTTTGGGGTTATGCTTTAGAGACGGCCGCATTCACGTTAAATAGGGCACCATCAAAATCCGTTGAGACGACGCCTTATGAACTGTGGTTTGGCAAGAAACCAAAGTTGTCGTTTCTTAAAGTTTGGGGCTGCGATGCTTATGTGAAAAAGCTTCAACCTGATAAGCTCGAACCCAAATCGGAGAAATGTGTCTTCATAGGATACCCAAAGGAGACTGTTGGGTACACCTTCTATCACAGATCCGAAGGCAAGTTATTTGTTGCTAAGAATGGATCCTTTCTAGAGAAGGAGTTTCTCTTGAAAGAAGTGAGTGGGAGGAAAGTAGAACTTGACGAGGTAACTGTACCTGCTCCCTTATTGGAAAGTAGTACATCACAGAAAACTGTTTCTGCGACACCTATACCAATTAGTGAGGAAGCTAATGATGATGATCATGAAACTTCAGGACAAGATACTACTGAACCTCGTAGATCAACCAGAGCGAGATCCGCACCAGAGTGGTACGGTAATCCTGTTCTGGAAATCATGCTGCTAGATCATGATGAACCTACGAACTATGAAGAAGCGATGGTGAGCCCAGATTCCACAAAATGGCTTGAAGCCATGAAATCTGAGATGGGATCCATGTATGAGAACAAAGTATAGACTTTGGTTGACTTGCCCGATGATCGGCAAGCAATTGAAAATAAATGGATCTTCAAGAAGAAGACTGACGCTGATGGTAATGTTACTGTTTACAAAGCTCGACTTGTCGCAAAAGGTTTTCGACAAGTTCAAGGGGTTGACTACGATGAGACCTTCTCACCCGTAGCGATGCTTAAGTCTGTCCGAATCATGTTAGCAATTGCCGCATTTTATGATTATGAAATTTGGCAGATGGATGTCAAAACTGCATTCCTGAATGGATTTCTGGAAGAAGAGTTGTATATGATGCAACCAGAAGGTTTTGTCGATCCAGAGGGAGCTAACAAAGTGTGCAAGCTCCAGCGATCCATTTATGGACTGGTGCAAGCCTCTCGGAGTTGGAATAAACGCTTTGATAGTGTGATCAAAGCATTTGGTTTTATACAGACTTTCGGTGAAGCCTGTATTTACAAGAAAGTGAGTGGGAGCTCTGTAGCATTTCTGATATTATATGTGGATGACATATTACTGATTGGAAATGATATAGAATTTCTGGATAGCATAAAGGGATACTTGAACAAGAGTTTTTCAATGAAAGACCTCGGTGAAGCTGCTTACATATTAGGCATAAAGATCTATAGAGATAGATCAAGACGCTTAATTGGACTTTCACAAAGCACATACCTTGACAAGATTTTGAAGAAGTTCAAAATGGATCAAGCGAAGAAAGGGTTCTTGCCTGTGTTACAAGGTGTGAAGTTGAGTCAGACTCAATGCCCGACCACTGCAGAAGATAGAGAGAAAATGAAAGATGTTCCCTATGCTTCAGCCATAGGCTCTATCATGTATGCAATGCTGTGTACCAGACCTGATGTGTGCCTTGCTATAAGTTTGGCAGGGAGGTACCAAAGTAATCCAGGAGTGGATCACTGGACAGCGGTCAAGAACATCCTGAAATACCTAAAAAGGACTAAGGATATGTTGCTCGTATATGGAGGTGACAAAGAGTTCACCGTAAAAGGTTACGTTGATGCAAGCTTTGACACTGATCCGGACGATTCTAAATCGCAAACCGGATACGTGTTTACATTAAACGGTGGAGCTGTCAGTTGGTGCAGTTCTAAACAAAACGTCGTAGCGGGATCTACATGTGAAGCGGAGTACATAGCTGCTTCAGAAGCAGCGAACGAAGGAGTCTGGATGAAGGAGTTCATATCCGATCTAGGTGTCATACCTAGTGCATCGGGTCCAATGAAAATCTTTTGTGACAATACTGGTGCAATTTCCTTGGCAAAGGAATCCAGATTTCACAAGAGGACCAAGCACATCAAGAGATGCTTCAATTCCATCCGGGATCTAGTCCAGGTGGGAGACATAGAGATTTGCAAGATACATACAGATCTGAATGTTGCAGACCCATTGACTAAGCCTCTTCCACGAGCAAAACATGATCAGCACCAAGGCTCCATGGGTGTTAGAATCATTACTGTGTAATCTAGATTATTGACTCTAGTGCAAGTGGGAGACTGAAGGAAATATGCCCTAGAGGCAATAATAAAGTTATTATTTATTTCCTTATATCATGATAAATGTTTATTATTCATGCTAGAATTGTATTAACCGGAAACATAATACATGTGTGAATACATAGACAAACTTAGTGTCACTAGTATGCCTCTACTTGACTAGCTCTTTAATCAAAGATGGTTATGTTTCCTAACCATGAACAAAGTGTTGTTATTTGATTAACGAGGTCACATCATTAGTTGAATGATCTGCTTGACATGACCCATTCCATTAGCTTAGCACCCGATCGTTTAGTATGTTGCTATTGCTTTCTTCATGACTTAATATGTTCCTATGACTATGAGATTATGCAACTCCCGTTTACCGGAGGAACACTTTGTGTGCTACCAAACGTCACAACGTAACTGGGTGATTATAAAGGAGCTCTACAGGTGTATCCAAAGGTAGATGTTGGGTTGGCGTATTTCGAGATTAGGATTTGTCACTCCGATTGTCGGAGAGGTATCTCTGGGCCCTCTCGGTAATGCACATCACATAAGCCTTGCAAGCATTGCAGCCAATGAGTTAGTTGCGAGATGATGTATTACGGAACGAGTAAAGAGACTTGCCGGTAATGAGATTGAACTAGGTATTGGATATCGACGATCGAATCTCGGGCAAGTAACATACCGATGACAAAGGGAACAACGTATGTTGTTATGCGGTCTGACCGATAAAGATCTTCGTAGAATATGTAGGAGCCAATATGGGCATCCAGGTCCCGCTATTGGTTATTGATCGGAGATGTGTCTCAGTCATGTCTGCATTATTCCCGAACCGTAGGGTCCGCACGCTTAACGTTACGATGACAGTTATTATGAGTTTATGAATTTTGATGTACCGAAGTTAGTTCGGAGTCTCGGATGTGATCACGGACATGACGAGGAGTCTCAAAATGGTCGAGACATAAAGATTGATATATTGGAAGCCTATGTTTGGATATCGGAAGTGTTCCGGGTGAAATCGGTATTTTACAGGAGTACCAGGAGGTTACCG
>NC_041390.1:613598865-613609655 GCF_002162155.2 Triticum dicoccoides
TGGAAAGGAGAAGGGGCAGCCCAAGATGGGCCGCCCGCCTCCACCCTCCCCTAGTCCTATTAGGACAAGGAGAGGTGGCCGGCCCCCCTCTCTCTCTTTCCCCCTCAACGAATCCTACTCCAACTAGGATTGGGGGGAGGAATCCTACTCCCAGAGGGAGTAGGACTCCCTTGGCGCACCCTCCTTGGCCGGACGGCCCCCCTCCCCTTGGCTCCTTTATATACGGAGGCAGGGGGCACCCCTAGACACACAAGTTGATCCACGTGATCGTTCCTTAGCCGTGTGCGGTGCCCCCTGCCACCATATTCCACCTCGATCATATCGTTGGAGTGCTTAGGCGAAGCCCTGTGTCGGTAGAACATCATCATCATCACCACGCCGTTGTGCTGACGGAACTCATCCCCGAAGCTTTGCTGGATCGGAGCCCGGGGAGCGTCATCGAGCTGTACGTGTGCTAAGAACTCGGAGGTGCCGGAGTAACGGTGCTTGGATCGGTCGGATCGGGAAGACGTACGACTTCTTCCTCTATGTTGCATCAACGCTTCCGCAGTCGGTCTGCGTGGGTACGTAGACAACACTCTCCCCTCTTGTTGCTATGCATCACCATGATCTTGCGTGTGCATAGGAATTTTTTTGAAATTACTACGTTCCCCAACAGGCAGATCTATTCAGGAGGTGGAAGAAAGAGCTGAATAGGTTTGTCTATAAAAAAGAGACACCCGAATTCAAGGGCAGATATGAGAAGATCAGAGATCACTGGCCCGCATTTGTGGCCCACAAGACATCGGAAAAGAGTAAGAAGATGTCGGCAACAAACAAGCAAAATGCTGCGAAGAAGATGCTTCACCATCGCACGGGGTCAGGTGGCTACCTCGTAGCCCGGCCTAAGTGGGCCAAGACTAAGAATGATCTGGTTGCTAAAGGGATCGAACCAGAGACAATTAGCTGGCCAGACCGTTGCCGGACTTGGTCCTTTGGGGCTGGCGGAACCTTGGACACTGTAACAGGGAAGTGCATTTGGACGAACGATCAAATGGACATACCAGTCAGGAAGCTTAAGCAGTATATCAAAGTAGCGCAGCAAGGGAAGTTCTTTCCAGACAGAGAGAACGACGAGCTCACAATGGCCCTCGGGAATCCTAAGCACCCTGGACGGACACGAGGCACGCCAGGCTCCATTCCGTGGAAGGTTGGGTTTCTGGCGCAGGCGGTTACAAATCCCATGAGAGGAGGAAAAAAGTGCAGCAGACCCAAATGCAGGCGCTGCAAGCAAGGGTAGACGCGATAGAGGAACGAGAAGCAAATCGCAGTAAACGTACTGCCGAAGCTTCCCCGAAGCTACCCCGCCATCTCAGCGCAGAAGCAGCGTGGCTTCCGCCGAGCTGCTTCAACCGGAGCATGCCTTGACGGCTCCTGCCAGCTATCCCGTGGATGCTATAACGGAGTCTCAAAATTGCCACCTTATGACGCAATGGATGAATTTGAAGGTCAAGGCGGCTGTTGGCTCTGTTTATCCTACTGGACCCGGTGCAACTTTTCACTGCCGGCCGATTCCAGAAGGATATGCTAGGGTGATGGTGGATGAAATAACGGAGGGATTTGAGGACCTCCAGCTTGACCACCCTACCGGTGAAGGGGAGACTCGGCTGGGGTCTGCTCTGAAGACTCCATGCCTATGGCGGAAGGAGCTCATCAACCTTCCGAACTGGACGCCTCCGCCTCCTCCTCCTCCTCCGGCAAGTCAAGGCACTCCGCCTCCTCTACCGCCTCCTCCTCTGGCGAGTGACGATCAAGGCCCTCGGCCGGATCCTTCTCCGGCGCGTGGCGGCACTCCGCCTCCTTCTCCGCCTGCGCCGACGCGCCCGAGCAGCCAGCCTCCTCCTTCTCCGCCTCGTCAGCAAGGGAGGAAGAGAGCTGCTGCCGCTCCAGCTGCTCCGGCGCGTCGTAGTCCTTCTCCTCCGCCTCTTAAGCAAGTAAAGAAGACAACCGCTCCATCTGCTCGGTCGGCGTCTAGCAGTACAACCAGAGGCGGGAGGACATACAGATTCGGTCCTTCTCTGAAGACTCCAGAGAAGTTACCATACGAGAGGACCCCGGAGGAGAACGCGAAGATCGCGCGAACCGAAGTGGATGACTGGTTTCAAGGGTTGAAAGCAAAGAGACATCCACCTCCGGAGGAGAAGGTAGATCCGGTGAAAGTGAAGCGCACTCTGGCTGCCCTGGCAAAACCACCCAAGTCTCCGCCGAAAGGCAACTATGAGCGCATTATTGCAAAGACATGGGCCGAAGCGGAGCGATCGAGAAGTACAGTCAGTGATCAAAGGCTGAAAGAACGACGAGCAGCTGGGAAACAAATTGCCCAGCTCGGCGAACAAGCGAAGCAATCGTGCCCCCCGCTCAAGGTGCCTAGCGACATCGTCGACCCGAGGATGGTGCCCGGTTATTGCAATGTTGACGATTACCTGCCTGATGATGTACATTATGATCCCATGGAGGTGCAGATACACAGATACGAGTACGGGAAGCCTCTCGTCAAAGATGAAAAATCTTTAACAACGATGATGCGAAGATTACATGATTGGTACTTGAAAATCTGCAGAGAGTCTGAGGGGAGGAATACTTTGTATGCGAGAGTTAAACCGGAGCATGACCTCGTTGGAATTGAACTGTTGCCTATTCCATTTGAGGAGTTCTATCAGTTTTTCAATCAATTGGCCCTCGATAAAACAATGGTCACCTGCTACTGTCTGTAAGTACTACTACTTATGTCATTAAGTCTCTCTATATAGCTCATCTCTTTCATTGCATGTATTTATAATTATCCTCACTATATTATGCAGATTGAAGATCGCCGAATTGAAGAAAAGACAAATCGGTGATATTGGGTTCGTTAACACATATCTCATAGATGCAACTGAGGTTGAACATCGTCCTGAAGATACCGAGGCCAACTTGCTATGATCATTCAAAAAAAAATGAAAACAAAGATATAATACTCTTTCCTTACAACTTCAAGTGAGTGTTATTGTCTTGTGCGTATTAGGTTTCCCTTATATATTAGTCCAGGTTATAGTAATGCAATTGATGAGTTATGCATGCGTGTGCAGGTACCACTATATTCTCCTAGAGATTAGGCTTGAGCGGGGAGTAGTAACTATCTTGGACTCTAAACGAAAAGATCCCCAGGAGTATGCGGACATGACTGAAATCCTCAAGAAGTAAGTTAAATCGATCATTATCCACCATATCAGCAACTTTGTTCATTTCCTGATATCAAGTAATTGTTTTCTTTGTCCGGCAGGGTTTGGAGAAAATTCACCAGAAAAGTTCTGGGACTGCCGAAGGAGCTGGAATTTAGACACCCGAAAGTAAGTACTATAGTAGCATGTTCCGCGCATCTCCTAGCTAGTGATTCAAGCGCTAGTTTCATCAATACCATTTAGCATTCTTGCTTATCAGTTTGATTGACCTCTACTTCTTGTAAAGTGGTTGTGGCAGGAACAAGGGAATGATTTCTGTGGATACTACGTCTGCGAGTCCATCCGCCACACGACCTGTGAGCGGGGCGGGTACTCTGACGAACAATATGAAGTACGTAAATAACAACATTCACAATTTTATTTTATTACCATCATCTGTGTTGAGTTTCATTCATTCATATATATATGTATTGACCCCCTTCTTCAAATTAGATATTTCGGAAACGGGATGAACTCCTAGCACCAGCTCGCATGCGAGCAATTCAAGAGGAATTGGCGGCATTCTTTCTTGACCACGTGATCGCTGAAGACGGAGAATACTATGTGAACCATGAGTCCGTATGATTATATTTGTAAGAGATAATTATTGTATATATGTAGCCGGTAGTGTCGGATAGATATACGAGAACTTGTTGTTCGACCAATCTCTCGGAGAAGGAGAGGTGGTCGATATCACTTCTCTCTGTATGCATATATGTTCATGACGATCTTCTGTTTCCTTCGTTTGCTTACTAGCTAGCTAGTGTGTCTAGTCCTCTCTATACGTATGTATAGTACGTAGCGTCAACCAAGCACGGACATAAGAGAGGACACTTCTCTCTATTAATTATAGCTAGCTAACACAATATATGAAACACCTAAATTAACCCCCCAAAACCCCCAAACCCCCCCCCCCTTCAAAAAAAACAAAAACCCCAGCCACAGAAATGCAGACGCGTGGATGCCTATTGGTCCCGGTTGGTGCCACCAACCGGGACCAAAGGGTCTCCTGCCTGGGCTCTGCGCACTGCCCACGTGGAGGCCATCAGTCCCGGTTCTGGATTGAACCGGGACTAAAGGGTCGGGGCATTAGTACCGACACTTTAGGCCCTTACGAACCGGGACTATAGGCCCTTTTTCTACTAGTGATATTAAAATTTTGAATAGGAGAGTCATTCAGTATGATAATAAGCATATGCATTCTTTGCTGAATATATTTTTGATATGCTTCTATTGTTAGAGGGTTTTTAATTTAATTGGTCGTATTCTAATTATTTTGTTCACAGGTTGTATTTGCTAAGATCTTGCCGTCGTGAGATCAATGACTCAATGTATGCACCTTTGCATATGGGTGAACTTGAATAGAGAAAAACCTTCACTATGGAACTTGTGGCTTGGTGACTGTCAGGAGTGAGCATTTGGTGACTGGGTAAAGTAGTAAAAGCCACATGTGGTTGGTTGACCTTGCTGGAAGTGAGCACTTCGCTAAAACTGAAGTAGGAGAGACGTCAAAGGAGGCAAAGTTCATCGAACAATCTGTATTGTCTGCACTGATTGATGCTATTGCTTCCCTTGCCTCCAAAAATGCCCACATTCCATATTGCTCTGTCTTATTCAGTATCTACATGCTTCACCATCTGCCTTGCTCAGTTACTTAAAAGAAGCATCCCCTCAGCTCAGTCTTGCTCCTATTTTTTCTCTCTCTCAAATGTAGGAATTCCAAGCTAACTCATCTGCTTCAAAGCTCACTGATTTATAAGGGTCGAGAAGTGCACTTATTTATAGCTAAATGTTTATATCTCCTTCTACTGAACTTAGCTTATGAACTAAAATCTCCAAACACAAAAACGAAGAGATAAGAGTGTTCAACATGAATTACAGGTGGAGATTGCAAATTGCAAGACATGTCTGTTTGTGGAGATAAGTCCGAGGCATACAGATTTGTCTATTTTGACAACAGAACTTATAATATAAAGATCTCTATGAATACGTTCATGGATATAGATAAAAAAATGAGTAGGGGATTTATAATACAAAATCTTTGTGAGTGCATTCATGGATCTAGGCCGAAGTCTAATAGGCATCAAGGGTAGAAGCACATGGATAATAAGAACACAAAATAGCTAATAATTGATTTATTGGTATAAGCTACAATGTTACATAACACATTCATCTTTAATCTATTTGCAACTTCTTCATTTGCAGATGAGATTTGGTTTTCTTCTACCAGAACAAACACTATTAAGTGGAAACCTATGTAAATAGGAGTATTAAACAAATGTTTTGATTGCACTTGAGACGTGCATTGCACGTGCAAGCTTACTAGTAAAGAATAGTTGAATGATGCAGCATGGTGCACAACTGCGTGTTTACATGGGAAAAATGAATATATGGAAATGTATTCAGAATACAATAAGTTCGAGCCTCTGTATTAAAAGGGAACTCATATGCTCCTCACGAGCTTTGCTGGAGAATGTTTCAATGTGTTTATGAAGAACTTTATCGTTTCTAGAAAAATACAAGCTTAGTTTGGAAAAATAAATATCAAAATTACCATTTAAAAGAATGCATATATAATATATACACGTATGCACTTAGTTTATCCATCGAGTGGATTAAAACTCCAGTAAAAAAACATGGATTCAATCCAGAGTTTTCAGCCATCCGCCCTCATCGGTTCCTCGGATCAAGAATACAATCTTTGACCATACCTTCGCTATAAATATCAGTTGTTCATAATTTAATCTTGGTTTGGCTGCAAACATCAACAGATGTTGTAGCTAAATATTGATGCTTTATGACTGACCATGGTAGGAGCTTAAACTGAAGAACAAAAATATCAAAAAAAGGAAACATGTTAATTATAAGGCAAAAAAGTAGATCAAATGAGCATTGAAAGTATTTCTACTTGTTCTTGTGTGAGTACCATCTAATCTCTACACATTCGCTGTAATAAATTATCTATGTAACAGAGACCAAAATTTTGCCTCCCAGAATCTAACCAGAGACCAATCAAATACACAAAGAGGATCCCAGAGTTAGTAATATTACGACAAAAAATTCTGGTATTAGAAAACTATTATTTTCATGAAAAAAATGATGATACAGTTTTACCTAACAAATTTGAATGACCTCTTTTCTAAAGGAAACAATCTGAATGCTCTTTTGTATGTCATGAGCCAAACTTAGACTGCCCGCTATCTAATATGCCATCTATTTACTAACAGATATAGTAGTTCATAACCAGCCAATGGGCAATACCTGATAACATCATGGTAGAACATTGATGTAGGCACCGACATTGAAACCAAGAGGACATTCACGCAAGAGATAGCGGTGCCAGGAATAGCCGTATTTGAAACTGTGAAGATCCTACACACGACCCCAAATATATGACTTGTTAGCCGGATCGCCTCTTTCTCCTCCCGCAGAAATCACCTTCCCTTCTACGTTTCCTCATCTCATACCTGCAATACAAATAACCTCCTCCCTGTGAGGTAATTCCTGGAACACTTGAAGGGTAGGAAAACAAACTGTCCCGGAGAGGGCATGTCAATGACGCCCGAACCGAGCCCAACGGACAGGGCATCCGCGCCTTCCACACCATCACCGTGGAGAAGCTCCATGGATACTCATTGAAGCACGACGACGATGTTGCTGACCTTGATGATGGAATCGAGCGGTAGTGCCTACTGCGTGAGGTTGGAGATGAAATGCCTAGCAGATCGCCTTCGCTGCTGGCTGCCTGCACTTCCAGAGAAGTGTGCATCTGAGGCGGGGGCAGCAGAGGAGGACCAGCGGGGGGCCTACTCGTCTGCTCACGCTCGCGGCAACGGGGGCGGCGGCGGGGTCGAACCGCGCGCGGCAACGGGGGCGGCGGCGGGGGCGAACCGCGCGCGGCGGGGCGGCGGCGAACCACGTGGGGCACGGAGTACGGCGGGGCGGCGGCGAACCGCACGGGTCGCGGGAGGACGGGGGCTGCGAACCGCACGCGTGCGTGGGCCGTGCTGTGCAGGCCGACGGGAGGAGGAGGAGCAGGAGGGGGTGTGCATGCCTGCGTTGGCAGTTTTTCTTTTCTTTTTCGAACGCCTGGCTTAATTAGCGATCGATGGATCAGTTATTGGGTTAATGCGTGGCTTGTAGCGTTAAACACGGGAGAATTAGGAGCCATTAGATCTCGTAAATAAATGGGTTAGATTGTTTGGATCTGCCCCTCTCTTTCTTTTATAGTGGTAGTAGATGGCATGGTGGGTAATTAAAGCGTAAAACACGTTTAGTATGCTGGAGGGATGTAGACCATCAGATTGCAGGTTTTGATGGATAGGATGATCTGGTTCTCCGCCCTCTCTTTTTTTCATAGTGGTAGTAGATGAGGAGAGAAGAAAAAAAAGGAGTTGCTGGGAGGATGTTTGTTCCAGTGCGCTCTGGGCCTTCGCCTGCAGTACAGGTCTGGACGCTTACGGTCTTGCATCCAATCAGTGATCGGTGCTGCCTTCAGTTCCACCTGCTACTGCAGGTTCGCTGATTATGTCACGTGCTGCTACTAGTATCCTTCGTTTGTTGGGTGTGTTCCACGCATCAATGCAGAGTTTGTACACACGACACATCAGGGCTTGGCTGCATCTATCTCGACTAAACACGCGCATGGAACTTAGCTTTCTCTCATAGGAGACGCAAGCTGCATGCGAGCTGTTGGATTCACCACAGGAAGAATACAACAGCCAAATTAAATTAGTTTGAGAAAATCATGAACAAATTCATTCTCGAAAAAAAATCATGAACAAAAACAGTGCAGGGAGCTCAGACCACCTAGCAAAACCATGACTTAGAGCTGAAGCTGGCTCAGGTGCGATGTGAGATGGAGCTGGAGCTGGAGCTGGCTCAGCTGTGGAACTGGAAGCTCTTATTCGAAAGACGGAACGGGAACAATGCACGTCAGGTGCGCGCAAGGACGAAGTTCCAGCCGAAGCCTCGGTTATGGAGCAGGAACCTGACATGGGTGATGTACTCCCCGCCGGCGCTGAGGTTCTTGGCGTGGAACCCGGCCTCGCACCGGGGGGCGAGGTGGAACAGCATCTCCATGAGCACCGACGCGATCAGCTCCCACTGTGCTCCGCCTGATGATCTCCCGGCGGGGTGGAGCAGCGTCTGCGCGAGCGCCCACGCGCGGGGCAGCACAGGCCGCATGGTGTCCGTCGAGTTCCGCGCGAACGGCACGTACCCTGAGGACGCGGCGGTGGCATGGCTCACGCCGGCGTCCAGCATCTTCCTGACGGCCTCGACGTCGTCCACTTTGACCTTCTTGTCACTGTGATGCTCGAGCATCAGCTTCACCTCCTCCCTGGCCTTGAGGTGCGCGACGTGGCCTTCGCTGCTGGTCATCACGCGCCGCACCATGACAAGGTCCATCAGGTAGTTGGAGACCTCCCGGCAGAGCCTCATGTGGCGGTTGGCAAGGCCGGCGTCGCCGCCGGTGAGGAAGAAGCAGATGTCCGTGATGAGGTGCCACGTGAGGACGCTTCTGGGGAAGTCCACCTTGTCGATGCTTTCGTACAGCTCAGACCTTGCATGGTGCCCTCTCAGCGATAGGATTGCCGTGCCTCGGTCATGGCTGAACCGCTCGCACCGGACCTGGTCATCCAGCTCGTTGCAGATAAGCTCCTTGGTCTCGTCGGGGATGGCGCAGAGCTTGGAGTCCCCCGCGAGGCCAATCCGGCGCATCATCCTTGCGACGACACCGGCTTGCTTTTCCTTGATACATCCGGCTATCAGGTTGTATTGTGCCCATTTGTTGGACCACAGTGGCTTGTGGTATGGTCGCACGAACCTGATCACACAGAATATCATTCGTGTGAACCTGTTCACCCCGAATCTGTCGCGCAGGAAGCAGTATGACCGGTAGGACAGGGTGACCATTAGCATGGACAACAACTCCAGCGCCACGGCACCAGCCAGCAGGATGTAGGAGACGACGATGTCCACACGGCTGTACACGCTGCCCTGCTTCCTCGCCGTCGCAAAGAGCACCAGGGCCGTTGAAGTGGTGCCAAGTGTGAGGAGCTGAAGGCCAATGCTGATGATTGGCCTGGACTGGTTGTACCGAAGGCCGACCTTTGTGTAGAGGCGGTCGTAGATGAGAGAGAGCTGGAGCTCACACAGCTTGTACGCCCTGGATGAGAACCAGTCCTTTCCTCCTCCGCCTGCTTGTGTTGATCCTCCATTGTCGCGCCGATATATTTCCTCAATCATGTTAAATATAGAAGGTAACACCCATGGCGCCACAGGGATGTCATTCAAGACATTGATGCAGTTGGGCAGGCTGTCGCCGGCTGCTTGCACGAGGTCGGCGTACTCTTGTTGGAGCCACCATTTGTTCCGGCCAACAATCTCTTGATTGTACTTGGCAATCTCCGACGAGGTTTGTGGTGCTTGTCTCGCTTTAGGGTCTTCGAATTTCCTCAGCGCCTTGTACAGATCACCCATGCGGCTGTCCTTGATCGCCTCCGCGGTGGCCATCTTGAGCGCCCATGTCCTCTCGGCATACTTGACAGTCCCCGAGACGAACATCAGCACCACAGGAGCCAGGAGCCGCTTGTCGCGTCCCCATGACTTGGCCACGACGTAGACGGCCAGAACCACCTGGGTGACGAGGCCCAGGAGGTGGCGTTTCCACAGTTCATTGTCCTCCATGGATAAGGCGGTGATGGTGTCCTGCCCGCCCAGGTGGAGCAGCAGGACCGGTGCCCACAGGAGCACTAGCTGGTGGCGTGGATCGTTTGTTTGGAGGGTGAGGTGGCCGAGGACGAAGACGGCGACGTAGTCTGCCATGAGGTACGCGAGCCAAAGTAGGATGCGGAGCATGGTGGACGTGTTGCGCTTCCGGATGTGCGCTGCGAAGAGGAGGAAAGCCTGCAAGGCGAAGCTGCCAAGGACCATGCATTGCAGCTCCCACTCGTTCCACAGCTTCTGCGCGTAGGCCAAGCTGCATAAGGAGTGAGACATTCACAATATCATTATCGTATATAATTTTCTTTAAACACCGCCTTAATTAGATTAGGAAATATATTACAAAGCTGCACGAGGAAATTACACAAAGTAAGCTAGACAAACAGGGGATATAAATTAAGTGATTAGCTATTACTTCTAATTTTAGTTACAAAATAGAGACAACTGCATAATCATAATGTCCACGTACCGCGCGTTCCTACATCTTAACCAAAAAAAACAATCTATGGAAGAAGATTGTTTGCAGATTTAGAGGCGTACTAGGAGATGCAGGGACTGAGGCCCCGTGTCGCTCCCCCGCGGGCGACCCGGGCGCCCGAACCCTAGCGGCAGCCCCCGCCCCCATCCACCTCCCCTCCCGCCGCCGCCGCCGGCGGACGCCGCCGGGCAAAGCCCGCGCGGTGCCGGCGGCGGCGGGCCCTTTCCTTGCCTCCCCTGGAGCGGGGCCGCGGGGGGCTTCTTCTCCAGGCGACGGCGGTGCTCAGCGGCTGGCGCATCGGGCGGGGCGCGCTGGCAGATGGCGGTGTGCGGCGGCGCTGCGGCTGG
>NC_041390.1:613609877-613696342 GCF_002162155.2 Triticum dicoccoides
CGGGCTGGCGGCAGCCCGGCGCTCTTCGTGGCAGGGTTGGCCGGCCAGATCTGCGCTGGCCGGAGGTGGGGAGCGGCGGTTGGAGCTCGGCAGGAGGCCCTGCAGCGCGGCGTGCACCGCCGCCGCCGCACGGGTTCTCGGCTCCATGTAGAAGATCTGTCCCTGCTCCGATCGGTCCCGATCCGTGCTGGCACCGGTCCTTGGAGGCGGCTTCGGCGTCCCCTATGGCCGGCCTGGCGGATCTGGCGTGCGGGTGAGGTTCCGGGGGAAACCCCTGGCTGGCGCGGCTGCCTCCCCAAAGTCGACGCCTTTGGCGCCGATCCCCTTCCTGAAGGCTTTGGGGTGGATCCTCTCCCTTCCGCCTCCTCCTCGAGCTATGGCGAAAGCTTTTGTTCCCCTGGTCTGGGCGTCGACGGCACCCTGGTGTCGTGCTCCTTCTTGAAGGCGGCGGCTGGGAACAGCTCTTGGTGGCGGGGCTGCTGGTGGCGTGGTGGCTTCGGCCTTCTACTTGGTGCTGCGCCTTGCTTCGCGGGACCAGCGGACGGTTTCTTTGGTGGAGCGATGCTGCATCCATCCATTGATGGCGACGGATCTTGACGGCGTGGCGCAGTGCAGATTCGGAGTTTGATGTGTGGTGACGGACACGCGCAGGAGGTCGACGCTGTCTGGCGTCGTGGTGGCGTCGGCGGCAGCGAGACCGGGCAAGGCCGTTACAACAGTACAGCTCTGAAGATGGATATGTGGTAGGTGGTTGTGGCGGCCTCATACCCGGCGGGCGGCCTGGTTGAGGAGCACGCCGGACTGGTGGGTGCCCATACCCGACAGGCGTTCAGGTTGGGACCTCAGGTCTTAGATGTTAGGTTTGGCTGCGAGGTCTGTTTGGTATTAGGCCCAGACCATCAGCGCCCCTTCATCAGTTAGATAGGAGTAGCGACAGAGGTTGCGAAGATGGTGGCTTTGGTCTTACTGTTGTACGACTTTGTAAGGTTTTGTGCTAATAATTAATAAAGTGGCCGTATGCATCGACCAGATGCAGAGGCCGGGGGTTTTCCTCCTTTTCGAAAAAAAAGAAAGAAAAAAAAACTGAATGCCAATATGCAAAATCTCAGCCAAGAACGAGTTTTTTTTATGTTATTCACTATAAGTTAGACCTATAATGCGAACTTGCATTCATTTATTATGTCTCACCATTTGTAAGGTGCATGATTTATTTTTGGCCTATAGATTGCTATGTTATCTGAAACTTTGAGGTTGATCATTGGAAAGAGAAACAGGACTTGTACATGAATAGTCAGTCACCAAACAAACAAATCTTCAGCCTCTATATATAGTACGGAGTTTTTTTTTTTTTTGAGAATCTTTGAAGAGTTCTGACACTTGATTTTCATGAAATTTGCCACATAAAGTATATGCCATTTTCACTTGACCTGCCACACCGTTAATCACTCATTTTCATGAAATTCGAATATTTTTTGGAACTTATATACACTCGTTTATATACTTGCATATTGAAAAAAGAAGCTCATAGTACCTCAACTGATTCACCTTCTGGCCGCCATCGATGTGGCTGCCTATCATCATGGGGCCGCACGCGTACGCTTCTACAGACTATATACTATTTGGTATACCTGAGAAATAAAAGAGTATAAGATGGTTAAGATCTTATATGTGGAATACATTTCTCAAGTAGTGCTGCATACTCTTCCACAAACTGAACTGCACGAATCCTTTCTTGTACTATGTAAATAAACCTAATATGCTCTCCTAGGCCCTAAGTCCCTCTATTGCAAGAGCTACGCAGAGAAATGGATGGGACGGATAGAAGTCGTCAAAGCTAAAATCTGATGGTGCGGGAATGTGGATGTGTGGGAGGAGTGTTAGACTGCATAGTTATATAAAGTCTCTAAATTGCAAATTAAGTTTATTTAGGACAGGGTTTTGACCAATAATTACACATGTACACTATTAGTATGTAACTTTTTGTTATACAAAATCATAACTACAAACATGTATTTTGGAATACAAATCTGATAACATCAACTTTATGTCATAAAATATATACTAATAATGTAGTTATTGATAAAATGTGTGTCCTAATAAAACCTAGTACTCTGCATTTTGAAACGGAGGGAGTATGTTATTAGCCGGCCACTGGCTAACAACTAAATCCCCAGCAAGGATGTTTTCATGGCACCAGTCGTGGCTTCAATGGCAGAATAGTTTGATTTCTAAATGTAGTTCCATTCCTTTCCTTCAATACATTTCAGCTTAAGATGGAGTGCACAATGAGAAGGCTAGCTACTTCGGTGATCAATCTAGAGGCCAGAAGGGATGCGCACAAACAACGCGTTGGTAAAACACTCAAATAGGTTATCTAGACATTCTGAAAACATGTCAGCTTATACTAGACGAATTAACCTAATAACTAACTCTCCAGTTCAGCCCATAAAACAAGTCAGCGTGATAGAAAGTAGTTACCGGGATGGCTTGTCTCTCCAGCCGGGAAGATCCCATCACCAGATGTGCCGGCGAGAGCTCCGATGTGTATTTGCGAGGAAGCGAGTAGTGTCCAGAGAGGGCCTGGAGCCAAAGTGGAGAAACAACATGGGCAATTGAAGCATAAGGAAATCCACTTTGCTTGCGGGGTGGCGCAAAGAATATGGACAAGCCACGATGCGGAAAGAAATAAAGTGGTGTGTGTACTGTGTAGTGGTGCCAAAGCGAAACCGAGTGCTGGAGAAGGATGACAGGACAATGGGATGTGTACTGGTTGCTGAGTACTCCATCTGTCCCATAATGTAAGATGTTTTTTAACACTACATTAGTGGCTAAAAACGTCTTGCATTATGGGACGAAGGGAGTAGTTCGCAGTTGAGAGGGAGCGGTGAAAAATAAAGATGCTCGCACCTGGATCCAACTGTCTATTGGTGTAAAATGTGAGATGAGACAAAAAGAGATGGAAGAAGATGATTGCCTCAATTAGATCCTAGAGAAGAACAACGCAAAGATATGAGCGAGACATTTTGGTACCTTTACTCAAAGGGAGAACGTCAGCGAGAGAGAGCACCAATGCATGTGCCTCAAGTCTTCTTTAATTGATAGTCTTTATTTATGCACCTGCAGATACAATCAAACAAAGTTTAAAATCTCAGCCTTTGCGTCATGGATACACCTAGCCAAAGACGCACAAGCTGAATATATGGGGATAAATCCGCTGAAACCGCTAGAGGGCATATCAGGGGATCTCAGGAGACTACACGACCATGTGCTGTCGACAGAGAAAAGTCTTCTCGCCTCGAAGGCTCCAGGATACCCGCTTTATGCGGTTCGTGTGCCTAAGGCCAGGTGCTACGTCGACACAATCCCCGCGGGCGTGTTCTTCCTACGGTTTGATCATATCTTTGAAATGTTTCTCACAAGGCGGCTCGATTTTACAATCGTCTGCCTTTTATGCTACATATGAGCTTCATCATCAGGAGAGCCAAATCTCGCAAATGATTAACAAAGGACTGATGCAGCGAAAGATTATTGGACCCACGGATACGACACCAACTCAGAATCAAGCTTGCTGTTCGAGATGGAACGATAAGACGAGGAAATAGATGTAAGCTTAGCTCATCGTCGAAAATTATGCTCTAGGAATATGGATCAGGTAGCACAGATAAAATCAGCACGATAATGATATAGGCAATCAGGCTAGGAATGACGTGATCGGGTACAAACTCATAAGTAAAGAAGATTACTAAGAGTTGTTTAATAGCGATGCAGACTCAATTTAATTATCGGTGTCCCTGGGTGACTAACAACTCGGAACCCAGGAAAATTGGAATCGGTGAGGAATAGTAGTTGATGAAGAACTCTTCAGAAGTTATGTAGTTCCGTGGTATCCTCGAGATACCGGAGGGTAATACTTGAAGGCAGATCAGAATAGAAACTGAATTGGAGCATTGACTTGCGATTGCAGATACTTTAATCTTGTCAAAATGGACGAGGCAATGGAATGGTTTCCTTTCAGATATATTGAATAAGGTTAGCATGGTCGGAACCATAACTACAAGGGATCCAATTTACGACACCGGGAGAATTATTCAAATGATTAAATATCCTTGCAAGAAGCTTTCATGTTAAGTTCCACATCGTGTCCGTGGGCATGAACACAAAGGTTCAAGGTCGACTCCCACTTCTGCAATGCATAACCTTTCATTCGCTTCTCGTTTTCGAAGAAGTTGTAGTGTTGAAATTTTATCTAGCGAAGCATCAGAAGAGTATGACTCGTGAAAACTTTCGGATTCACCCGGTTTAGAGAAGGCCTATAGGTTCAACCCATCAGGGCATCGTAGAAACATATACCACAAACTTCACGAGTAATTATCACCAGCTCGAAAAGCAGAGCATGGTTAGCTAAATCAGAGAATAGGATTTAACAGTGGCATTATGTATCAGGAAAAGAACTTCTCAAGGTTTTCGTATACGAAGGACACTGTCGAAACCCTATTTCAATCTTGCGGTGCTCGATCCCAGTGACAGAAAGGGAAACAACACGTATTGTATTGTTGCCATCGAGGATAAAAAGATGGGGTTTATATCATATTGCATGAGTTTATCCCTCTACATTATGTCATCTGCTTAAGGCATTACTCTATTCTTTTGAACTTAATACTCTAGATGCATGCTGGATAGCGGTCGATGTGTGAAGTAATAGTAGTAGATGCAGGCAGGAGTCGGTCTACTTCTCACGGACGTGATACCTATATACATGATCATACCTAGATATTCTCATAATTATTCGCTTTTCTATCAATTGCTCGACAGTAATTTGTTCACCCACCGTAATACTTATGCTATCTTGAGAGAAGCTACTTGTGAAACCTATGCCCCCCGGGTCTATTCTCCACCATATAAGTTTCCAATCTATTTTATTTTGCAATCTTTACTTTCAATCTATATCATAAAAATACCAAAAATATTTATCTTATTATTATTATCTCTATCAGATCTCACTCTTGCAAGTGGCTGTGAAGGGATTGACAACCCCTTTATCACGTTGGTTTCGAGGTTCTTATTTGTTTGTGTAGGTACGAGGTGACTTGCGCGTGGTCTCCTACTGGATTGATACCTTGGTTCTTAAAAACTGAGGAAAATACTTACCTTGCTTTATTGCATCACCCTTTCCTCTTCAAGGGAAAAACCAACGCAGTGCTCAAGAGGTAGCACTCATGTTTAAAATGACGCCTAAGCCGAAAGGATGAATTTTAGGATCTGGTTGAGGATTGTGAGCATTCGCAACTATTGAATCAATAGACTCAAAATGATAATGACAAAGGATGACAGTAAGATTACTAGACTTATGGGATTAATCATAATGCAAGCAATCAAGAATTTCAAGAGCAATAGGCTGTTGAGGATTTTCGGAAGATTGAATGGTATTCCAAAGACTTTTAAGAAATACATGAATGAACTGGGGATGAGCGGATACTCGATAAGTGCGATAAATTATCCACGGGAGTATTCAGGTGGCAAGGAACTGCAAGGCAGTAGGCACAAAGTATTCTCGGAAAAAATAGAGAAAATTTCAAGGTATCTTGTAATAACAAGATCGATTGGAAATAAAAGCAAGAACGACAGGTGTATGTATTTATCCATAGGGGTATACCGGTGATAGGGAATTGCAAAAGCAACGGGCACAAAGTCTGAAGAGAACATCGGAGAGTATCTTCGGAATCTTTTGATGCACGGAGCAATCATCTGAAGTGAGGGGTTCTCCGGGAGGAAGTAGTAACGAGAACCTAGAGTTATAATTTGTAAAAATCATTTAACCCAAATAGACGAGAGATCAGAATTCCAAAGTAAAGATCGAGGAGTAAACGATCCTAATACCATCCAATAGCGACGTGAACCCGTAAGTCACACAGCCATGTTAGTAAAAGTTCTGCAATATCTAGACTCGACTTCGGCCAAGGAATGTGGAAGGGGGATTCCTACAGGCAGTCGGTTCTGATACCAACTTGTGACGCCACCGGTTTGACCGTACACTAATCATGCACGCAAATGTGTACGATCAAGATCAGGGACTCACGGGAAGATATCACAACACAATTCTAGACACAAATTAAAATAATACAAGCTTTATATTACAAGCCAGTGGCCTCGAGGGCTCGAATACATAAGCTCGAATACACAAGAGTAAGCGGAAGAAAAAATATCGAAGTACAAACATTAGTTAAACAAGTTTGCCTTAAGAAGGCTAGCACAAAAGTAGCAGCAATCAAAAAGGCGAGGCCTCCTGCCTGAGACTTCCTAACAACTCATCGAAGCCGAACTCCACGTAGAATCATCCTCGGGATCCTCTGACTCCTGGACTTCATCACATGATCGCAATAACCGGGAAAAGGGGAAAAAGAAGTAGCAAAGCAACCATGAGTACTCATCCAAAGTACTCGCAAGCAAGGATCTACACTACATAGGCATTGGTATCAATGGAATGGATAGTATTTGTGGATTGAACCGCAGAATGCCAGAATAAGAGAGGGATAGCTAGTCCTATCAAAGACTACGTTTCTGGCGGCCTCTATCTTGAAGCATGTAGAAGACAGTAGCAAGAGCAGCCTCAAGGAACACCGCATAGCATAATTCTACTCGGCGATCCTCCCCTCGTCGTCCTGTGGGAAAGCGATCATCGGGTTGTATCTGGACTTGTAAGAGGTGTGTTTTATTAAGTATCCAGTTTTAGTTGTCATAAGGTTAGAATACAACTCCGGGTCGTCCTTTTACCGAGGGACACGCCTATTCGAATAAATAAACTTCCCTGCAGGGGTGCACCACATTACTCAACATGCTCGATCCCTCTGGTTGGGCACACTTTCCTGGGTCATATCCGGCCTCAGAAGATCAACAAGTCGGTCTAAATCCTATGCGCGTAGGGGTCTGGGCCCATCGCCCATTGCACACCTGCACGTTGCGTACGCGGCCGATAAGGAGACCTAGCCTCCCTAATACAAGAGCAGGCGTTCCAGTCTAATCCGGCGCGCGCCGTTCAGTCGCCGACGTCAAGAAGGCTTCGCATGATACCACGACATCGAGTGCCCATAATTGTTCATGCGTAGTTGGTTAGTGCGTATAGGCCAGTGGCTAGACTCAGATCAAATATCCAGATCTCGTTAAGTTTGTTATTAGAAGTATCCGCGGACGCCGACCAAGGACCAGGCTCACCTGCCTCCTGGGTGGTCGCAACCTGCCTTGTCGCTCCGCCACAAAGTAACCATTAGGGGGCTGTCGGGAACCCAGGCCCATCACTACCTGGATGGAACCACCTGCCCCTTCAGCCCCCATCTCTGAAACATCAACATAAGTATGTAGTATTATAGTATATACCCGTGATCACCTCCCGAGTGATCACGGCCCAGTAGTATAGCATGGCAGACGGACAAGAGTGTGAGGTCACTGATGATAAACTAGCATCCTATACTAAGCATTTAGGATTGCAGGTAAAGGTAACAACAGAAGTAACAAGGACATGATATGCAGCAGAATAGGTTCATCCGAAAGCAGTAACAACTACACTACTCTAATGCAAGCAGTAGAGGAAAAGAGTAGGCGATATCGAGATGAACAAGGAGGGCTTGCCTGGTTGCTCTGGTAAGAAGGAGGGGTCGTCATCGATGTAGTCGATCACGGGGGTATCGGCGGCGGTTTCGAGGTCTACCGGAAAGAAGTAATGAAGGGAGAACACAAATAAATAATAGAGCAATTAAAGCAACACAAAAGCATAACATGGCAATACGCGGTGCTAGGGATAACCTAATGCAGTAGTAGGCGATACCGGCGAAGGGGGGATATATCCGGAAAAGTATTCCCGGTGTTTCGCGTTTTTGGACAAAGGGACCGGAGGAGGAAGGTTGCAGGTTCACTATGCTAGGGACACGTGGAGAACGAACGGACTGCGTATTTGGATTTGTCTCGTCGTTCTGAGCAACTTTCATGTATAAAGTATTTTCATCAGAGTTACAGTTTATGTTATATTAATTTTCAAAGTTTTAATAAATATTCTAAAAATTTGGGAATTTAATAATTTATTCCAAATTAAGCAATAAATGCTACGGGTACACAGTTGTGTACCCAGCATTATGCACATTTTATTGACAGATGGGGCCAAAGACCCAGTTGATCAAGTCAACATTGACTGGTCAAACAATAAACAGTAAACGTGGGCCCCATTTGTCATTGACTAATGTTTAATTAAAAAGAAGGGTATTTAGCTGTGGCGGGCCACTGTTATTTATTGTTAGCAATATCAGATTGGTTAAACTAGGCTAATTGGAGGGGGTTTTGGGCTGAGATTAGCATTAACAGGAGGGTCTGCCACGCAGGGCATCGACCCAGCAGGCCACCACGGCCAGGCACGCACACGCGCGCACCAGCGAGGTGCGGCCGTGCCCTGGTCGCGTCGAGAGGTAGCGAGGGGGAAGCGGACGGGGCAGCAGCGGGGCCAGCGATGGAGCAACGCGCAGCGAACGGCCGGGGCGGCTGTACGAGCGCGCAACAGGTAGCAGCAGTGACTAGTAGCAGAGGGCGGCACTGTAGGCGGCAGCAAGCAGAGGAGCACGAGGGAAGGAGCAGGGCGCGACCCGAGCAGCAGCGGGCGCAGGAACGCACGGCCCGGAGCGCACGGGGCGCGGCAAGGACAGCCAGGGGGCGCGGCGACCGGAGCTCCGGCGATCCGGACATGGCGGCCGTAGCGCGGGGCGGCGGCTAGTGGCGATGGAACGGGGCGGGAAAGGGGGGATCCGAAGGAGGGGCTCACCGCGGAGCTGTAGACGTGCTCGGGGAAGGCCGGGGTGGACCGGAGAGCGGTGACGGGTGGAGGAACCGAGGAAGAAGAGGTCGACGACGCCGTCCACGCAGCTTCCCG
This sequence comes from Triticum dicoccoides, assembly GCF_002162155.2. Classification (NCBI taxonomy): domain Eukaryota; kingdom Viridiplantae; phylum Streptophyta; class Magnoliopsida; order Poales; family Poaceae; genus Triticum; species Triticum dicoccoides. The sequence goes on from NC_041390.1 coordinate 613,618,786, forward strand.
CCTTGCTCCGGTGCCCTGAACACACGCGAACGAACTCTGCGAACCTCCAGGGCGTGCCCCCGCACGCTGGGGAGGTCGGTGGACGCGTCAACGAGGGCGAGGCAGCGGTGATGGCGCGAGATTGTGGGCTTGATTTCGAACGAGAGAGGAGGGGGCGACGACAAAAAGGGAGGGGATCGGGCGAGAGGGGGGCTAGGGTTTCGGTGGACAAGGTTATAGGTCCAGGGGGGCGACGTGGACAACATCCACGGCCGTGGTGCCTTGGATGTGCGCCACACACCACTTTGCCCCTGTAGCGGGAGGTAAGGGATGAGGGGAGGTGGGCTGGGCCACTGTTGGTTGGGTCAACTGTGTTAGCCTTTTAACATAGTCTTTTTCTGCTTTCCTATTTCTAACGGTTTTGCATTTTCCTATCACTCCCAACGAACTTTGTTACACATGGTATTTGGCACAAAATACTAGGTAGTGTGTTGGGATAACACAATAAGTTCCAAAAACAAATATTTTGACTAGTGTAGATACTTTTTTAAAATAAATGGGTTTAAATACAAGCTGCTGGACCAAATTTAATTAGGTTAAGAGCATTTTAGTTATTCAAATAGTATTTGTTTAAATTTGAAAATTAGTTAGAGAATATTTGCAACCCAATGAACATTTTTTTTTCCTGTTTGAAGAAATTTTATTTTGACTTGTCTTTGGAATTTGAATTTGAACTTGGCTTGGATCAAAGTGAGGTTTAGAAGATTGATTGCAATGAAATGGCACCATGAGTGTGTGATTGCCATAGCTTAACTACTGGAGTGTTACAGCCCGCTTACATGTCACTTTTGCCTATATGGAGGAGAGATGTGAAAAAGTAAGGGAAGTGAGCTCTCATGCAAGAGCCTAGTTATATACGCATTCATATGCAAATACAATAATTGTGAAGAAATAAATAGAGGAGATAAAAAAAAATACTAATGCAATAGCCAACATTATTGTATGAGTGCATATAGATGATGGCTATAGATGACATGACAGTTCCATATAACCATCAACTGGCTATATTATTAACTATGCTCTCTTCAGCGGTGGGTGGCGTATGTGTCCTTTATGGATACTAGTGGACCCGTTGCGCCAAATGGCGCAGAGGCACACTAAAACCATGTTCGCGATGAAAAAAATATCCATGGTTTAAGGGTTCAAGGTTTAGAGATGTATATACACATTTTAATTTGATAGTATACAGCCCCATTTAAAACAAAATATATGTTTTAGTTAGTTTAGCAGTACGCAAGTACATATGATAAAAAATGGTGTCTTGTTGTGCACAATGATATATATATATATATATATATATATATATATATATATATATATATATATAACCATGTCATGTTGAAAATATGTGTATCCTTTTAGTAATCTTTTTGACTGGGCAGATAAGCACGCTAAGAATTTAGATGCTTATGTATAAAAAGAAACACATATTCCTGCATGCATTAAAAAAATCAAAATAATACATACTTTGGTGCTAATAAATATATGGATATCTAATAGCATGTAGGAACCATTTAAGGAGGCCTTTGTTTTTTTAAGATATTAACATTTTATTGTTTCTGTGCGCAAAAAAGAAAAACTTTTCTGTTTGCTCAGATGGACGGATATGTATCTGAAAATGTACCTATGTAGTTGACCTGTTGCGCCAAATGGTGCAGGGACCCGTTGAATCCATGTGTGCATTGAAAAAAAATTCCATGTTTTAGTTGGTTTAGTTGTGGGCAAGCATATATGGGAACAAATTTACCTCCTTTATTTAATTAAACAAAATAAAGACTTGTTGTCTATAATGAGATGTACATACATACACATTTAAATTTATCTTTGAGCCAAATGGGGCTCTGAAACCATGGACACCCGTTAAAAATATTTGCATTTTTTCGGTAACTTTATGTTTGAGCAAGTGCAAAGGACATGTCAAACCCCAACTGTTTTGAAAATATTTGACTTTTGTTAGTAGAAGTAGGTTTTAGCAACCACTTAGGGTACTAATTCAAACCCTTTAAGATAAAAAATGAAGGATAATTTATCTTTGAAAATATATACTTGAGCACGCATATTTTGTTATCTTATTTAGGTAACATAGAGCCAAATGATTATGTTCAAGCACATTTGGAGATCAAACCCACAATTTACTAAGATATGGCCATCCAAACTATTTCATCAAGGTGTCACCTCCCTGAATTGAAACCCAAAACACCGTGTAACATGGCCTTTTACAATGGCTGGAAAACTTATTAGCAACAACAGAGTTCAGATGTTACATGTTACAGAAGCCTCTAGCTTGAGGAACTGTTCTGTTATACGAATATAAATCTTCTACTTTTAATCACAACAGCAAACCTGAATCTTTCAAAATTCAACTTGCACACTCAGACACTGATTTTTTTTATCAATGCACAACAAAATATTGGACACACACAATAGGCTAATTGGGAACCCAAATGATTGACTTCCACACATCAGCATACACTCAAATCATCTAAAAGAAAATTTGTTCTTTCTGTACAAGTCACATGCTCCATCCGCCCTTTGGACGGCTCTTCTCCTCATGCTTCCCCTTCAGTCACTCACCATATTAATAACACCTGAAAATGAAAAAAACACTTATGAATTATACTGTGAAGCATAGTAGTGCCACTAACTAGGATGGGCACTCTCATAGGTGTATATACAACGGCATGTTGTTGATTCCACAGAGCAAATTTAACATCAGCTAAGGTGCTCATTTCGTTGTGCATGAACTCACACACAAGTATGTTCTTCTTGTGTCATGCTGACTATAAGCAGGGAAGGTTACCAAGTTCCAATGATGTATTCCAGAAAGCAATGCTATCTGAAACAAGTAGACCTTTACAGCAGACTACATGTAAGCCAGCCAACTCATCAGGACAACATCGATAAGAAAACAAATGCATGAGCATATTGTACATTGTCATGCAACGATGCAATCACATCATGATATGGCTGTTCATTAGACCATTACAGCAGACCACAAGCGGGGTGTGCAGATACAGGATATGCAGAGGAAATTTCAAAAGCCAAACATCAACTGAAATTGCAGAAACATAGAGAAGGATTACTACTAATCTAAGATAGACCAGGTATATTTGAGGAAACAATTGTCACATGCTCAAAACACATTAATAGGTCATCGGATTAAGAAAAAAGCGGCATGGTCAAACATATCAGGATCTTTTTCCACAACAGGGCCTCGGTCTACCAAGCCATACTATAAAAGCATAAACAAGTAAACACTTGAGAAGGTGCACATAAATTTAACTACTTGGCATAAAATAACATAAGTTCACCATCTAACAACAGGAGCCTACACTGGTAAATAATTTATAGAAGATATTATGTATGCAGATATGATGATATTCTAGAATCAACCGAGACGATCGTTCGATCAAGCTAGCTAGCTCAGGTCCAGTTCACGTATACGTCTGTACGTGCTTGTGTGTTCAGCTTGAGAATCAATCAAGCCACATCTAGCTAGCTTTACACTTCGTGTGCATAGTTCCTGGGTGAATTGATCTAGGATCAAAAGCCAACAATTGGTATCTAGAGTCTCGACGATCTACGATGACGGACTGCGACGCTGAGTCAGTCAAGTCCGGCAACGGCGGTTCCAAGGGGAACAAGTCTGGCAACGACGGTTCCAAGGGGAACAAGTCCGGCAACGACGGTTCCAAGGCGAACAAGAACGGAGACAAGGTGAAGAAGGGCGCCAAGTCAGCGACCAGTGGTGGCGGAATGGGCGGCGCCGACGTGCAGGCGCATCGCAACATCCCCATCTAGTACCCGATGCTCACCGACGCCAACTACGGCGTGTGGGCAATCAAGATGAAGATTATTCTCCGAGCCCTTCGAGTGTGGGAGGCCATCATGGACGACGACGTCGACAAGGAGTGCGACGAAGGTGCCATGGCCGCCATAGCCCAGTCTGTGCCAGATTCCGTGCTGATGACATTGGCGGAGTTCGAGACAGCAAGAGAGGCGTGGAACGCACTCAAAAAGATGAGGATCGGAGAAGATCGCGTCACGAAGGCTCGGGCACAAGTGCTGAAGCGCCAATTTCACAAGTTACAGATGGAGGAAACTGAATCGGCGAACGACTATGCCATGCGTCTGACTACATTGGTGGGAGAGATCCGCGCGCTTGGTGCAAAGCTCGAGGAGACCGAGATTGTGGAGAAGTTTTTCAGCTTAGTGACCGATAAATTCACGTACATCATTGGCACGCTCGAGCAGCTTTACGACATCGACGACATGACCATAACGGAGGCGATCGGACGCTTGCGGACATGGGAAGAGAATGCGCGTGGCTGTCGGAAGGGCAAAGGAGGAGGTGGTGACCAACTCATGTACTCGCGTGCAGATTGGGAGTCCCCAAGTAGCAAAGGAAGGCGTGACGGTGGTGAAGGCTCAAGCAACGCGAAGTGCGGCGGACAAACCGGAAAAGGCAAAGGAAAAGGAAAGCCACAAGGTCGTGGTAAAGCGGACCGATCTAAAGAGCGGAAGCCACGGAACTTGGATATGTCCGAGGTCAAGTGCTATAACTGCAACGAGATGGGTCACTTTGCGAAGGATTGTCCGGAGCCTAACAAGTGGGAGATCAAGGCAAATTTGGCGAAGCAGGAAGACGAACGTCCAGGTCTTCTGATGGCCGAAGTTTGTGATCTCGTCCAAACAGTGGTTGTGAAACCAAGCCGGAAGGTGCTACTTCATGAGAAAAAGGTAACACCAAAGTTATCCGGAAGCCAGAACGTGTTGTGGTATCTAGACATGGGTGCCAGTAACCACATGACGGGGTGCAAGGAGAAGTTCCTTGAGCTGGAATATGATGTTCAAGGCTCGGTCAAGTTCGGTGATGGTTCAAATGTGGAGATTTGCGGGCAAGGTTCTGTCCTCTTCGAGGGTCTCACAGGAGAACATCGCATACTCACCGGAGTGTACTACATCCCACGGCTTCGCAACAACATCATCTCTGTCGGGAAACTTGACGAGAATGGATGCAAGGTGGATATTGAGAACGGAGTGATGACGATCTTCGACAACCTCCGAAACGTGCTAGCGCGTGTGAATCGCACGCGGAACAGGCTCTATATCCTCAACCTTGATCAATCTCAACCGGAGTGTTGGCTCGCCAAGAGTGATGACGACTCGTGGTTATGGCATGCTAGATTTGGACATGTTAACTTCTACTCCTTGAAGAAAATGTCGAAGATGGAGATGGTATCTGGGATGCCGTTTATCGACCATGTTGATTGAGTATGTGATGGGTGCTTGGTTGGAAAACAGCACCGCAGGCAGTTCCCTGCTCAGTCTACCTATCGTGCAAGTGATGCACTCGAGCTGCTCCATGGTGATCTATGTGGCCCTATCACCCCATCAACTCACGAAGGTAAAAAGTACTTCTTCCTTGTGGTAGATGACTACTCGAGATACATGTGGGTCGTTCTCCTACGATCTAAAGATGAGGCGTTTGAAGCGTTCAAGAAGCTGAAGGCTGCAACGGAGATGGAACACAAGCTGAAGGTTCGCGCTCTACGGACAGATCGCGGCGGAGAGTTTACATCGAACGAGTTCAACGACTACTGCAAGAAGATTGGCATAAAGAGGTTCCTCACGGCACCTTATACGCCGCAGCAGAACGGGGTTGTTGAAAGACGCAATCGAACCTTCGTTGACATGGCAAGGAGCTTACTCAAGAGCAAGAATCTGCCGGGGACTTTTTGGGGAGAAGCTGTCTCGACAGCAGTCTATCTTCTCAACCGGGCTCCAACGAAGGCGGTGATCGGCAAGACTCTGTGTGAAGCAATTTACGGACGGAAGCCGAATGTGTCTCATCTACGGACATTTGGGTGCGTGGCGCATGTGAAGACGGCGGAGCCGCATCTCTCAAAGCTTGCCGATCGTAGAACCAAGATGGTGTTCATCGGATACGAGAGGAGTTCCGGCACCAAGGCATACCGCTTCTACGATCCACAAACCAAGCGTCTACGGATTTCACGCGACGTGGTGTTTGAAGAAAACCAAGCATGGAATTGGAGCACAACAGCCGACGATGCTCCAAACGGTAACATATTCACAGTTGAATTGCCAACTAATGATGATGCAGGGGAGGACGTCCAGGTGGTTGGCAAGACGCCCAACCAAGGTGACCACAATGGTAGTGATCATCATGGTGCCGACACCGACGACGACGCGCATGGGTCGCAAGGTGATAGCGACAATGACGCGCAAGACACGGGTAGAGATCTCGGCAACGACATCGACAACGAGTTGCATAGTGATGATGACAATCAAGATGATGGTCACGATCACGACGACTATGCCGATGCCGCGGATGCCAACGACCCAGCATCTACCACGCCCGAGACTCAACCATCTTCCTCAAGTGCATCGACGCCGACACAATTTGTGTCGCCTCCTTCGCAAGCCACAACGGATTCTTTCGGGCCTCATCGCTACAAGACCCTCAAGAAAGTCTACAAGTACGCAAAGCCAGTTACGCTTGAGTACTCCGATTTGTGTTTACTCGGAGTTGAGGAGCCGGCGAACTTCGTAGAGGCGAGAAAAATTTCAAGTTGGATGCACGCCATGGATGAGGAGATGAAGGCGATCGAGAGCAATGGCACGTGGACTTTGGTAACCCGACCTCCAAACCAAAAGGCGATAGGTTTGAAGTGGGTTTACAAGTTAAAGAAGGACACGAAGGGTGCCATTGTGAAGTACAAGGCAAGACTCGTTGCAAAGGGCTACGTACAACGTCAAGGAGTTGACTATGAGGAGGTGTTTGCACCGGTTGCTCGAATCGAGACGGTGAGAGTGTTCCTAGCTTTGGCAGCACAAGAGGACTGGAAGATTCATCATATGGATGTGAAATCCGCTTTCCTCAACGGAGACCTCAAAGAAGAAGTGTACATGGAACAACCTCTCGGCTACGAGAAGAAAGGCGAAGAAGGGAAAGTTTACAAGCTCAAGAAGGCACTTTACGGGTTGAAGCAAGCGCCAAGAGCTTGGAACGCAAAGTTAGACCAAAGTTTAATCTCGGTCGGGTTCAAGAGATGCCCCCTCGAGCACGCGGTCTATACAAAGAACTCCAAAGGATCAAACCTGCTAGTTGGAGTTTATGTCGACGATCTGATTATCACCGGAGATAGCGCGCAAGAAATTGAACGTTTTAAGGCGCAGATGAAGAAGAAGTTTAGCATGAGCGATCTGGGATTACTCAGCTATTACTTGGGCATCGAAGTGAAGCAAAGCTCCGGAGAGATTTCCCTTTGTCAATCGGCTTATGCGGTCAAGCTATTGGACAAGTGTGGCATGACAGATTGCTACGAGACACAAGCTCCAATGGACCAACGACACAAGTTGAGCAAGCGTAGCTCAAATCCGCCGGTGGACACCATAATGTATCGAAGCGTTGTGGGCAGCCTAAGATATTTGGTGCATACCCGGCCTGACTTGGCTTAGTCAGTCGGGATCGTTAGTCGTTTCATGGAGAATCCGACAACCGAACACATGAGCGCGGTCAAGCAAATCTTGCGCTATGTGAAAGGCACTATTAATCTTGGCTGCACGCACAGAAAGGGAAATGAAGGATTGATCCTTCATGGATACTCAGATAGCGACATGGCAGGTGATGTGGATGACCGGAAAAGCACAACGGCTATGATAATCTACCTTGGCCCAAATCCTATCAGCTAGAATTCTCAGAAGCAAAAGGTGGTTGCGTTGTCTTCATGCGAGGCAGAATACATAGCGGCAAGCACGGCGGCTTGCCAAGCAGTGTGGCTGAGAAGGCTCCTAACTGATCTTGCAAAGCGGGAGGTGCAGAAGGTGTCATTAAAGATCGACAACTAAGCTGCAATCTCATTGTGCAAAAATCCGGTTCATCATGAGAGGAGCAAGCACATCGATACCCGGTTCCACCACATTCAGGAGTGCATTGAGAAAGGGATGATCGAAGTTCAGCACGTGAGCACGAAGGACCAGCTTGCCGACATTCTCACGAAGTCCCTCGATCGACAGAAGTTCATCGAGATGAGGAACAAAGTCGGAGTACATGAGATCCAGTCAAGCAACAAGGTTGAGGTGAATGTAGAAGTTAACCACGTTGCCTCAATACACGTAGGATTAGGAAAAAGAGTAAGTACGAGTCCTGGTAGTATTAGGATTCCTAGTCCTAGTCTATTTCCATAGTCCCTTATGGACGTGTATAAAAAGCACCCCAGGGGTGCTCCTTGTAACCAGAACAACGAAAAGCAATATTAAGAAAAGCCAGGAGCGACACGCCCCTGTGGCTATCACCAAAATCTTCCAATGAGTTTCTTCGTCTATGTTCGCAAGTTCCGCCGAGACGATCGTTCGATCAAGCTAGCTAGCTCAGGTCCAGTTCACGTATACGTCTACGTGTACGTGCTTGTGTGTTCAGCTTGAGAATCAATCAAGCCACATCTAGCTAGCTTTACACTTCGTGTGCATAGTTCCTCGGTGAATTGATCTAGGATCAAAAGCCAACAGATATATAATCCTATTCGATTATACCATTTGATGTAATGCTAAGAAGCGCGCATGGAGCCGGCTCTTTCTTTTCTGAAAGCAAATAATACCAGGATCATCTTCAATAAGAAGTGCACACAGCAATCATGCCCCAGTTGATAAATAATGAAGGAGTACTCGGAATATTAAAAAAAAACTTGACTCAGAGAGCATTGTATTGTCCCTTTTGAACATAAATGAAGCAAACTAACATGGGCTCTTTAACCTGCCCCACAAAAACTGCACTATAATTCTTGAGATGGGTTGAAAGAAGGCAAGTAACCTGCAACCAAATAAGAGGATGACATATTTGCTAGTGTGAGGCCTGAGCCAAAAACTAAGTTGCCCTCTTACCTGCCCCTATTCTGTACATAATGGAAAAGATGTCCAACCGGGCGCATATTCAAAAAATCTACAGCTCCTTGAAAGAAGGCCCTTCTCCATAGTAACCAAGCAAGCTCATGAAGTTCTTGTGATTTAATTTGAACAAGCCTATTATGTGGAAGTAAAACTATTCTAATAACTCTATGGAGCTGCAAAGATATAATCCAGAACAATGATGAGATACGGTGACAATTCTGGTACAGAGCATAATGTTCATGAGATACGTACAGTGAAAATTATGGTATGGTAATGGCCAATCAGGATCCCTGGTCTTTAACATATACGTAATATCCAAACTTTCAATTACTATGCATGGAATGATGCATATGTGTATGTCATTAGCTGCACGTATAGTATAGTCCTCCATTTGAGAACACTTGTCCTTTTACCCTCTCAAGTTTTAGTTAATTAATTAATCACATATAATTGTCAGTTTATACACATACATGCATCGATCAATCCCTGCTTGCATGCATTAGGCAGATAGAAGTATGTGAACATACTCTAGGACATGATGTTGTGCTTCTGGCAGGAGGGATTCCTGGAGCCGGCGAGCAGCTATGGCAAGCTCCTCTGTCGTCGCCTTCTCACCTCCTCCCCATACACATACACTTCTTCCTTGAGCAGCAGCAAGACCAGCTCCTGCTTCATATTCTCTATTACACCCACGCCTGAACGGTTACCTATTGCCTGCACAAACACACTTCCTTAATTGCTTCGTAACTAATTAAGGCAAGCAGTCCAAATTGTACGATTTTGGTAGAGAGTAGAGCGGTGGTGCACAACCCTGTTAGCATTGGATTCTCCTAGACCTCACAATCTCCCAAAACTTAGCTTCAGAGCTGCACGAGCATTGTTCAGTTAATTAACATGAATCGCGTGCTCTGTTGGACGTACATGCACAATTGGGTGTCAAGGATGTCTATGAATCGGACATAAAGCCTTTATATATTGGCGGAGCATGGCGTAAAAAAAAGCACAATGAACAAAACAAGTAACATGTTTTTCTTACCTTAGTTGTCATGGTGCTGGATTAGCTAATGCTCCAGATCTGGCCTCCAGCATCATCTCTCGCACCTACCACCCTGCGAGCCACCACCACCACCATATCATTCCGGTCGGCCGGCGCGCAAGAGGAGAACGAGCCTTGCGCGGCATAGAGGGTTGGGTGAACGCGGTGCTCTGCGTGAACACGACGACATGAGAAGACCTTCATAGGAGAAGAGAAAGGGTCACGGCGGAGAAGGAGGCGGTGGGTCTGCCGAGGGAGGGGGGAGGATGGAGGAGGACCGGTGTGGTGGCTATGGGGATTGGGGAGAGGAAAGAGGGGACGACGCGTTCACCCATCATCGCGGCTGTAGCACGCACGTCGCAGGACGGGCGCATTGCGCCAAAGCGCTCCGGCTGACGCAATCAATAGGCAACCCGCCGACGTGTGGGACCAACCTCCAATCTGGGCCACCCGTCTAGTGGGCAGAGGTAGGGGCGGGTGTACAATCATCAGTCCATCCCGCCCACTAACCGGGGAAGACGCTGCCCATAAGACTTCTTACAGTGGAAAGTAACATAGAGTAGTAACTTGCTGATGTTACTAGTCTATATTACTATCTCCATAGTGGGTAGTAACATATGAGCGGTATCATGAAAAAGTTCATTTATTAGGCTATATACTCATTATACCTTAAAATGTGTGATGTTACAGTAACTAGCTAAGTTAGACTAGCCACAGTGAAGAGTAACATACACTAATAACATACACATATCCCTAGGCTATGCTACTACCTTCATAGTGGGTAGTAACTTAGGTCTTGTGTCATGCAAAGCTTCATTTACTAGGTTATAGACTCATATTGCATTGGAAGATGTGATGTTACAGTAACTAGCTAAGTTACTAGAACTACCTCTCTTCATTAACTCATTGCCACATAGACAAATTTGCTGAGTTGGACTCGAAGTTACTACTGAAGTTACTCCCACTGTGGCTAGTCTTACAATAAACCCCTCCCTCCTTATTAATTAGCTACCACATAAGCAATCTTGTATTGAAATGTGTGATGTTATTCCCATTATGACTAGTCTAACGCGGGCAGCACGCTAGAAGCGGCCCGCAAAGAGCGGTTGACCCCAGAAAGTTCTAACATACACCGCGGGACGTGCAGCCAGTGCAACTGATGAGTGGGACCAGGAATAATACCGGCCCACACGTCATCGGTACAACACAGGGGCGGGCGCAAAAACTAAGTGCATAAGCGTCGCCCAACCCCTCTGCAGCTTGCCCACTACCCACGACACACTACAAGAAACCTGTTAATGTGTGACGGATTTCCGGTGACAATTTCAGAAATCGTCATGAAAAGCCCAGTACAACCCCGCAAGCCCGCCAAAAGCCCGCCTAAAGCCATAAACTTTTCCTGTATATAAACCTAAACCTAACGCACTCATATCCCCACTCTCCTTCCTCCATACGCCGCCGCCACGCCTCTCCTATGCTCGTCCCTGTCATCTGCATCCACCTCCCTGCCTCCACCTAGTAATAGCGGCCCGAGATCCATGGCGACGGCGGCTACAGCGGCCTGAGATCCATGGCGACGGCGGCTGCAGCGGCCCAATGGAAGCGGCGGCCAACCCTGGCCGCTGCCGCACGCCTCTGCTGCTCACAACCAATGACCAGGGCCATGGATCTGCGGCAGGGGCCTCTCTTATCCGTCTCCCAGGTCATGCAGCTGCCCTCGCCATATGGAGATTCGTAGCAGCTAGCGCTAGGCGAGGAGAGGAAGATGACCGAGACCTGCGGGAGGCCCGAGCTCTCGACCTCGCCGCTGCCGCCGACGCACCTCACAGGGTCCCTCCCTACTTCTCTTCCTCGTCTCCTCTCTCCTTCATTTCTTCATTCTCTCTCTCTCCCATTCCAATCGACTTTTTTGATTCCATTTAGATCAGCAGGAGCTCTCTGCCTCTCCAGATCCATGCACGGTGATGACCGGGGCCGCACGCTCGAGCCCCACGAGCTGGACGAGCTCGACAGTGAGGTCATCTGCCCCGCTCACCATGATTCACCACAGAATAAGAAGGTCAACCCTCTCACTCTGTTTTCTTTACTTTCCAAGTGATTGATGCTCTGCTGTAGCATAGTTCTCCAGGCGTTCTCAAATTTTCTTAGACTGAATCTAATGAAGAAAATGTAGCCCCTTTGTTTCCTGATACTCGCAAGTCACATCCAAACCTAAACTAGCATCTGCCAAGAAAACGTGGCCATTTTGTTTTTCTTCTGTCACCTTGTGAGCACTAGCAGTGTACAATTTGTGAGATCTGTTACTTATTTAAGCAACTATTAGTTTATTTAATAAGTAAATGCCCATGATATGCTCCTGTTGGTTCCTTTGATTTTTATTGTTTCTGCAGGGAAAGTAATTCATTAATCTCACTGAATCGATTGACCAAGAGTAGACTGTTTGTTAACTACACTTCTTCTCTGTCACCATGTTCAAGATATTACGTACTAGATGCCTCCATGGGACAATCTAATTTATTTATTTACAATGGAAACTAGTGCAGAGTTAGATAAGTGTAGTGCTTGAAGATTTGTCCTCTTAAGTCCTATTTAGCATACCAGTTGATATATCTTTGTTATTATCTAGATTTGTTCTCATGCTGGTTAACTTGGTTTTTTAATGCAGAGGCTCATGGGTAATATATTGTTTTTGCACGTATACACAGAAAGCAGAGGATCCTTTTTTAGAACGTTTCCAAGAAAATTCAAACTAGGATATGCTTGACAAGTAACTAACAAGATCAGATTATTCATTTTGTAAATGTAGAGAAAAAATAAGTATGGTCTTCACAATGTCCACCACTGAATATCTCTGCACATTTCTAGGCCTTGATTTGATATAAAACAATCCAATTTATCTTCTTGCTTATGCCTTGGATTCCAACATGTGCAAGCCTTGTTCCTACTGTTGTCATATTGTATACATATATTCTGGTTCATTTCATTTCATTATTGTTTCCTATTATAAATAATAGCACTATGTTGGTCAAGTCAGCAGCAAGTATTTTTACTATTGGTCGGCCCTTTGAGATGTACTTGCAGCATAAACATTTAAGAATCTTACACAACATGTAATGTATTTTTATCTTTCTTGTAATTCTTTTATGTCTACTATCTATTCATATCTTCAAATATCTAATATTCTTGTAATATAAATATGGTAGGTGAGATTGGATAACGAGCTACTTGGTGTTGCCTATCACAATCAGCCACGACATGATAATTGCACAGGAGGGCCGTGGACAAGACCATGAATAAGAGTCTTAATAGTTTATATGTTCCGTTGATGTAAAATGGATTGTACTGGTTCCTAACCTTGATGTGATATATTTTGTTAGTCTATGTTGTAAGTTATCATTTCATAGATGATTTTGGAGGAATAAACTGCTATGCTGTAGATACATACAATTGGCTACATACTCAATGAACTGTGTAATGTTTGACACTTTGCAAATACTTCTTCTTGGGTAAAAGTTGGCATTTGTGTGATGCATTATGCTAAAAATGTATTGGGTGAAAATTAGGCCAAAATGAATGAGCTAATGGGCTCGACCAAATTTATACTGTACCTAAATCCATGACCGATTCTATGACGAAAAGTAGTATCCACGTAGGCAGCCATGTTGGTCAATCAAAATCCTACGTGGCATTAGTCCATGACGGATTGTTCCGTCACAATGGTTTGGGCCTGGGCGGGCTTGGGGCAGATCCATGACGGTCAAGAACCGTCAAGGAAGGTACGATGTGAAATTATGACACGATATACATGACGGATTTCATATCCGTCATGTATGGGCACCCATGACAGTTTTTTACTTGTCCGTGACGGACTAGATCCGTCATGTATTAACAGATTTCTTGTAGTGACACGGCCTGCGCGTGCCACAGCAGGATTGGTTCACGCTAGAAAATCTCACCTAGCCTATCGAAGGCCTTGCTAATCCCACCAGTCATCGCTATATCTGGCCATGGGCCGGGCCGGGCCGGGCTTGGGCCGGGCCTAAAAAAGCCCACGGCAGAAAACTGAGGCCCAAGCCCTCCCAGGCCCTACCGCCGGGCCTACTTTTCAAGCCCAAGCCCGGCCCATCTGGTAAAAAGCCCTAAAAAGCCCTTAGGGCTTAGGGCCGTGGGTCGGGCCTCTTCCTTAAAATGCCAATATGCCAAGCCCAAGCCCGTCCAGGCCCTACTGGTAGGCACACAACTCAAGCCCAAGCCCGGCCCACGGGCAAGCCCATCGGGCCTAGGCCCTGGATTTTAGGGCCGGGCCTGGGTGGGCCGACAGGGCTGGGCCTGAGATGGCCAGGACTAGTCATCGCCCAGCACAAAGAAACGTTCAGTTAAAAAACACAGTCAAAATCAAACGGCAGAGCTGCAGTGTTGACGCGACCAGGCAGCATCGAATGGCAAACAACAAGGCAAAATCGGGGCGCGCTCGCGAGGGCGGGTCGCCTAGAAGCCTTATAGGTTAAATCTGTGTAAGTTTCCTTTTAAGTTGGGGTGTTTCTTCTTCTATCAACTTTATTGTCCCTATAAGGCTGGTCACAATGGGGAGGAACTTAGGAGTAACATCACACACTCCAATACAACTTTGCTTATGTGGCATATATTTAATGAAGAGAGAGGTGCTTGTGGTAACTAGCTAAGTTACCGGAACATCACACACTCGAAGAAACAATGAGTCTATAACCTAATAAATACATTGTTGCATGACACTACATAGATGTTCCTACCCACTATGGAGGTAGTAACATAGTCTAGGGAAGTGTGTAAGTTACTAGCTTATGTTCTTGCCCATTGTGACCAGCCTAAGGGCATATCCAACGTTGATCCCTAAATTTCCTCCCGCATCCATCCACGGACAGGCGGGGACCAGTCCACGAATACAGGTACGGGAGCCGGTCATCCAATGCTATCCGCATACAATTAAAAAAACTTTTAAAATAATCGGACAAATTACATGCAAACTAGATGATTTTCATTCAAACCGAACGAAAAACATTTATAGTTTGGACATATTTTAGCTAAACTATACCACACTAGGCTAAACCTAGTGTAAAATGCTGGCCACAGCGGATCTCTAGAACCACAACATGTCTTCCCCATCTTCGGTAGCCGCTCGCCAGAATCTCGGGAGCCCTGGACGGATATGCTTTAGTGAGAGGGGAAGAACAGCCTCCGTCTTGTTCGGCAGTGCCGCTCATCGTAGTGACACTGGAGAGATATGCTTTAGCCGGAGGGGATGGCTGGCCTCCGCTTCCACGAAGCACATACTAGGGTTGGTTTTGGGGGCGAGGGGCGACGGTTGCCAACAGAGCGGGCAAGACACCTGAGGGAGTCCTGGATTAGGGGGTCTCCGGACAGCCGGACTATCTCCATTGGCCAGACTGTTAGACTATGAAGATACAGGATTGAAGACTTCGTCTCGTGTCCGGAGGGGATTCTACTTGGCGTGGAAGGCAAGCTAGGCAATATGGATATGTATATCTCCTCCTTTGTAACCGACCTTGTGTAATCCTAACCTCTCCGGTGTCTATATAAACCAAAGGGTTTTAGTCCGTAGGACGAACAACAATCATACCATAGGCTAGCTTCTAGGGTTTAGCCTCTCTGATCTCATGGTATATCTACTCTTGTACTACCCATATCATCAATATTAATCAAGCAGGACGTAGGGTTTTACCTCCATCAAGAGGGCCCGAACCTAGGTAAAACATTGTGTCCCCTGCCTCATGTTACCATCCGGCCTAGACGCACAGTTCGGGACCCCCTACCCGAGATCTGCCGGTTTTGACACCGACATTGATGCTTTCATTGAGAGTTCCTTTATGTCGCCGCCTTTAGGCTTGATGGCTCCTACTATCATCGATGGCGAAGCAGTCCAGGGTGAGACTTTTCTCCCCGGACAGATCTTCGTATTCGGCGGCTTTACACTGTGGGCTAATTCGCTTGGCCATCTGGAGCAGATTGAAAGTTACGCCCCTGGCCACCAGGTCAGGTTTGGAAGCTTAAACTACACGGCCGATATCCGTGGAGACTTGATCTTTGACGGATTCGAGCCTCTGCCTTGTGTGTCATGCGGTCACGATGAGTGCGGTTTAGCGCTACCATCAGATAGTGTTCAAGAGATCGAACAGGCAGCCGCTCCGACCCTCAATTCGGAGCCAGGTGCGCCTTCCGCGGACGGGTGGATGGACCCCGCCACGGAGGCCTTACCCTCAGCGGCGATCGAGCTAAACATCGACCTTACCTTGCATGAGAGCCGTGTTGTTAAACTGTCAGATCCTTCTCCGGCCACGGACTCCGAACCGCCTGCGCCCGTTCCTATCGTATCCGATTGGGCGCCGATCATGGAGTTTACCTCCGTGGATATTTTTCAGCACTCGCCCTTTGGCGACATACTGAACTCATTAAGGTCTCTCTCCTTGTCAGGAGGATCCTGGCCGAACTATGTCCGTCAGGACTGGGATGCGGACGACGAAGAAATTCGAGGCCCACCCACCACCCACTTAGTAGCCACTGTCGATGACTTAACCGACATGCTCGGCTTCGACTCCGAAGACATCGACGGTATGGACGATGATACGGGAGGAGAAGAGGAACCACCGCCCACAAGGCACTGGACAACCACCTCATCATACGATATATACATGGTGGATACACCCAAAGAAGGCAATGGCGACGAGATAGCGGAGGATGACCCCTCCAAGAAGCAACCCAAGCGCCGATGTCAGCGGCGCCGCTCTAAGTCCCGCTAAAGCAAAAGTGGTGATACCGGGACAGGAGATAATAATACTCTGGATAGTGCCGAAGACAACAACAATCCCCTCCAGCAAGATTTAGAACAGGAGAATGGGGGAGCCAACCCTCCTGAGGGAGTGGCAGATGGGGAATAGGAGGATGCTAATTACATGCCCCCTTCGAAGACGAGGCAAGCCTCGGCGACGACGAATTCGCTGTGCCAGAGGATCACGTCGAACAAGAGCGCTTCAAACGCCAGCTTATAGCCATGGCAAATAGACTTAAGAAAAAGCACCAGCTTCAAGCTGATCAGGATCTGCTAGCGACAGATGGACAGAAGTCCTCGCGGCCGAGGAATATAAACTCGAGCGCCCCTCCAAGAGTTACCCAAAGTGCAGGTTGCTACCTCGACTGGAGGAAGAAGCGTATGATACGGCTAATCGGCCACCTCGTGGCCGCGATAGAGGCATTCCAGCCAAAAACTCAGCCTCCACCCCGACGCCATTCAAATAAAAAGGCATGGGGAGATACGCCAGACCTGCGAGACATATTGGAGGACAAAGTAAAGCATGCAAGATCGATCTACGGATCGCGCGGGTGCCCCGCGACACGAGACGATAACCGTCACGCCAGATACAGTAAATCCGGCCGGGCCGAACACAGCAGACAAAGCTCATTTGAGCTACGCCGTGATATAGCCCAGTACAGAGGCGCCGCACACTCACTATGCTTCACAGATGAAGTAATGGATCATCAAATCCCAGAGGGTTTCAAACCCGTAAACATTGAATCATACGATGGCAGAACAGATCCTGCGGTATGGATCGAGGACTATCTCCTTCATATCCACATGGCCCGTGGCGATGATCTACATGCCATCAAATACCTCCCACTCAAGCTTAAAGGACCAGCTCGGCATTGGCTTAACAGCCTGCCAGCAGAATCAATTGGTTGTTGGGAGGACCTATCAGCCGCATTCCTCGATAATTTCCAGGGCACTTATGTGTGACCACCAGATGCCGATGACCTAATCCACATAATTCAGCAGCCAGAAGAATCTGCCAGACAATTCTGGACACGGTTCCTAACCAAGAAAAATCAAATCGTCGACTGTCCGGACGCAGAGGCCCTAGCAGCCTTCAAGCATAACATCCGTGACGAGTGGCTTGCTCGGCACCTTGGATAGGAAAAGCCGAAATCTATGGCAGCCCTCACGACACTCATGACCCGCTTTTGCGCGGGAGAAGACAGCCGGCTGTCTCGTAGCAATAACATGACCAAGAGCCCTGGTAATTTTGGATACCAAGGATAGCAATAGCAGGTCGCATCGCAAAAGGCACAAGCGCCACATTAACAGCGACAATGCTGAAGATACGACAGTTAATGGCGGATTCAGAGGCTCTAAGCCCGGCCAGCGGAAAAAGCCATTTAAGAGGAACACTCCGGGCCCGTCCAGTTTGGACTGTATACTCGATCGCTCGTGCCAGATACATGGCACCCCCGAAAAACCAGCCAATCACACCAACAGGGATTGTTGGGTGTTCAAGCAGGCCAACAAGTTAAATGCCGCAAACAGAGACAAGGGGCTGCACAGCGACGAGGACGAAGAGCCCCGGCCGCCGAACAATAGTGGACAGAAGGGCTTCCCCCCACAAGTGCGGACGGTGAACATGATATACGCAACCCACATCCCCAAAAGGGAGCGGAAGCGTGCACTCAGGGACGTATACGCGTTGGAGCCAGTCGCCCCAAAGTTCAACCCATGGTCCTCCTGCTCGATCACTTTTAATCGAAGGGACCACCCCACTAGCATCCGCCAGGGCGGATTCTCCGCATTGATTCTAGACCCAATCATTGACGGATTTCACCTCACCAGAGTCCTTATGGACGGCGACAGCAGCTTAACCTGCTTTATCAGGATACAGTGCGGAAAATGGGCATAGATCCCTCAAGGATTAAACCCACAAAAACAACCTTTAAAGGCGTTATACCAGGTGTAGAGGCCAACTGTACAGGCTCAGTTACACTTGAAGTGGTCTTCGGATCCTCGGATAATTTCCGAAGCGAGGAGTTAATCTTCGACATAGTCCCGTTCCGCAGTGGCTATCACGCACTGCTCGGATGAACCGCATTTGCAAAGTTCAATGCGGTGCCGCACTACGCATATCTCAAGCTCAAGATGCCAGGCCCTCGAGGAGTCATTATGGTCAATGGAAACACCGAACACTCTCTCCAAACGGAGGAGCACACGACGGCCCTCGCAGCGGAAGTACAAAGCAGTCTCTCAAGGCAACTCTCCAGTCCGGCTATTAAATGTCCGGACACCGTCAAGCGCGCCCGGAGTAACCTACAACAAGACCGCCTGGCACGTTCCGAGCAAGCGTAGCAATACGGCCCCAACCCCACCCCTCGCGAAACTGTGAAATCAGTACTACGCGTACATAACTATGCTCTGAAAATACCATAGGCACAGGGGGAGGGGCATGACCACGGCACGCCCAAAAATGCAGCTCAACCGCACTAGGGGATCCCGATTTTGTCATTATTTCCTACTTTTAGGACTCCACTCTTCGGAAGGCTTATCCGGCAGTACAACCGCCGAACACACAATGCAACAACCAAGGTGGCAGAAAGCTACGTCGAATTCCCAGGTGGTCTCTATAACGAGCAAAATACCTGTCTTACATACCGTCTCGCAGCTCGCCCTGGAGGGGGACATGTCAAATAGTCCCATCTCTTGCTTATCGCACTATTTGTATCGTTCTGCTTTCACAGCAGCCTTTTAAAATAAACAATGCTTAGCTTCAGCTTATTATTGCATTCTCTATTCATTTCTTTTTTCAATACATATGTTCAGTTATGACATTTAGCACCCGTACACTTTGGTACGGTCCATACGCCAGGGGCTCAAGCACCCCACAATATGGTGTGAAAAGTCCGAACACTTTCACAAGTGCGGCACCCCGAACTTATAGCATTATATGCATCAGCTCCGAATCATGTCTTTGGTCAAATGTTGGGTTTTCCCGGCTCCTATGTTTTGGTACCTTACGTTCCGCTCTATCGGCTAAGGTAGCGCTAGGAGAACTACTGCGATTGTGCCCCGATTCTACCGGGCTTAGCACCTCAGTAGAGAAAGCTAAAATTGACTGTCATCATAAGGCGAGAGACTGGTCGCTGTTCGGCGAGGTTTTCGAGTTCCTAAAGACTTATGCTGCTTAGGGCAAGGGGCCGGACCTGTCCGGCTTAAAGGCGTTTATCGCGCCCCGAATTCGGCCGTCCGAATACCAGGGGCTTTGCCGAAATTTAAAATTATAGAATTCTAGGGCTAAGTGAGAGTGATAAAGCATTATTAGTCCGGTTGCCTTGTTCGTTGTGCTGAGCACCTCCCTTGAAGGACCCAAACATGGGAACAAGAGTGCTCAGGTTTATCCCGAACACCCCAGCACTCGTGGCATGGGGGCAGAAGTCGAGGACTAGCCATCTCCCAGATTGGATAAACGGCCAAACAGAAGGTAATACTTTAAATTCACACAAGCGTTGCATAGCGCATATGAAACAAGTTTTCATCATACAAGATCATACGAGCAAGTTTACTGAAATATTACATCCTTTGAACAATCGTCCGCCACAACACGGGCACCCTTCAGGACACCCTCATAATAAATTTCAGGGGTGCGATGCTCCTTGCCCTGCGACGGCCCTTCCTTGATCAGCTTCACGGCGTCTATCTTGGCCCACTGCACCTTCACACGGGCGAAAGCTCGGTGTGCACCTTCGATGCAGACGGACCGCTTGACGACCTCCAGCCGTGGGCAGGCATCTACAAGCCACCTCACCAGGCCAAAGTAGCTGTTCAGAAGGGCGTCGCTAGGCCATAGCCGGACTATAAGGCCCTTCATGGCCTGTTCGGCCGCTTTGTGCAGCTCGACCAGCTGCTTTAGTTGGTCGCTTAGAGGCATCGGGTGTTTGGTCCTAGTATACTGAGACCAGAACAGCTTCTCCATTGAGCTTCCCTCCTCGGCCTGGTAAAATTGTGCGGCATCCGACACGTTGCAGGGCAAATCTGCGAATGCTCCTGGAGAGCTCCGAATCCGGATAAGTAATCGGTAATTTACTTTTACATGCTTGCTCTGCATATAGAATGCCTTACCCGCCGTTATCTTCTTCATTGCATTGATCTCCTGGAGGGCCTTTTGGGCTTCAGCCTTGGCACTTTTTGCGCCCTCGAGGGCCGCGGCAAGCTCAGACTCTCGCGTCTTCGAGTCAAGCTCCAACGCCTCGTGCTTCGTCATGAGAGCCTGGAGCTCTTGCTGCACCTCGCCCAAACAGTGACCCGGACCTCCGCAGTCAGTGCGACGGACGCCAGCAGCGAAGCCTGCATATGCATATTGACATACTTATATTAGACTCCCGCGATATTATTTGATCCTCTGTTCGGCTTTTCTTTGTGAACACCGAACAAAGCATCAGGGGCTACTGTCTATGTGGTAATATTTTTCCTATATTTTAAAACACTTACCTCAAAGCCTGTTAGAAGGCTGGCACAGGCTTCAGTCAATCCGCTCTTGGCGGACTGAACCTTCTGGACCACCGCACTCATAATAGTACGGTGCTCCTCGTCGATGAAAGCGCTGCGAAGCGCTTCCAGCAGATTGTCCGGTGCCTCTGGATGGATAGAGGTCACCGGCACAGGCGTCTTGCCCCTCTTAGAAGGAGGCCGCTTGCCCGAGCCCGGAACCATTGGAGGTTCCGGCGCGGTGTTCGGCTGAGGGCCGAACTCGGAGCTCTCAGGGGCCCCGTCCCCTCAGCTCCCGGAGTCCGGAAGGTCGCCTTGAGGTGCCTCCGGGACTGTCTCCCCCCGACCCGGTGCCTCTTGAGACAGCACCTCGGCGTCGTCAGCAGGATGAGGGGAGGTGGCGGTCACGACTGGATCGCTATCCATGTCCGACGAGCCCAAGGAGCCGTCCGATGATACATCGATACTGGCTCATGGTGGCCTGCATAATTATGTTCGGCGTTAGGGAAAACAGTGCGACAAAGGAATGCTATGAGTTACTCTAGTATCTGAATACTTACGATCTCCCCAGGGGCTTGGCCCTGGGTAACCACTCGTCTTCGCCTTCGTCGGCGGCGGTGGAATTGTCCGGAAGGAGAGTCCTTCCCTTCTTGGACCCTTCGCCCCCCCCCCCCCAGTTGGGGCGGCCTTCCTCTTCTTATCTCCCCTAGCTGGAGGGGGAGCATCTTCCTCTTCTTCCTCGTCTTCGGGGGAGGAGTGCGCCGCAGAGTCATCGGACGGTGAGTCCGACGACACCTGGCGTCGGGAACTCTTTCGGGTTCCCTTGGCCTTCTTCATCTTCTCCGGCACCTTATAAGGAGCCGGAGTCAGCATCTTCGCCAGAAGAGCGTCCGCTGGGCCTTCGGGCAAAGGAGCCGGACAGTCGATCTGTCTGGCCGTCTCCTGCCAGTCCTGTCAAAGGTACGGGAATTTAGATCCCGCATGGAGTCAATCTATAAAAAATAAGTATCCTCTGAAAGTTAAAGCAGCTTACTGCACTGGCTTGGCGCTTCGCGCTGAATCCGCGATCCTCAGTAATGGGAGGGGGGACCTCGGCGCTTTTGAACAGCACCCTCCAGGCATCTTCGTGAGTTGTGTCGAAGGGCCTATTCAGAGTTCGGTGCTGCGCCGGGTCGAACTCCCACAAGTTGAAGTCTCGTAGTTTCCACGGGAGGATCCGGCGGTGGAGCATGACCTGGACCACGTTGACGAGTTTGAGCTTCTTGTTCACCATGTTTTGAATACATGTTTGGAGTCCGATCAGCTCTCCCGAACTACCCCAGGACAGGCCCTTCTCTTTCCAGGAGGTGAGCCACATGGGGATGCCAGATCAGAACTCGGGGGCCGCTGCCCATGCAGGGTCACGCGGCTCGGTGATGTAGAACCACCCCGATTGCCACCCCTTTATGGTTTACACAAAGGAGCCCTCGAGCCATGTAACATTGGGCATCTTGCCCACCATGGCGCCTCCGCACTCCGCCTGGCGGCTGCGCACAACCTTCAGCTTGACAGTGAAGGTCTTCAGCCATAAACCGAAGTGGGGCTTGCTGCGGAGGAAGGCCTCGCACACAACGATAAACGCCGAGATGTTTAGGATGAAGTTCGGGGCCAGATCTTGGAAATCTAGGCCGTAATAGAACATGATCCCCCGGACGAATGGGTGGAGAGGGAATCCTAGTCCGCGGAGGAAATGGGTAAGGAACGCTACCCTCTCATGGGGCCCGGGGGTGGGGTTGAGCTGCCCCTCATCTGGGAGCCGGTGCGCGATGTCGTCGGGCAAGTATTCGGCTCTCCTCGGCTTCTTGATGTCTCCCTCCATGACGGAGGAGACCATCCACCTGCCTCCCGCTCCGGACATGGTGGGGGAAGGTTGAGGTGGGAAGTGCGGACTTGGGCGCTAGAGCTCGAGTGTGCGAAAATGGATGAGCAAAGGAGGAAGAAGGCATGGATGAAAAGGTGAATCCTTATCCCTTTATATGGGCGGACAAAACTATGCGCCCCCACTAGCCTGGTAAAACTCGCTTATCCCCCAAGTGGCGTAATCGATGGCGCGGTTGGGTTACCCACGCCCGTATTGATGAGAATCCCGTAATAAGGGGACACGATCTCTACTTTGACAAGACGTGTCAAAAAACTGCCTCGCGTTATGTGTGGGGCTAGTTAAAGGAAACGGTTCGAATAATCACCGAGCCATGACATAACGTCATGCTGCCAAAACAAGTCAGCAAATTAGATTTGCGAAAATATTATTCTCTCTACAGTGGTATGTGGAACTTATTTTGCAGGGTCGGACACTATCCTTGTATTCAAATTCTTCCGTGGTGTATTCGGAGGAGGAACCTGCCTTGCAATACCGAAGACAATACTGCGCGCCGGACTCGTCGTCATTGAAAGTCTGGTTCAGGGGCTACTGAGGGAGTCCTAGATTAGGGGGTCTCCGGACAGCCGTGTTGGAAATATGCCCTAGAGGCAATAATAAAAGTATTATTATTATATTTCCTTGTTCATGATAATTGTCTTTTATTCATGCTATAACTGTATTATCTGGAAATCGTAATACACGTGTGAATACATAGACCACAATATGTCCCTAGTGAGCCTCTAGTTGACTAGCTCGTTGTGATCAACAGATAGTCATGGTTTCCTGGCTATGGACATTGGATGTCGTTGATAACGGGATCACATCATTAGGAGAATGATGTGATGGACAAGACCCAATCCTAAGCATAGCACAAAGATCGTGTAGTTCGTTTGCTAGATCTTTGCCAATGTCAAGTATCTCTTCCTTTGACCATGAGATCGTGTAACTCCTAGATACCGTAGGAGTGCTTTGGGTGTATCAAACGTCACAACGTAACTGGGTGACTATAAAGGTGCACTACAGGTATCTCCGAAAGTATCTATTGTTTTATGCGGATCGAGACTGGGATTTGTCACTCCGTGTAAACGGAGAGGTATCTCTGGGCCCACTCGATAGGACATCATCATATGCGCAATGTGACCAAGGAGTTGATCACGGGATGATGTGTTACGGAACGAGTAAAGTGACTTGCCGGTAACGAGATTGAACAAGGTATCGGTATACCGACGATCGAATCTCGGGCAAGTAAAATACCGATAGACAAAGGGAATTTAATACGGGATTGATTAAGTCCTTGACATCGTGGTTCATCCGATGAGATCATCGTGGAACATGTGGGAGCCAACATGGGTATCCAGATCCCGCTGTTGGTTATTGACCGGAGAACGTCTCGGTCATGTCTGCATGTCTCCCGAACCTGTAGGGTCTACACACTTAAGGTTCGATGACGCTAGGGTTATAAAGGAAGCTTGTATGTGGTTACCGGATGTTGTTCGGAGTCCCGGATGAGATCCCGGACGTCACGAGGAGTTCCGGAATGGTCCGGAGGTAAAGATTTATATATAGGAAGTCCTGGTTCGGCTATCGGGACAAGTTTCGGGGTCATCGGTATTGTACCGGGACCACCGGAAGGGTCCCGGGGGCCCACCGGGTGGGGCCACCTGCCGCGGGGGGCCATATGGGCTGTGGGGGGTGCGCCTTGGCCTACATGGGCCAAGGGCACCAGCCCCAAGAGGCCCATGCGCCTGGGGAAACCCTAAAGGAAGAGTCCCAGCAGGGGAAGGCACCTCCTAGGTGCCTTGGGGGGGGAGGACTCCTCCCCTGGCCGCCGCCCCCTTGGAGATTGGATCTCCTAGGGGCTGGCGCACCCCCCCCTTGGGATCCCTATATATAGTGGGGTAGGAGGGCCTCCCAAACACACCTTATGCCTTTGGTGCAGCCCCTCTCTCTCTCCCAAGTTCTTCTCCTCTCCCATGGTGCTTGGCGAAGCCCTGCGGGATTGCCACGCTCCTCCACCACCACCACGCCGTTATGCTGCTGTTGGATGGAGTCTTCCTCAACCTCTCCCTCTCTCCTTGCTGGATCAAGGCGTGGGAGACGTCACCGGGCTGTACGTGTGTTGAACGCGGAGGTGCCGTCCGTTCGGCACTTGATCATCGGTGATCTGAATCACGACGAGTACGACTCCATCAACCCCGTTCACTTGAACGCTTCCGCTTAGCGATCTACAAGGGTATGTAGATGCACTATCCTTCTACTCGTTGCTGGTCTCTCCATAGATAGATCTTGGTGACACGTAGGAAAATTTTGAATTTCTGCTACGTTCCCCAACAGTGGCATCATGAGCTAGGTCTATTGCGTAGATTCTTTGCACGAGTAGAACACAAAGTAGTTGTGGGCGTTGATGTTGTTCAATTTGCTTACCGTTACTAGTACAATCTTGTTTCGACGGTATTGTGGGATGAAGCGGCCCGGACCGACCTTACACGTACTCTTACGTGAGACAGGTTCCACCGATTGACATGCACTTGGTGCATAAGGTGGCTAGCGGGTGCCAGTCTCTCCCACTTTAGTCGGAACGGATTCGATGAAAAGGGTCCTTATGAAGGGTAAATAGCAATTGGCATATCACGTTGTGGTCTTGCGTAGGTAAGAAACGTTCTTGCTAGAAACCCATAGCAGCCACGTAAAACATGCAACAACAATTAGAGGACGTCTAACTTGTTTTTGCAGGGTATGCTATGTGATGTGATATGGCCAAAAGGATGTGATGAATGATATATGTGATGTATGAGATTGATCATGTTCTTGTAATAGGATTCACGACTTGCATGTCGATGAGTATGACAACCGGCAGGAGCCATAGGAGTTGTCTTTATTTTTGTATGACCTGCGTGTCATTGAAGAACGCCATGTAAACTACTTTACTTTATTGCTAAACGCGTTAGTCATAGAAGTAGAAGTAGTCGTTGGTGTGACAACTTCATGAAGACACGATGATGGAGATCATGATGATGGAGATCATGGTGTCATGCCGGTGACAAGATGATCATGGAGCCCCGAAGATGAAGATCAAAGGAGCTATATGATATTGGCCATATCATGTCACTACTCTATTTGATTGCATGTGATGTTTATCATGTTTATGCATCTTGTTTGCTTAGAACGACGGTAGTAAATAAGATGATCCCTTACAACAATTTCAAGAAGTGTTCTCCCCTAACTGTGCACCGTTGCTACAGTTCGTCGCTTCTAAGCACCACGTGATGATCGGGTGTCATGGATTCTTATGTTCACATACAACGGGTGTAAGACAGTTTTACACAGCGAAAACACTTAGGGTTAACTTGACGAGCCTAGCATGTGCAGACATGGCCTCGGAACACGGAGACCGAAAGGTCGAGCATGAGTCGTATGGTAGATACGATCAACATGAAGATGTTCACCGATGATGACTAGTCCGTCTCACGTGATGATCGGACACGGCCTAGTTGACTCGGATCATGTGATCACTTAGATGACCAGAGGGATGTCTATCTAAGTGGGAGTTCATAAGATGAACTTAATTATCCTGAACATAGTCAAAAGACCTTTTGCAAATTATGTCGTAGCTCACGCTATAGTTCTACTGTTTTAGATATGTTCCTAGAGAAAATATAGTTGAAAGTTGAAAGTAGCAATTATGCGATCAGTAGAAAGCTTATGTCCTTAATGCACCGCTCAGTGTGCTGAACCCCAACGTCGTTTGTCGATGTTGCGAACATCGGACATACACGTTTTGATAACTACGTGATAGTTCAGTTAAATGGTTTAAGTTGAGGCACCAAAGACGTTTTCGAAACGTCGCGGAACATATGAGATGTTTCGAGGGCTGAAATTGGGATTTCAGGCTCGTGCCCATGTCAAGAGGTATAAAACCTCCGACGATTTTCTTAGCCTGCAAACTAAGGGAGAAAAGCTCAATCGTTGAGCTTGTGCTCAGATTGTCTGAGCACAACAATCACTTGAATCAAGTGGGAGTTGATCTTCCAGATGAGATAGTGATGTTTCTCCAAAGACATTGCCACCAAGCCACTAGAGCTTCATGATGAACTATAACATATCAGGGATAGACATGATGATCCTTGAGGTATTCGCGTTGTTTGACATCGCGAAAGTAGAAATCAAGAAGGAGCATCAATTGTTGATGGTTGGTGAAACCACTAGTTTCAAGAAGGGCAAGGGCAAGAAGGGATACTTCATGAAACGGCAAATCGCTGCTGCTCTAGTGAAGAAACCCGAGATTGAACCCAAACCCGAGACTAAGTGCTTCTGTAATAAGGGGAACAACCACTGGAGCAGGATTACCCTAGATACTTGGTAGATGAGAAGGCTGGCAAGGTCGATAGAAGTATATTGGATATACATTATGTTAATGTGTACTTTACTAGTACTCCTAGTAGCACCAGGGTATTGGATACCGGTTCGGTTGCTAAGTGTTAGTAACTCGAAATAAAAGGCTACGGAATAAACGGAGACTAGCTAAAGGAGAGCTGACGATATGTGTTGGAAGTGTTTCCAAGTTTGATATAATCAAACATCGCACGCTCCCTCTACCATCAAGATTAGTATTAAACCTGAATGGTTTATTGAATCTCGATCGTAGTGATACATATTTTCATGCCAAAAGATATAAGATAATAATGATAGTACCACTTACTTGTGGCACTGCCATGTAAGTCATAATGGTATAAAACACATGAAGAAGCTCCATGTTGATGGATCTTTGGACTCACTCGTTTAGAAAAGTTTGAGACATGCGAACCATGTCTATTGGTGTATATGCATGAAGAAACTCCATGCAAATGGACCGTTTGAACTCACTTGATTTTGAATCACTCGAGATATGCAAATCATACCACATGGGCAAGATGACTGAAAAGCCTCGTTTTCAGTAAGATGGAACAAGATAGCAACTTGTAGGAAGTAACACATTTTGATGTGTGCAGTCCAATGAGTGCTGAGGCATGCAGTGAATATCGTTATGATCTTACTTCACAGATGATTCGAGTAGATGTTGAGAATATTTACTTGATGAAACACAAGTCTGAATTATTGAATGGTTCAAGTAATTTCAGAGTGAAGTAGAAGATCATTGTGACAAGAGGATAAAATGTCTATGATATGATCATAGAGATGAATATCTGAGTTACGAGTTTTGGCACACAATTAAGACATTGTGGAAATTGTTTCGCAATTAATACCGCCTGGAACACCATAGTGTGATGGTGTGTCGGAACATCATAGTTGCACCCTATTGGATATGGTGCGTACCATGATGTCTCTTATCGAATTACCACTATCGTTCATGGGTTAGGCATTAGAGACAACCACATTCACTTTAAATAGGGCACCACATAATTCCGTTGAGATGACACCGTATGAATTATGGTTTAGAGAAACCTAAGTTGTCGTTTCTTGAAAGTTTGGGGCTGCGACGCTTATGTGGAAAAGTTTCAGGATTGATAAGCTCGAACCCAAAGCGGATAAAATGCATCTTCATAGGACACCCAAAATAGTTGGGTATACCTCCTGTCTCAGATCCGAAAGCAATAAGGGATTGTTTCGAGAATCAGGTCCTTTCTCGAGGAAAAGTTTCTCTCGAAAGAATTGAGTGGGAGGATGGTGGAGACTTGATGAGGTTATTGAACCGTCACTTCAACTAGTGTGTAGCAGGGCATAGGAAGTTGTTCCTGTGGCACCTACACCAATTGAAGTGGAAAACTTATGATAGTGATCATGAAACTTCGGATCAAGTCACTACCGTACCTCGTGGGATGACAAGGATGCATACTACTTCAGAGTGGTACGTAATCCCGTCTTGGAAGTCATGTTGCTGGACAACAATGAACCTACGAGCTATGGAGAAGCGATGGTGGGCCCGGATTCCGATAAATGGCTCGAGGCCATAAAATCCGAGAACGGATCCATGGACTTTGGTGGACTTGCCCGATGATCGGCAAGCCATTAAGATAAATGGATCTTTAAGAAGAAGACGGACGTGGATGGTAATGTCACCGTCTATGAGGCTCGACTTGTGGCAAAGAGTTTTTCACAAGTTCAAGGAGTTGACTACGATGAGATTTTCTCATCCGTAGAGATGCTTAAGTCCGTCGGAATCATGTTAGCATTAGCTGCATTTATGAAATCTGGCAGACGGATGTCAAAACGAGTTTCCTTACCAGTTTTCGTAAGGAAAGGTTGTATGTAATACAATCAGAAAGTTTTTGTCGATCCTAAGGATGCTAAAAGGTATGCTAGCTCCAGCGATCCTTCTAAGGACTGGAGTAAGCATCTCGGAGTTGGAATGTACACTTTGATGAGATGATCAAAGATTTTGGGTTTGTACAAAGTTTTATGAGAAACTTGTATTTCCAAAGAAGTGAGTGGGAGCACTATAGAATTTCTGATGAGTATATGTTGTTGACATATTGATGATCAGAAATGATGTAGAATTTCTAGAAAGCATATAGGGTTATTTGAAAAGTGTTTTTCAATGGAAAACCTGGATTAAACTACTTGAACGTTCAGCATCAAGATCTATAAGGATGGATCAAAATGCTTAATGGTACTTTCAAATGAGCACATACCTTGACATGATCTTGAAGGTGTTCAAGATGGACCAGTCAAAGAAGAAGTTTTTGCCTGAATTGTAAGGTACGAAGTTAAGACTTAAAGCTCGACCACGGCAGAATAGAGAGAAAGGACGAAGGTCGTCCCCTATGCTTAAGACGTAGGCTCTTCAGTATGCTATGCTGTGTACCGCACCTGAAGTGTGCCTTGCCATGAGACAGTCAAGGGGTACAAGAGTGATCCAAGAATGGCTCACAGGACAGCGGTCAAAGTTATCCTTAGTAACTAGTGGACTAAGGAATTTTCTCGATTATGGAGGTGGTAAAAGAGTTCGTCGTAAAGATTACGACGATGCAAGCTTGACACCTATCCGGATAGCTTTGAGTAGAGAGACCGGATACATATAATGGAGCAATAATTTAGAATAGCTCCAAGTAGAACAGTTGTTTGGAATAGCTCCAAATAGAGCGTGGTAGCTGCATCTAGGAGATGACATAGAGATTTGTAAAGCACACACGGATCTGAAAGGTTCAGACCCGTTGACTAAAACCTCTCTCACAAGCAACATGATCAAACATAAAAAACTCATTGAGTGTTAATCACATAGTGATGTGAACTAGACTACTGACTCTAGTAAACTCTTGGGTATTAGTCACATGGCGATGTGACCTGTGAGTGTTAATCACATGGCGATGTGAACTAGATTATTGACTCTAGTGCAAGTGGGAGACTGTTGGAAATATGCCCTAGAGGCAATAATAAAAGTATTATTATTATATTTCCTTGTTCATGATAATTGTCTTTTATTCATGCTATAACTGTATTATCCGGAAATCGTAATACACGTGTGAATACATAGACCACAATATGTCCCTAGTGAGCCTCTAGTTGACTAGCTCGTTGTGATCAACAGATAGTCATGGTTTCCTGGCTATGGACATTGGATGTCGTTGATAACGGGATCACATCATTAGGAGAATGATGTGATGGACAAGACCCAATCCTAAGCATAGCACAAAGATCGTGTAGTTCATTTGCTAGAGCTTTGCCAATGTCAAGTATCTCTTCCTTTGACCATGAGATCGTGTAACTCCTAGATACCGTAGGAGTGCTTTGGGTGTATCAAACGTCACAACGTAACTGGGTGACTATAAAGGTGCACTACAGGTATCTCCGAAAGTATCTATTGTTTTATGCGGATCGAGACTGGGATTTGTCACTCCGTGTAAACGGAGAGGTATCTCTGGGCCCACTCGGTAGGACATCATCATATGCGCAATGTGACCAAGGAGTTGATCACGGGATGATGTGTTACGGAACGAGTAAAGTGACTTGCCGGTAACGAGATTGAACAAGGTATCGGTATACCGACGATCGAATCTCGGGCAAGTAAAATACCGATAGACAAAGGGAATTTAATACGGGATTGATTAAGTCCTTGACATCGTGGTTCATCCGATGAGATCATCGTGGAACATGTGGGAGCCAACATGGGTATCCAGATCCCGCTGTTGGTTATTGACCGGAGAACGTCTCGGTCATGTCTGCATGTCTCCCGAACCCGTAGGGTCTACACACTTAAGGTTCGATGACGCTAGGGTTATAAAGGAAGCTTGTATGTGGTTACCGAATGTTGTTCGGAGTCCCGGATGAGATCCCGGACGTCACGAGGAGTTCCGGAATGGTCCGGAGGTAAAGATTTATATATAGGAAGTCCTGTTTCGGCTATCGGGACAAGTTTCGGGGTCATCGGTATTGTACCGGGACCACCGGAAGGGTCCCGGGGGCCCACCGGGTGGGGCCACCTGCCGCGGGGGGCCACATGGGCTGTGGGGGGTGCGCCTTGGCCTACATGGGCCAAGGGAACCAGCCCCAAGAGGCCCATGCGCCTGGGGAAACCCTAAAGGAAGAGTCCCAGCAGGGGAAGGCACCTCCTAGGAGCCTTTGGGGGGGGGGGGGAGGACTCCTCCCCTGGCCGCCGCCCCCTTGGAGATTGGATCTCCTAGGGGCTGGCGCACCCCCCCCTTGGGATCCCTATATATAGTGGGGTAGGAGGGCCTCCCAAACACACCTTATGCCTTTGGTGCAGCCCCTCTCTCTCTCCCAAGTTCTTCTCCTCTCCCATGGTGCTTGGCGAAGCCCTGCGGGATTGCCACGCTCCTCCACCACCACCACGCCGTTATGCTGCTGTTGGATGGAGTCTTCCTCAACCTCTCCCTCTCTCCTTGCTGGATCAAGGCGTGGGAGACGTCACCGGGCTGTACGTGTGTTGAACACGGAGGTGCCGTCCGTTCGGCACTTGATCATCGGTGATCTGAATCACGACGAGTACGACTCCATCAACCCCGTTCACTTGAACGCTTCCGCTTAGCGATCTACAAGGGTATGTAGATGCACTCTCCTTCTACTCGTTGCTGGTCTCTCCATAGATAGATCTTGGTGACACGTAGGAAAATTTTGAATTTCTGCTACGTTCCCCAACAAGCCGGACTATATCCATTGGCCGGACTGTTAGACTATGAAGATACGGGATTGAAGACTTCGTCTCGTGTCCGGAGGGGACTCTACTTGGCGTGGAAGGCAAGGTAGGCAATATGGATATGTATATCTCCTCCTATGTAACCGACCTTGTGTAACCCTAACCTCTCCGGTGTCTATATAAACCGGAGGGTTTTAGTCCTTAGGACGAATAACAATCATACCATAGGCTAGCTTCTAGGGTTTAGCCTCTCTGATCTCGTGGTAGATCTACTCTTGTACTACCCATATCATCAATATTAATCAAGCAGGATGTAGGGTTTTACCTCCATCAAGAGGGCCCGGACCTGGGTAAAACATTGTGTCCCCTGCCTCCTGTTACCATCTGGCCTAGACGCACAGTTCGGGACCCCCTACCCGAGATCCGCCGGTTTTGACACCCACACCACTGGTTGTGCACACCGGCAATGCATCGGCGGTGGCCTTCCAAGACCCAAGAGGAAGCAACCTCTCCGCAAAGCCGGCTTCTTTCTCCCCCACCAGGGCGCGGTTCTGCGAATGTTGATGATGAATGGCGCGGCCGCAGGTGCAGGAGGAGCGGTACTGCACTGCCTCGTCCATGGCAGCCACGATGCCCATGCCACTGTGCTCCCAGCGTGCTAGTCTGGAACAACTCATCACTCCTCTGCGAGCTGGCTTGGAGCGGCGAGTTGTTGAACCACGCGCCAGCTTGGAGCCTTGCTCGTGGTACTGACGGCCGTTGTTGTGACCATCTCCTTTGAGCTTCTCATCGTGCTTCTTGACGGGCAAACCAACAACAAGGTCTCCGACGCTATATAATTCTCGCAAAAGGAGACACACTCATGCGTGAGATACCCCTGGACGATGCTCCCTTCCGGACGAGACATGTTACGAGTGAATCCTTTCATGACCCCATTCATCCTCTCGAATGGCATCATGCTGTGAAGGAATGTCAGCCCGAGGTCGATGATGTCATCCATGATGTGGACACACAGATGCACCATGACGTCAAAGAACGCGGGCGGGAAGTACATCTCAAGCTCACATAGTATGACAACGATCTCTTCCTGTAGCCTTCGGAGCTACTTCACACTTATGGAATTTCAAGATATAATGTCGAAGAAGTTGCAGAGACCAATAAGCGTGTCACAGACGTGCTTCTCCAATATCCCTCTAATGGCAACCGGGAGTATCTGCGTCATCATCACGTGATAGTCATCATACTTCATCCCGCTGAACCTTTTCTTCTTAGGGTCTAGAAATTTGCTTACCTTCCCACAGTAACCGGAACAGACTTAGATTCCCATAAGGCACTTGATGAATTGATCGATCTCCTTCGCACTTAAGGTGAAGCAAGAAGGGGGCAATAATTCTCCTCCTTCTAGTTGACTTTTTTGCCCCTTTCCCCCTCCTCTGTCTCTGTCTCCATCTCCTCCATCAACTTTTTACGGTGGAGATCTTTCCTGATCTTCAAATCTTCCAAGTCGTTCCTTGCCTTCGACCCATCCTTGGTCTTCTCCGGCATGTTCAATAGTGTGCCAAGCAAGATCTCGAGGACATTCTTTGTTATATGCATTGGATCAAGGCAATCAGGTGTGTCATGATTGGGCCAGTACTCCAAGTCCCAGAAAACAGACCTCGTTTTCCATACCTTCAGTAGCGACTTTGGCGCCTTTTTGATCTTTCCCGGCGCGGGGCATTGTTCCCAGTTTCTCAACAGCTCATCGATTTCGGCGCCGCTCATCTTACGTGGAGGTCCTCGAAGCTCAGCCAACCCATTGAATAGATCTCCACGCTTTCTCCACTGGTCATCCATCTCGAGCCATCTACGATGCCCCATGTACACGATTTTCTCGAACCCACCATCTTTCATTGACGTAAGCTGCTGAGACGTTGTATCATCCATGCACCTCGTGCATCGGCGGTATCCATGGCACACCTGGCCTGAGGTGTACCCGTAACCGAGATAGTCGTGCACCGTCGTCATCAGCGCGGCTCTCATATGGAAATATTCTCCTTTGCTGGCATCCCATGTCCATGCATGTGTTTTCCATAACGTGTCTAGATCCTCTTGCAGAAGCCCCATATACAGGTTAATACTATTTCTTGGTTGTTTCGGCCCTTGAATCAGCATGCTCATGTGTATGTACTTTGTCTTCATGCACTTCCATGGGGGGAGGTTGTACATCCATACAAACACAGGCCATGTGTTGTGGTTGGTGTTTTGGTTTCCAAACGGATTCATGCCATCGGTACTCGCCAAGCACGATGTTCCTTGGATCTTCTGTAGCAAATACATATGCGGCATTGAATGCTCTCCACTGGCTACCATCTACGAGGTGTCTCGGCCTCGGATCATCTCCATCGCCGGGCTTCTTCCTCTCCGTGTGCTAGCGCATGAGCTTTGCTTCCTTAGAATCTACGAAATACTGCTGCAGACGGGGAGTGATCGGAAAGTACCATAGAATTTTCTGAGGAGCTTTCTTTCCTACCTTCTTGTATCAAGAAGCATTGCACACTGGACAACTGGTTTTTCCCGCGTGCTCCCCCCGATAAATGATGCAATCGTTGATGCATGCGTGGTACCTAATGTGCGGCAAATCAAAAGGGCAAATGATTTTCTTGGACTCCTCGACACTAGTAGGACACAGGTTCCCCGCGGGAAGAACTTTATTATGTAGAAACTTCAAATGCTTATCGAGGCTTTTGTCTATCCATTTATTGTTGGCCTTCTTCTTTAGAAGTTCGAGCGTGAAACTCAAGCGGGTCACCTCGGGATCACAACCGTCATACAATGGAGTCCTCGAGTCTACTTCAAGTTGAACCAACTTGGCCTCCTCTCTAGAAGCAGCTCTCTTGCTAGTCGTACTCTTGCAAAGGAGGTCTCGAACATGAGGGTCCTGCACGACTGCACTTAGTAGCGTCGAAGACTGCGGCGTGATCGCCGCCTCTTCTCCGCCATGTCCGGACTCTTCTTCGTCGTGTCCGGAATCTTCTCCGCCGCTGTCGTCATTTCCAGACTCTTCCCCGCCGACATGTCCGGCGCCATCGTCTTCTTGTCGATCGTTCATCTCTTCGTCTAGCCCCATGTCTTTATTCCCTGGCATGTGAACGTCCTCCTCATCATCATCTTCTTCACTTATCCACTAAGTATAGCCATCCATGAAACCATTCATCAGCAGGTGCGCCTTCAAAGTGACACGATCAAAACGGTCCAAAAGGACTCCTTCCTTGCATCTTGCACACGGACATCTAATCCTAATCTGATTATTTGCATACATGTCCATCACCGCGGATTGCATGTACTGCTCCACCTTCCATCCACTCACCTTCATGACCGACTGCACGGTATAACATGCAAAAGGGTTATGAAATAAACAATGCATGCTTCAAAGTCATATATATATATATACACACACACACACACACACATAAACACTATTCTGATCACGCGATCAGAATAATATTCTGATCACAACCTGAACTACCTGAGTAACGCACCTAAACTTCTCTTTGTACGTACCCAACCTTCGGGCTATCTTCGCAACCGTGCCTTCTACCGCGAGTTTTTCTGGTTAGTCGTGTTCCATGTGATGTAAGTGTAATCTTCAAACGATTTTTATCAACTAAATACTCGTTTTAGATAGGAATCTCGCTCATAGGCGGATTTTGCACTCGGGTCATGAAGAACTCGCGTTTTTTGTGATTTTACTGCCTGAGTTGTTCGACCTGAACTTCCCCCTGTGCTAGGTTGAACTTCCCGCAACATTGCCCAAATAGGGCTGGCTATATACCGTTGGAAAGCTATGGACATGAGTATCATGACCCAAGTTAAATTTTTCGCAAAATGTAAGCGGTTTAAGAGCAGTTTTGAAAACCGTTTTTTCTTCACAGAGAAAACGTGAATCGTAATTTCGATCGCATTTCTAAACCATTTATCGGAATGAGGCAAGTAATATGGCGTTGGAAAACTGCTGCAAAACCACTCCTTCCACATGTTAAAAGTTTTCTCTAATTCCCTACGGTTAAAGAGTAATTTGAAAAATCGTAAAATTTCACAAACCGAACAGCCGTGTTCGTATTTTCGATGTCATTTCTAAACGGCTAATCCAATTGAGGCAAATGATATGGCGTTGGAAAGCTTATGGAATTGCTCCATTTTTTCATGTTGAAAGTTTTTTGTAATTTTAAACGGTTTAAAAGTGATTTATAAAACGGTCCAAGTTACTCCGAGTGTGTATTTTCGAGCTAATTTTTTAACCGTACGTCCGAATGTAGCAAATGATATGGCGTTGGAAAGCTTGAGGAAATGTGAAACTTTTTGGTATATATTGTTTCTCCCAATTCCTTACTGTTTTAAGTCAGTTTTGAAAATGGATAAAAACATATTTTCGCCGTAATTTCTACAAACGTTATCGGAATGGGGCTAATAATATACCACTGAAAAGCTACGGAAAATGCAAAACTTTTTCATGTTGATGGTTTTCTCTAATTCCTAGCCATTTTTAAGTAATTTTGAAAACGGCGAGATCATTCGTTCTGCCTTTATCGCGAAACAGATTCTTCGGAAATGCACCGCGTAAAGAACTTGAACTTCTCGGCATGTTTACTTGAACTTCACTCTGTTTTTCACGTGATTTGTTTTGCTCGTAGCTCTCAATCCACTGCTCGTAGCTCTCCATCCACTCATCGGAATTGAGCAAGTGATATACCAATGGAAAGCTTCTGTAAACACGCAACTTTCCCGTGTTGATCATTTTTTCATACTCGCGACAGTTTTAATAGTTTTTCTTGTGAAATTCATTCATCGTAGTAGTTGAACTTCCTACTGTTTTCACGTTGAACTTCTGTGACATATTTTTATTTGTAATTTTCTCATTCATTCGTTAGTGTTAAACAAATGGTATTTCTTTTGTACAAACCTGTCTCACAATATTTTTTTAGCTTTCTCCGACCGAGAACTTGAACTTACACAAATGATATTCCTGTCGTTTTGAAGTAAATTATAAAACGACGAGATCATGATTTCTGCCTTCATCGTGAATGGAAACGCACTGCGTGAAGTAATTAAACTTCTCGGGCATGTCTGTTTGAACTTCACTCTATTTTTTGACGTGCT
Organism: Triticum dicoccoides; assembly: GCF_002162155.2. Taxonomy (NCBI): domain Eukaryota; kingdom Viridiplantae; phylum Streptophyta; class Magnoliopsida; order Poales; family Poaceae; genus Triticum; species Triticum dicoccoides. The sequence goes on from NC_041390.1 coordinate 613,656,197, forward strand.
GTTTTTTGCACTGCGTGAGGTAGTTGAACTTCTTGGGCATGTTTGTTTGAACTTCGCTTTGTTTCACTTTATTGTATTTTTCTTATATGAAATACACACCATTTAGTACGTGAACTTCCGGTTGTTATCACTTTGAACTTCTCTCTGGTTTGAGAGAATTATGTTAAAACACAAAAAACAACATATTTTTATGTATTTTGGTCATCTAAATACACGGTGAACCTCTCTCACAATACTTTTTTAACTTTCCCTCGCCAAGCACTTGAACTTCTAGCAACCATTTTTACGTTTATGAGATTGTTTTCAAAAGTGCAAAAATGGCGTTGTGCTTTTTATTTTTTGAAAAGGTAAATCCTAGGTTTTAATAAACTCCGAACTTCTATGTTATTTCAATTTGAACTTCACCTTTTTATATTTTTGAGTAAAGAATTGTATTCGATTTTTATACGGAAAAAATCGAACATGAAAATACAAGATGAACCTCTCTCGCAAGAATTTTTGAACTTCCCCGGATAGAGCACTTGAACTTCTTTCAACAAACCTTTTAAGCTTTTAACTTTCTATACTTTTATTCTCATTCGAAATGCATTCCTTGCAGTAGTTGAACTTCTCGTTGTTTTCACCTTGAACTTCTTTCAATAGGTAAGAATTTTTTGAATACATCAAAACATGTTTTAATTGGTATACATGAAAATTTTAAACCGTTCATCGAAATGTGACACATAATATACATGGTGGAAACCTTATGAATCGCAGCAAGTTTTTCATGTAGACATGTGTTACAAATTCATTCTCGATTGAGAGCAGTTTTTAAAATGGCAAAACAACGTTGTTTTTTTTTGCCTTTTGAAACAACATGTAAATTAACGACGGGCGTCTCGTAATATATTTTTTGAACCGTGCAGGGTGGAGCACGTGAACTTCTTGCAACAGACTTTTTAGGCTTTTAGTTTTGTATGCTTTTATTCTCTTCTGAAACACATTCTGTGTAGTAGTTGAACTTCCTGCTATTTTCACCTTGAACTTCATACGTTAATTTTGCATGGAAACAAAAAAGAATTTGAGTTTGTTGTATACATCAAACTATTCCGTTTTGTAATATGAAATAATTGGTTTCCTTTTTTAAAATGGAATTTCTCCCAAAAAATGACGCTACCTTTTAGCAACGGAAAAAATCTGAATTTTTATAGACATCAAAACCGTTCCATTTTTTCAATTTTTTAACCTCCTTGTGTATTTTTAGAAATATGAAAAATAGGAGCTTTTGTAATAAATGACGAAATTTTTCGTTATTTCGAACCGGACTTTTTGGTTTTATTCGTTAGTAACGGGGAAATTATGAGTTTTTTAATAAATATTGAGCTGCTCCATTTTTTGAAATTAAACTTCTTGGTTTATTATTTTATTAACGAGGAGAATTTGGATTTTTCATATACATTGAATTATTCTACTTTTTTAAATTGAACTTCTTGGTTTTTTTCAATATGGACTTCTTTGGTGTTATCATTTGTAATGGAAAATAATGAAAAAAATAATGAATTTTTAATTACTCTATTTTTTTTAAAAAAAATTAGCTTCCTACATGATAAAACATACACAAAACTTTTATATATATTGAACTTCTTCTATGGATTTACATTTTTCTTTTTGCTGGTAGATTAAACAATATTTTTTTGTCACATATTTTTTGAACTTTTGCATTTTTTTCTTTGAACTTCCTTCTTTTTATACGCAAAAAGAAAAAAGAACTACCCATAGCACGAAGACACACACAACCATTTTTTGCATGCATGAACACAAGTGTGCTCTGAACTCGATCATGTATGTCATATAAAAATTCCAGCAAATTAAAATGCACACATAACAATTGAAACACTGCTAGCAAGATGTTTTGCAATGTTTAATAGTTGGATCCCGTAAACCATCACTTTTGAGAAACAGGGAAATACAAGGTTTTTATACTCATCGGACTGCTCGGTTATTTCAAATTGACCTTCACATTCGCGCACTGTAATATATTTCCAACATCAAGCACCGACGTGAACCATAAACAAGCATCATTTAATCACTTCAAAAAGAACAGGCATCAAGAAAGATTGCTGCAGTTAAACAAAAGGAAAATTTATCAGCTACAAGTTTTTTTGTGCTCGCCTGCATACACATAGCAATTATCAACTTCCATATAGATGGACTTCAATTTTTCTAACATGAACTTTTGCTGTTGTTCCTGTATATGAACTTCTCCTGTAACCAAAGAGAGAGGATGCAACAAGATAGGGTAAAATGCTACAAAAAACACACTTTTTTGTTTGATACATATACATAAACGGCCATCGCGTTTTCTCCAGGTTGACATTTAGAAAATATATGCTGATAGTGATCCTGGAACATTTGTTTCCTTTCAACTTCCATAGGCATGCATGAGCGTGCTGGTTCATTTACATAAAGACCTAGCATGAAAAGGATTGCAAACACTCCAGAGATGAGCCTGACATCCATTTTTCTTCCTCTCTCTTTTTGCGTTGTTGATGCTTGCTAAACTAGAGCGTCTTCTGGTCAAAGAAGACAGGCCTGCAGTTCAGACATCAAGTAAATTCTTTCATAAGCAAAATACAGAAACAATTTGGTAGTTACTTTTAGTGCAAATTTGGAGAAGTTCAAATCCTCCAGTAGAGAAGATATTTGTGAAGAAAGAGAGGTCAGGGAGAGGGAGGGAGAGAGGTCAGGGAAGAGATGTAGCAGCAATACTTGCAACATTGGCATCTGTCGGCCGTCGCCATGGTCAGAGTTAGGTTGGCGCTGTCGTTGAGCAGGTGACCATCCGCGATGTATTCATGGAGGAGGAGCTACGGTGTCTGGGCGGGTGGTGCAGCAGCGGTGGCCCGGTTGGAGCAAAGGAAAGGAGGTGCTCGTGGGAGGTTGATGGCTGGTGGTTTGCCAGCAGAGCTCGGGAGGGAGGGCCTCGCGGCGGTGGATCCTGGGGAAGGTTGTCCGCCGCCGCCGCCGTGGATCCGAGGGAGTCCGCCGCCGCTGTGGATCCAGGGGGAGGGAGTTTGGGCGAGGGAGAGATGGCGCCGGATGTTGGGGCGGCAGCAGCGCCAGAGGTTTGGGCGGCGGCGTCGCCGGAGGTAGTGCCAGGGCGGTGGCGCGGAGAGCAAGGGGTAGCGGGGGGCGGCACACCGAGAGCAAGGGGTAGTGGGGAGCGGTGGCGTAGGGGTTGCGGGGAGGGTGCTCCGCGGCCTGACGGACGGCGGTGGAGGGCGGCCCAGCGGACGGCCAAGCGGCGGGATCCGGCGTGGCGGTGGCATGTGGTGGCAATAGGTGGCGGTGGGACTGGATCCGGGGGAGGAGGCGTCGTGGAGGCCGGATCCGGGGGGAGGAGGCGGTGCGGTGGCCGGATCCGGGGGCCGGGGCGGCGCCGAGGCTGGTTTCGGGGGCGGGGGCGGCGCGGTGGCCGGTTTCGGGCACGGGGGCGGTGGACGTGGGTGGGGGGAGAAGTGGACGGGGTCTGCCTTTTTTCTGAATCTCAGGAACATCTCCGTCCGCGCCTGTATAGGGTGCGCCGTGATCCAAATAACTATTCTGATCCTGAGATTATAATAGTATTGTCCTATATATATATATAATTTTGGCATGACCTTGCCTAAAAATAGTGTTGGGGAACGTAGTAATTTCAAAAAAAATCCTACGCACACGCAAGATCATGGTGATGCATAGCAACGAGAGAGGAGAGTATCGTCCACGTACCCTCGTAGACCGTAAGCGGAAGCGTTATGAGAACGCGGTTGATGTAGTCGTACGTCTTCACGATCCGACCGATCCGAGTACCGAACGTACGGCACCTCCGAGTTCAGCACACGTTCAGCTCGATGATGTCCCACGAACTCCGATCCAGCAGAGCTTCACAAGAGAGTTCCGTCAGCACGAGGGCGTGATGACGGTGATGATGTTGCTACCGACGCAGGGCTTCGCCTAAGCATCACTACAATATGATCGAGGTGGATTATGGTGGAGGGGGGCACCACACACGGCTTGGAACAATCAACTTGTGTGTCCTAGGGTGCCCCCCTGCCCCTGCATATAAAGGAGCAAGGGGGGAGGCCGGCCGGCCCTTGCAGGGCGCGCCAGGAGGAGGAGTCCTCCTCCTAGTAGGAGTAGGACTCCCCTTTCCTACTCCTACTAGGAGGGGAAAGGGAAGGAGGAGAGGGAGAAGGAAAGGGGGGATCCCCTGATGTCTACTACACACCTTCTTCTTGTAGACGTTGTTGGGCCTCCAAGTGCAGAGGTTTGTAGGACAGTAGCAAATTTTCCTCAAGTGGATGACCTAAGGTTTATCAATCCGTGGGAGGCGTAGGATGAAGATGGTCTCTCTCAAATGACCCTGCAACCAAATAACAAAGAGTCTCTTGTGTCCCCAACACACCCAATACAATGGTAAATTGTATAGGTGCACTAGTTCGGCGAAGAGATGGTGATACAAGTGCAATATGGATAGTAGATAATGGTTTTTGTAATCTGAAAATATAAAAACAGCAAGGTAACTAATGAGCATACTGTGAATGGTTTATTCTTATTTAATCTCGAACGTGATGTTACAAATATTCATAGTGTGAATGCCAAAAGATGTAAGGTTGATAATGATAGTCCCACATACTTGTGGCACTGCCGCCTTGGTCACATTGGTGTCAAACGCATGAAGAATCTCCATGCAGATGGACTTTTGGAGTCTCTTGATTATGAATCATTTGACACGAGCGAACCATGCCTCATGGGAAAAATGACCAAGACTCCATTCTCCGGAACAATGGAGCGAGCAACCAACTTATTGGAAATCATACATACTGATGTGTGCGGTCCAATGAGTGTTGAGGCTCGCGGTGGCTATTGTTATGTTCTCACCCTCACTGATGACTTGAGTAGATATGGGTATGTCTACTTAATGAAACACAAGTCTGAGACCTTTGAAAAGTTCAAGAAATTTTAGAGTGAGGTTGAGAATCAACGTGATAGGAAAATCAAGTTCTTACAATCAGATCGTGGGGGAGAATATTTGAGTCACGAATTTGGCACGCACTTAAGGAAATGTGGAATGGTCTCACAACTCACGCCGCCTGGAACACCTCAGCGTAATGGTGTGTCCGAACGTCGTAATCGCACCATATTGGATATGGTGCGATCTATGATGTCTCTTACCGATCTACCGCTATCATTTTGGGGTTATGCTATAGAGACTGCCGCATTCACTTTAAATGGGGCTCCGTCGAAATCCGTTGAGACGACACCATATGAATTGTGGTTTGGTAAGAAACCTAAGTTGTCGTTTCTAAAAGTTTGGGGATGCGATGCTTATGTCAAGAAACTTCAACCTGAAAAGCTCGAACCCAAATCGGAAAAATGCGTCTTCATAGGATACCCTAAAGAAACTATTGGGTATACCTTCTACCTCAGATCCTAAGGCAAGATCTTTGTTGCCAAGAATGGATCCTTTCTAGAGAAAGAGTTTCTCTCGAAAGAAGTAAGTGGGAGGAAAGTAGAACTTGATGAAGTATTGCCTCTTCAACCGGAGAGTGGCGCAGCTCAAGAAAATGTTTCTGAGGTGCCTGCACCAACTAGAGAGGAAGTTAATTATGATGATCATGAAACTTCAGATGAAGCTGCTACTGAACTTCGTAGGTCCACAAGGACACGTTCCGCACCAGAGTGGTATGGCAACCCTGTCCTGGAAATCATGTTTTTAGACAATGGTGTACCTTCGAACTATGAAGAAGCAATGGCGGGCCCAGATTCCGACAAATGGCTGGAAGCCATGAAATCCGAGATAGGATCCATGTATGAAAACGAAGTATGGACTTTGACTGACTTACCCGATGATCGGCGAGCCATAGAAAATAAATGGATCTTTAAGAAGAAGACAAACGCGGATGGTAATGTGACCATCTATAAGGCTCGGCTTGTCGCTAAGGGTTATCGACAAGTTCAAGGGGTTGACTATGATGAGACTTTCTCACCCGTAGCGAAGCTGAAGTCCGTCTGAATCATGTTAGCAATTGCCGCATTCTATGATTATGAGATATGGCAAATGGAAGTCAAAACAGCATTCCCTAATGGTTTCCTTAAGGAAGAATTGTATATGATGCAGCCGGAAGGTTTTGTTAATCCTAAGAATGCTGACAAGGTGTGCAAGCTCCAACGCTCAATCTATGGGCTGGTGCAAGCATCTCGGTGTTGGAACATTCGATTTGATGAGATGATCAAAGCGTTTGGGTTTACGCAGACTTATGGACAAGCCTGTGTTTACAAGAAAGTGAGTGGGAGCTCTGTAGCATTTCTCATATTATATGTGGATGACATACTATTGATGGGAAATGATATAGGATTCTTGGAAAGCATAAAGGCCTACTTGAACATGTGTTTTTCAATGAAGGACCTTGGAGAAGCTGCATATATATTAGGCATCAAGATCTATAGAGATAGATCGAGACGCCTCATTGGTCTTTCACAAAGTATGTACCTTGACAAGATATTAAAGAAGTTCAATATGGATTAGTCCAAGAAGGGGTTCTTTCCTGTATTGCAAGGTATGAGATTGAGCACGGCTCAATGCCCGACCACGGCAGAAGATAGAGAAAAGATGAGTGTCGTCCCCTATGCCTCGGCCATAGGGTCTATCATGTATGCCATGATGTGTCCCAGACCTGATGTAAACCTTGCCGTAAGTTTGGTAGGAAGGTACCAAAGTAATCCCGGCATGGAACACTGGACAGCGGTCAAGAATATCCTGAAGTACCTGAAGAGGACTAAGGATATGTTTCTCGTTTATGGAGGTGACGAAGAGCTCGTCGTAAAGCGTTACGTCGATGCTAGCTTCGACACAGATCTGGATGACTCTAAGTCACAAACCGGATACGTGTATATTTTGAATGGTGGTGTGGTCAGCTGGTGCAGTTGCAAGCAAAGCGTCGTGGCGGGATCTACATGCGAAGCGGAGTACATGGCAGCCTTGGAGGCAGCACAAGAAGCAATCTGGATAAAGGAGTTCATTACCGACCTAGGAGTTATTCCCAATGCGTCGGGCCCGATGACTCTCTTCTGTGACAACACTGGAGCTATTGCCCTTGCCAAGGAGCCCAGGTTTCACAGGAAGACTAGGCATATCAAGCGTCGCTTCAACTCCATTCGTGAAAATGTTCAAAATGGAGACATAGATATTTGTAATGTGCATACGAACCTGAATGTCGCAGATCCGTTGACTAAACATCTTCCTCGAGCAAAACATGATCAACTCCAGAACTCTGTGGGTGTTCGATTCATCACAATGTAACTAGATTATTGACTCTAGTGCAAGTGGGAGACTGTTGGAAATATGCCCTAGAGGCAATAATAAAATGGTTATTATTATATTTCCTTGTTCATGATAATTGTCTATTGTTCATGCTATAGTTGTGTTATCCGGAAATCGTAATACATGTGTGAATACATAGACCACAACATGTCCCTAGTGAGCCTCTAGTTGACTAGCTCGTTGATCAATAGATGGTTACGGTTTCCTGACCATGGACATTGGATGTCATTGATAACGTGATCACATCATTAGGAGAATGATGTGATGGACAAGACCCAATCCTAAGCATAGCGCAAGATCGTGTAGTTCGTCTGGTAAAGCTTTTCTAATGTCAAGTATATTTTCCTTAGACCATGAGATTGTGCAACTCCCGGATACTGTAGGAATACTTTGGGTGTGCCAAACATCACAACGTAACTGGGTGACTATAAAGGTGCACTACGGGTATCTCCGAAAGTGTCTGTTGGGTTGGCACAAATCGAGACTGAGATTTGTCACTCCGTATGACAGAGAGGTATCTCTGGGCCCACTCGGTAAGACATCATCGTAATGAGCTCAATGTGACTAAGGGTTGGTCACGGGATGATGTGTTACGGAATGAGTAAAGTGACTTGCCGGTAACGAGATTGAACGAGGTATTGGGATACCGATGATCGAATCTCGGGCAAGTAACATACTGATTGACAAAGGGAATTGTATATGCGATTGCTTGAATCATCGACATCGTGGTTCATCCGATGAGATCATCGTGGAACATGTGGGAGCCAACATAGGTATCCAGATCCCGCTGTTGGTTATTGGCCGGAGAGTTGTCTCGGTCATGTCTGCATGGTACCCGAACCCGTAGGGTCTACACACTTAAGGTTCGATGACGCTAGGGTTATTAGGAAGACTTGTATGTGATTAAAGAATGTTGTTCGGAGTCCCGAATGAGATCCCGGACATCACGAGGAGTTCCGGAATGGTCCGGAGGTGAAGATTTATATATGGGAAGTTGTCATACGATCACCGGAAAGGTTCGGGGGCATATCGGTATTATATCGGGGCCACCGAAGGGGTTCCGGGGGTCCACCGGGAGGGGCCACCTCTCTTTGAGGGCCTCATAGGCCGTAAAGGAAAGGGAACCAGCCCTTGGAGGGCTGGGTGCATCCCCCCCTTGGGCCCATGCGCCTAGGGTTGGGGGGAAACCCTAGAGTGGGCGCCCCCTTGCTTGGGGGGCAAGCCACCCCCCTTGGCCGCCCCCCCTAGATCTCATCTAGAGGGGGACGGCCCCCTTCCTCCTTCCCCTATAAATAGAGGGGCAAGGGGAGGGCTGCACAACACATCAAAGGCGCAGCCCCTCCCCTCCCCAACACCTCTCCTCCTCCGTTAAGAGCTCGGCGAAGCCCTGCCGGAGTACTGCCGCTCCACCACCACCACGCCATCGTGCTGCTGTTGGAGATCTCTTCCTCAACCTCTCCCTCCTCCTTGCTGGATCAAACCGCGGGAGACATCTCTGCTCCGTACGTGTGTTGAACGCGGAGGTGTCATCCATTCGGCGCTAGGATCATCGGTGATTTGGATCACGTCGAGTACGACTCCGTCAACCCCGTTCTCTTGAACGCTTCCGCTTGCAATCTACAAGGGTATGTAGATGCACTCCTCTCCCTCTCGTTGCTAGATGACTCCATAGATTGATCTTGGTGATGCGTAGAAATTTTTTAATTTCTGCTACGATCCCCAACAGTGGCATCATGAGCTAGGTCTATGCGTAGTTTCTATGCACGAGTAGAACACAAGTTGTTGTGGGCGTCAATTTTGTCAATTTATTTGCCGTTACTAGTCTTATCTTGATTTGGCGGCATCGTGGGATGAAGCGGCCAGGACCGACCTTACACGTACGCTTACATGAGACTGGTTCCGTCGACTGACATGCACTAGTTGCATAAGGTGGCTAGCGGGTGTCTGTCTCTCCCACTTTAGTCGGATGGGATTCGATGAAAAGGGTCCTTATGAAGGGTAAATAGAAATTGGCATATCACGTTGTGGTTTTGGCGTAGGTAAGAAACGTTCTTGCTAGAAGCTTATAGCAGCCACGTAAAAACATGCAACAACAATTAGAGGACGTCTAACTTGTTTTTGCAGCATATGTCGTGTGATGTGATATGGCCAAAAGGATGTGATGAATGATATATGTGATGTATGAGATTGATCATGTTCTTGTAATAGGAATCACGACTTGCATGTCGATGAGTATGACAACCGGCAGGAGCCATAGGAGTTGTCTTAATTTATTTATGACCTGCGTGTCAACATAAACGTCATGTAATTGCTTTACTTTATCGCTAACCGTTAGCCATAGTAGTAGACGTAATAGTTGGCGAGACAACTTCATGAAGACACGATGATGGAGATCATGATGATGGAGGTCATGGTGTCATACCGATGACGATGATGATCATGGCGCCCCGAAGATGGAGATCAAAAGGAGCAAAATGATATTGGCCATATCATGTCACTATTTGATTGCATGTGATGTTTATCATGTTTTACATCTTATTTGCTTAGAACGACTGTAGCATAAATAAGATGATCCCTCGCAATAATTTTAAGAAAGTGTTCCCCCTAACTGTGCACCGTTGCTAAGGTCCGTTGTTCCGGAACACCACGTGATGATCGGGTGTGATAGGTTCTAACGTTCGCATACAGTGGGTGTAAGCCAGATTTACACACGCAATACACTTAGGTTGACTTGACGAGCCTAGCATGTACAGACATGGCCTCGGAACACGGAAGACCGAAAGGTCGAACATGAGTCGTATAGAAGATACAATCAACATGAAAATGTTCACCGATGATGACTAGTCCGTCTCACGTGATGATCGGACACGGCCTAGTTGACTCGGATCATGTATCACTTAGATGACTAGAGGGATGTCTATCTGAGTGGGAGTTCGTTAAATAATTTGATTAGATGAACTTAATTATCATGAACATAGTCTAAAAATCTTTGCAATATGTCTTGTAGATCAAATGGCCCACGCTAATGTTGCCCTCAACTTCAACGCATTCCTAGAGAAAACCAAGCTGAAAGACGATGGCAGCAACTACACGGATTGGGTCCGTAACCTGAGGATTATCCTCATAGCTGCCAGGAAAGCATATGTCCTTGATGCACCGCTAGGTGAAGCACCTGTTTTCCCAGCAGAACAAGACGTTATGAACGCTTGGCAGACGCGTAGTGATGATTACTCCCTGGTTCAGCGTGGCATGCTTTACAGCTTAGAACCGGGGCTCCAAAAGCATTTTGAGCAATATGGAGCATATGAGATGTTCGAAGAGCTGAAAATGGTTTTCCAAGCTCATGCCCGGGTCGAGAGATATAAAGTCTCCGACAAGTTCTACAGTTGTAAGATGGAGGAGAATAGTTCCGTCAGCGAGCACATACTCAAAATGTCTGCTTGTCTCAGCTGGGAGTCAATCTCCCGGATGATGCGGTCGTTGACAGAATCCTTCAGTTGCTCCCACCTAGCTACAAGAGCTTTTTGATGAACTTCAATATGCAGGGGATGGAAAAGACCATTCCTGAGGTATATTCAATGCTGAAATCAGCGGAGGTGGAAATCAAAAAGGAACATCAAGTGTTGATGGTGAATAAAACCACTAAGTTCAAGAAAGGCAAGGGTAAAAAGAACTTCAAGAAGGACGGCAAGGGAGTTGCCGCGCCCGGTAAGCAAGCTGCCAGGAAGAAGCCAAAGAATGGACCCAAGCCTGAGACTGAGTGCTTTTATTGCAAGGGAAACAGTCACTGGAAGAGGAACTGCCCCAAGTACTTAGCGGATAAGAAGGCCGGCAATGCCAAAGATATATGTGATATACATGTTATTGATGTGTACCTAACCAGCCCTCGTAGTAGCTCCTGGGTATTTGATACCGGTGCACTTGCTCATATTTGTAACTCAAAATAGGAACTGCGGAATAAACGGAGACTGGCGAAGGACGAGGTGACGATGCGCGTCGGGAATGGTTCCAAGGTCGATGTGATCGCCGTCGGCACGCTACCTCTACATTTACCTACAGGATTAGTTTTAAACCTCAATAATTGTTATTTAGTACCAGCTTTGAGCATGAACATTGTATCTGGATCTCGTTTAATGCGAGATGACTACTCATTTAAATCTGAGAATAATGGTTGTTCTATTTATATGAGAGACATGTTTTATGGTCATGCCCCGCTAGTCAATGGTTTATTCTTATTTAATCTCGAACGTGATGTTACACATATTCATAGTGTGAATGCCAAAAGATGTAAGGTTGATAATAATAGTCCCACATATTTGTGACACTGCCGCCTTGGTCACATTGGTGTCAAACGCATGAAGAAACTCCATGCAAATGGACTTTTGGAGTCGTGCGAACCATGCCTCATGGGCAAAATGACCAAGACTCCGTTCTCCGGAACAATGGATCGAGCAACCAACTTATTGGAAATCATACATACTGATGTGTGCGGTCCAATGAGTGTTGAGGCTCGTGGTGGATATCATTATGTTCTCACCCTCACTGATGACTTGAGTAGATATGGGTATGTCTACTTAATGAAACACAAGTCTGAGACCTTTGAAAAGTTCAAGGAATTTCAGAGTGAGGTTGAGAACCAACGTGACAGGAAAATCAAGTTCTTACAATCAGATCGTGGGGGAGAATATTTGAGTCAAGAATTTGGCACGCACTTAAGGAAATGTGGAATGGTTTCACAACTCACGCCGCCTGGAACACCTCAGCGTAATGGTGTGTCCGAACATCGTAATCGCACCCTATTGGATATGGTGCGATCTATGATGTCTCTTACCGATCTACCACTATCATTTTGGGGTTATGCTATAGAGACTGCCGCATTCACTTTAAATAGGGCTTCGTCGAAATCCGTTGAGACGACACCGTATGAATTGTGGTTTGGTAAGAAACCTAAGTTGTCGTTTCTGAAAGTTTGGGGATGCGATGCTCATGTCCAGAAACTTCAACCTGAAAAGCTCGAACCCAAATCGGAAAAATGCGTCTTCATAGGATACCCTAAAGAAACTATTGGGTATACCTTCTACCTCAGATCCGAAGGCAAGATCTTTGTTGCCAAGAATGGATCCTTTCTAGAGAAAGAGTTTCTCTCGAAAGAAGTAAGTGGGAGGAAAGTAGAACTTGATGAAGTATTGCCTCTTGAACCGGAGAGTGGCGCAGCTCAAGAAAATGTTTCTGAGGTGCCTGCACCAACTAGAGAGGAAGTTAATGATGATGATCATGAAACTTCAGATCAAGCTGCTACTGAACTTCGTAGGTCCACAAGGACACGTTCCACACCAGAGTGATACGGCAACCCTGTCCTGGAAATCATGTTGTTAGACAATGGTGAACCTTCGAACTATGAAGAAGCAATGGCGGGCCCAGATTCCAACAAATGGCTGGAAGCCATTAAATCCGAGATAGGATCCATGTATGAAAACGAAGTATGGACTTTGACTGACTTACCCGATGATCGGCGAGCCATAGAAAATAAATGGATCTTTAAGAAGAAGACAGACATGGATGGTAATGTGACCATCTATAAGGCTCGGCTTGTCGCTAGGGGTTATCGACAAGTTCAAGGGGTTGACTACGATGAGACTTTCTCACCCGTAGCGAAGCTGAAGTCCGTCCAAATCATGTTAGCAATTGTCGCATTCTATGATTATGAGATATGGCAAATGGACGTCAAAACGGCATTCCTTAATGGTTTCCTTAAGGAAGAATTGTATATGATGCAGCCGGAAGGTTTTGTCGATCCTAAGAATGCTGACAAGGTGTGCAAGCTCCAACGCTCAATCTATGGGCTGGTGCAAGCATCTCGGAGTTGAAACATTTGATTTGATGAGATGATCAAAGCGTTTGGGTTTACGCAGACTTATGGAGAAGCCTGTGTTTACAAGAAAGTGAGTGGGAGCTCTGTAGCATTTCTCATATTATATGTGGATGACATACTATTGATGGGAAATGATATAGAATTCTTGGAAATCATAAAGGCCTACTTGAAGAAGTGTTTTTAATAAAGGGCCTTGGAGAAGCTACATATATATTAGGCATCAAGATCTATAGATATAGATCGAGACGCCTCATTGGTCTTTCACAAAGTACGTACCTTGACAAGATATTAAAGAAGTTCAATATGGATTAGTCCAAGAAGGGGTTCTTTCCTGTATTGCAAGGTATGAGATTGAGCACGGCTCAATGCCCGACCACGGCAGAAGATAGAGAAAAGATGAGTGTCGCCCCCTATGCCTCGGCCATAGGGTCTATCATGTATGCCATGATGTGTACCAGACCTAATGTAAACCTTGCCGTAAGTTTGGTAGGAAGGTACCAAAGTAATCCCGGCATGGAACACTGGACAGCGGTCAAGAATATCCTGAAGTACCTGAAGAGGACTAAGGATATGTTTCTCGTTTATGGAGGTGATGAAGAGCTCGTCGTAAAGGGTTACGTCGATGCTAGCTTCGACACAGATCTGGATGACTCTAAGTCACAAACCTGATACGTGTATATTTTGAATGGTGGTGCGGTCAGCTGGTGCAGTTGCAAGCAAAGCGTCATGGCGGGATCTACATGTGAAGCGGAGTACATGGCAGCCTCGGAGGCAGCACAAGAAGCAATCTGGATAAAGGAGTTCATTACCGACCTAGGAGTTATTCCCAATGCATCGGGCCCGATGACTCTCTTCTGTGACAACACTGGAGCTATTGCCCTTGCCAAGGAGCCCAGGTTTCACAGGAAGACTAGGCATATCAAGCGTCGCTTCAACTCCATTCGTGAAAATGTTCAAAATGGAGACATAGATATTTGTAATGTGCATACGGACCTGAATGTCGCAGATCCGTTGACTAAACCTCTTCCTCGAGCAAAACATGATCAACACCAGAACTCTATGGGTGTTCGATTCATCACAATGTAACTAGATTATTGACTCTAGTGCAAGTGGGAGACTGTTGGAAATATGCCCTAGAGGCAATAATAAAATGGTTATTATTATATTTCCTTGTTCATGATAATTGTCTATTGTTCATGCTATAATTGTGTTATCCGGAAATCGTAATACATGTGTGAATACATAGACCACAACATGTCCCTTGTGAGCCTCTAGTTAACTAGCTCGTTGATCAATAGATGGTTACTGTTTCCTGACCATGGACATTGGATGTCATTGATAACGGGATCACATCATTAGGAGAATGATGTGATGGACAAGACCCAATCCTAAGCATAGCGCAAGATCACGTAGTTCATCTGCTAAAGCTTTTCTAATGTCAAGTATATTTTCCTTAGACCATGATATTGTGTAACTCCCGGATACTGTAGGAATACTTTGGGTGTGCCAAACGTCACAACGTAACTGGGTGACTACAAAGGTGCACTACGGGTATCTCCGAAAGTGTCTGTTGGGTTGGCACGAATAGAGACTGGGATTTGTCACTCCGTATGATGGAGAGGTATCTGTGGGCCCACTCGGTAAGACATCATCGTAATGAGCTCAATGTGACTAAGGGTTGGTCACGGGATGATGTGTTACGGAACGAGTAAAGTGACTTGCCGGTAACGAGATTGAATGAGGTATTGGGATACCGACAATCGAATCTCGGGCAAGTAACGTACCGATTGACAAAGGGAATTGTATACGCGATTGCTTGAATTATCGACATCGTGGTTCATCCGATGAGATCATCGTGGAACATGTGGGAGCCAACATGGGTGTCCAGATCCCGCTGTTGGTTATTGGCCGGAGAGTTGTCTCGGTCATGTCTGCATGGTTCCCGAACCCGTAGGGTCTACACACTTAAGGTTCAATGACGCTAGGGTTATTAAGAAGACTTGTATGTGATTACCAAATGTTGTTCGGTGTCCCAGATGTGATCCTAGACATCACGAGGAGTTCCGGAATGGTCCGGAGGTGAAGATTTATATATGGGAAGTTGTCATACGGTCACCGGAAAGGTTCGGGGGCATATCGGTATTATACCGGGGCCACCGGAGGGGTTCCAGGGGTCCACTGGGAGGGCCCACCTCTCTCGGAGGGCCTCATGGGCCGTAGAGGAAAGGGAACCAGCCCTTGGAGGGCTGGGCGCATCACCCCCTTGGGCCCATGCGCCTAGGGTTGGGGGGAAAACCTAGAGGGGGTGCCCTCCCTTGCTTGGGGGGCAAGCCACCCCCCTTGGCCGCCCCCTCTAGATCTCATCTAGAGGGGGGCGGCCCCCTTCCTCCTTCCCCTATAAATAGAGGGGCAAGGGGAGGGTTGCACAACACATCAAAGGCGCAGCCCCTCCTCTCCCCAACACCTCTCCTCCTCCGTTAAGAGCTCGGCGAAGCCCTGCCGGAGTACTGCCGCTCCACCACCACCACGCTGTCGTGCTGCTGTTGGAGCTCTCTTCCTTAACCTCTCCTTCCTCCTTGCTGGATCAAGGCGCGGGAGACGTCTCTGCTCCGTACGTGTGTTGAACATGGAGGTGCCGTCCGTTCGGCGCTAGGATCATCGGTGATTTGGATCACGTCGAGTACGACTCCGTCAACCCCGTTCTCTTGAACGCTTCCGGTCGCGATCTACAAGGGTATGTATAGATGACTCCATAGATTGATCTTGGTGATGCGTAGAAAATTTTAAATTTCTGCTACGATCCCCAACAGTGGCATCATGAGCTAGGTCTATGCGTAGTTTCTATGCACGAGTAGAACACAAGTTGTTGTGGGCGTCGATTTTGTCAATTTACTTGCTGTTACTAGTCTTATCTTGATTCGGCGGCATCGTGGGATCAAGCGGCCCGGACCGACCTTACACGTACGCTTACGTGAGACTGGTTCCACCGACTGACATGCACTAGTTGCATAAGGTGGCTAGCGGGTGTCTGTCTCTCCCACTTTAGTCGGATCGGATTCGATGAAAAGGGTCCTTATGAAGGGTAAATAGAAATTGGCATATCACGTTGTGGTTTTGGCGTAGGTAAGAAACGTTCTTGCTAGAAACCTATAGCAGCCACGTAAAAACTTGCAACAACAATTAGAGGACGTCTAACTTGTTTTTGCATCATATGCCGTGTGATGTGATATGGCCAAAAGGATGTATGAATGATATATGTGATGTATGAGATTGATCATGTTCTTGTAATAGGAATCACGACTTGCATGTCGATGAGTATGACAACCGGCAGGAGCCATAGGAGTTGTCTTAATTTATTTATGACCTGCGGCGTGTCAACAAAAACGTCACGTAATTACTTTACTTTATCGCTAACTGTTAGCCATAGTAGTAGAAGTAATAGTTGGCGAGACAACTTCATGAAGATACGATGATGGAGATCATGATGATGGAGGTCATGGTGTCAGGCCGGTGACGATGATGATCATGGCGCCCCGAAGATGGAGATCAGAAGGAGCAAAATGATATTGGCCATATCATGTCACTATTTGATTGCATGTGATGTTTATCATGTTTTACATCTTATTTGCTTAGAACGACGGTAGCATAAATAGGATGATCCCTTGCAATAATTTCAAGAAAGTGTTCCCCCTAACTGTGCACCGTTGCTAAGGTCCGTTGTTCCGAAGCACGACGTGATGATCGGGTGTGATAGGTTCTAACATTCGCATACAACGGGTGTAAGCCAGATTTACACACGCAATACACTTAGGTTGACTTGACGAGCCTAGCATGTACAGACATGGCCTCGGAACACGGAAGAGCGAAAGGTCGAACATGAGTCATATAGAAGATACGATCAACATGAAAATGTTCGCCGATGATGACTAGTCCGTCTCACGTGATGATCGGACACGGCCTAGTTGACTCGGATCATGTATCACTTAGATGACTAGAGGGATGTCTATCTGAGTGGGAGTTCATTAAATAATTTGATTATATGAACTTAATTATCATGAACATAGTCTAGAAATCTTTGCAATATGTCTTGTAGATCAAATGGCCCACGCTAATGTTTCCCTCAACTTCAACGCGTTCCTAGAGAAAACCAAGCTGAAAGACGATGGCAGCAACTACACTTGGCCCACGCTAACATCTAGCCTCTCTTGCAACCATTTAGTTTCCAAATACTTATGCCTCTTGCAAAATCTATCTTCCTAGTTAGTTATGTACTTGCAAACTCTATGCACTCCACAAAAATCGACATGCTTATAAGAGATATTTTCATCATAACTAGTGCAATCATCATTATTACTATGGATATTCAAAGAGTTCATACTAATAACATTGCAATCATGCTCATCATTCAAATATTTAGTGCCAAACATTCTATAGACTTCTTCTTCTAGCACTTGAGCACAATTTTCCTTTCCATCATTCTCACGAAAGATATTAAAAAGATGAAGCGTATGAGGTAAACTCAATTCCATTTTTTTGTAGTTTTCTTTTATAAACTAAACTAGTGATAAAACAAGAAACTAAAATATTGGATTGCAAGATCTAAAGATATACCTTCAAGCACTCACATCCCCGGCAACGGCGCCAGAAAAGAGCTTGATGTCTACTACACAACCTTCTTCTTGTAGACGTTGTTGGGCCTCCAAGTGCAGAGGTTTGTAGGACAGTAGCAAATTTCCCTCAAGTGGATGACCTAAGGTTTATCAATCCGTGGGAGGCGTAGCATGAAGATGGTCTCTCTCAAAAAACCCTGCAACCAAATAATAAAGAGTCTCTTGTGTCCCCAACACACCCAATACAATGGTAAATTGTATATGTGCACTAGTTTTTGCGTAAAGCCAGTTTTTCCCTACTGCAAAGGAATAAATTTATTTAACTATTATGGTGGTTGTGAAACATTGAGAATGGTTGACAGCATTCTCAATCCCAATTAAGTGATCAATTAAAACCCAACAACATTAATTAGAAGTAACATGTTGAGATTCACATGATATTCAAGTACTAGATACTCAAGTTGTCCATAACCGGGGACACGGCTAATCATGATTAGTTTATACACTCTGCAGAGGTTTGAGCACTTTTCCCCACAAGACTCGATCGCCTCCGTTTGGTTTCTCGCACTACATGGTGTTTGATAAGACGGATGACCGAGACACAGTCTTTCAGAAGCGCTAGCACCTTACGATCGGGTAGACCGGTACACCTACATCCCCTACATCTGCTAGTCTACCACTGTAAGAGTTCGCACAACTTAGTCAACTATGCCAGAGCCCATAATGGCTTGTGGCTGCACACGGAAGTTTCTAGCATGAAAGATCTTATGATCCCTTTGAGCCTCGGTGGCGGTCCGAAATAAAACAGGCAAGTCCTGATAGACATCAGGTGCCTCAATCCACCCAGATGTGTGTTTAAGTTGCCACCTTAGATAAACCATTAAAATTATCAACTCACATCTGTCATGGATATCACTCACCCAATCCACGTCTACTAGCATAGCATGGCATAATAAGCAAACGTAGAAGTAACTCCCAAAGGTTTCATAATAATACAGGTAATAGGTACTACCTCACCTACTTCCCATCCCACAGTTTAATTAGATCCTAATCATGCAATGTGAGAGGATTGATCTAATGCAATAAAACATGGGTTGTAGAAAAGGTATGATCAAAGTGTTACTTGCCTTGCTAATGATTCACGAGACCTAGGGATTCGAAGTAACAGGCGGCGCAATCCGGGTGATCTATCACAGACAAACAACAAGCACACAATAAGTACTCATCTAATGCACAGGTAAAACTCGAACAAGAGAACGAACCAGAAGGTTCAACTTAAGAACTCCGGTTGCAAAGAAAGAACGAACCGAACAAAGAAACGGAAAACAAACGGCGGAAGAAAACAACTCGGTTCTAGCAAGTTGAAACTAGGTCAAATTTTACCGGGGCAAAAACTTGTTTAAGTTGATTAGACGGAACGGCAGTTTTGAAACGAAACTCCAGGCGCTTGAATCACCTGATTCCGATAAACGAGCGAGAAGATAAACTAGAACAAAGATCGGATCTGAGATCGCGATCGCGGAAAAGACGCGGAATAAATCCGACGAAAGAAAAGAGACGAACAGTTAAACGAACGGACGTTCGTTAACCTAGAAGAATCCGGTGATCACGTTCGTTAGGACGAACGGTCCGGCGAACGGTCCAAAGGCAACTAAATTGGAAAAGAAAACGAATCCGATCTAGGGTTTCGGAAGAAAACCGAAACAAAAACCGATCTAGAAAACCGGAACGGTTTAGAGAAGAACCGGAAAGAAAACGAATCGGAAGAGAAGAAAAGAATCGGAACGATTAGAAGAAAACGATCCGAGGAAAAGAAGAGATGCGGCGCGGGGCTACCTCCGGTGAGGTCTCCGGCGAGTGGCTCCGGCGGCGGCGTAGGGCGGCGGCGGCGTGGGCGAGGTGCGGCGGCGCGGGTGTGGGCAAGGGGCGGCGGCGCGGGTGTGGGGTGGCGCGGCGGCGGGGCACAAGGGCGGCGGCGCGGGTGAGGGGTGCGGTGGAGGGCTTGGGGTTTGATTTGATGGGTTTAGAGGGGGGTGTTGGGGTATTTATATTGGGGATGGGAGGGGGTTTCTTGAGGTAGGGGACAAGAAATAGAGTAGGAAAAGGAATCCTAGATGAAAAAGAAAACGGAACAAAGGAAAGAGACTAGCCTAGAATCCTAAAAGGATTCGGCTAGAGCAAGAGGCGAGGCGGCGGCCTGGCTGGCGCCTGGCGCACGCACGCGCAGGGAGCTGGGGTGGCCGGCCGGCTGGGCCTTTGGCCCAGGCGTGCGCTGCGGGATTTTTTTAAACGGTTTCGCGCGCAGAAAAACACAGAAAAGAAAATCTAAACGGGCTCCAAAAATTGTAAAGTAAATTTTCCCCGACTCCTAAAAATGAGTCAAACAAAATGAACTTTACTCCGGACCTAAAATGCAATTTTTGGAAACACGCATTTTTCCCTATCCAAAAGAAATGCAAATAAACTCCGGCAAAACCAAAACTTGACTTATTCATTAAATCTTCATTTTTCCTAACTTTTGGGAAAGTCATATTATTCCCTCTCTCATATATTTTGACACCGGAAAAATTATTGAAGATGAAATAAATAAATCAAATGATCCTCTTTTCAAATTCGAGAAAACTCTCAAATATGAAAATAACGAAATCTCCAACTCTCTCCGAAGGTCTTTGAGTTGCGTGAAATTTCTAGGATCGGGCAAATTGCAAGAAAATATGATATGCATGATGATCTAGTGTATAACATTCCAAATTGAAAATTTGGGATGTTACAAACCTACCCCCCTTAAGATGAATCTCGCCCTCGAGATTCGGGTTGGCTAGAAAATAGGTGAGGGTGGTCCTTGAGCAAATCTTCCTCTCTCTCCCAGGTGGCTTCATCCTCTGAGTGGTGGTTCCACTGAACTTTGCAAAACTTGATAACCCTACTGCGGGTAACTCTGCTGGCATAATCGAGAATCTTGACTGGCTTCTCCTCGTATGTTAAGTCGTCCTTCAACTGAAGCGCTTCGAGTGGTACTGTATCTCTTAGCGGTACCTCCGCCATCTCAGCGTGACACTTCTTCAGCTGAGAAGCATGGAATACATTATGAACTCCTGACAGCTCCTCTGGTAATTCCAACTTATAAGCGACTTCTCCCATACGTTGCGTGATCCTGTACGGTCCAACGAAACGCGGTGCTAATTTTCCCTTAACTCCAAAGTGATTAACTCCTCGAAGTGGGGATACTCGAAGGTAAACTCTATCTCCGGTTTCGTAAACTGTCTCCTTGTGTTTAGAATCTGCGTAGCTCTTCTGCCTGGACTGGGCTACCTTGAGCCTATCGTGACTCAACTTAACTTTCCGTTCAGACTCCTTAATCAAATCTGGTCCAAAGAATTGACGGTCTCCAACTTCGTCCCATGACAACGGTGTCCTACACCTCCTTCCGTATAAAGCTTCGAAAGGTGCCATCTTCAAACTGGTTTGGTAACTGTTGTTATAAGAAAACTCCGCATACGGCAAGTTATCGTCCCAACTAGATCCATAATCTAGTGCACAAGCTCTCAGCATATCTTCCAAAATCTGATTGACTCTCTCGGTCTGTCCATCTGTCTGCGGATAAAAAGCTGTGCTGAACTCTAGTCTGGTACCCAAAGTTTCATGCAACTGATTCCAAAACTTTGAGGTAAATTGGGTTCCTCTATCAGATACGATACTCCTCGGAACTCCATGCAAACAAATGATCCTAGTTATGTATATCTTTCCCAACTTAGCACTGGTGTAAGTGGTCTTAACTGGAATAAAATGTGCTACCTTTGTCAAACGATCAACTACTACCCATATCGAGTCATAGCCTGCTTTCGTCCTGGGTAGTCCGGTGATAAAATCCATGCCCATCTTATCCCACTTCCATTCGGGTATCGGCAATGGTTGTAACAATCCTGCTGGATTCTGATGCTCTGCCTTTACTCTCTGACATACGTCACAAACTGCTACATATGCTGCAATATCCTTCTTCATTCCGGTCCACCAGAATGTTTCCTTCAAATCCAAATACATCTTGGTATTCCCTGGGTGAATCGAATACGGTGAATCATGTGCCTCTTGCAAAATCAACTTCCTAATCTCTGGGTCATTGGGCACATAAACACGGTCCTCAAACCATAGGGTATCGTGTTCATCCTCACGAAATCCCTTTGCTTTTCCTTCGCTCAATTTCTCTTTTATAGCAGCAATCTCCTTGTCAGATTTCTGAGCTTCTCTGATCTTATCCATCAATGTTGACTGAATCTCCAATGTTGCTACATAGCCTCTCGGAACTATTTCCAAACATAGCTCACGAAGGTTTTCTGCTAACTCCTTGGGTATTTTCCCCGTCATTAGAGTATTGACATGGCTCTTACGGCTCAATGCGTCACCTACTACATTAGCTTTTCCGGGATGGTAATGCAATCTCATATCATAATCCTTGATGAGCTCCAACCATCTCCTTTGTCTGAGGTTCAACTCCTTCTGCGTGAAAATGTACTTCAAACTCTTATGATCCGTGTACACCTCACAATGATTTCCAATGAGGAAATGTCTCCACGTTTTCAATGCATGCACTACGGCTGCTAACTCCAAATCATGCGTGGCATAATTCAACTCATGAGGCTTCAGTTGTCGTGAAGCATACGAAACAACTCTTCCTTCCTGCATAAGCACTGCTCCAAGTCCTCGACGTGAAGCGTCGCAATACACCTCATAATCCTTGGTCTGATCTGGCAAAATCAATACTGGTGAGGTGACCAAACGTTTCTTTAATTCCTGGAAACTAGCCTCACACTCCTCAGTCCATTTGAACTTAGTATCCTTCTTCAACAACTCAGTCATAGGCTTTGCAATCTTTGAGAAATTCTCAATGAATCTCTGGTAGTATCCTGCGAGTCCAAGAAAACTCCGGATCTCTCCAACTGTTGTTGGTGCTTCCCATCCGGTTACGGTCTCAACCTTTGTGGGGTCAACTGCTATACCTTCTCCGGATATAACGTGTTTGAGGAATCCAACTTCCTTCAACCAAAACTCGCATTTGCTGAATTTGGCATATAACTGATGTTCCCTTAGTTTCTCCAAAACCAATCGCAAATGTTCCTTATGCTCCTCTTCATTCTTTGAATAAACCAGGATGTCATCAATGAACACTACGACGAACTTATCCAAAAACTCCATAAACACTTTGTTCATCTGGTTCATAAAATAGGCAGGTGCGTTAGTCAATCCAAATGACATAACGGTATACTCATACAGTCCATATCTCGTGGTGAATGCTGTCTTAGGTATGTCCTGCTCCCGAATCTTCAATTGATGGTACCCTGATCGCAAATCGATCTTGGAAAACACTTTAGCTCCTTGCAACCGATCAAACAGATTGTTGATCATTGGCAGTGGGTACTTGTTCTTGATGGTTACTTCATTCAATCCTCGATAATCTACAACCATCCTTAATGCTCCATCCTTCTTTTCCACTAGAAGTACGGGTGATCCCCAAGGCGAAGAACGTGGGCGAATGTAACCTTTATCCAATAACTCCTTAATCTGATTCTTAATTTCTACCAAATCCTTTGCTGGCATCCGGTACGGTCGCTTCGATATTGGGCCTGTACCTGGCAATAACTCAATCAAAAACTCAATGTCTCTATCCAGTGGCATGCCTGGTAATTCCTCAGGAAATACATCAGGAAAATCCTTTACCACTGGTACTTCCTCCTGCACAACTCCTGATAAGGAGTTTACTTGTGTCCTGTTTGGCACATGCCGGGATACATACTTGATCCTTCTTCCTTCTGGTGTGGTAAGCAAAATTGTCTTACTAGCACAATCGATGTTTCCTCCATACATCGACAGCCAATCCATACCAAGAATCACATCCAGACCTTGGGATTCCAGAATAATTAAATCCGTTGGGAAAACATGCCTTCCTATACTTAATGGCACTTGGAAACATCCTTGTCTGGCCATGTACTCTGCTCCTGGCGAGCTTACTAGCATAGGTGTTTTAAGAATCCTAGTGGGAAGGTTATACTTTTCCACAAATCCCCTTGATATGTATGAATGAGATGCACCAGTGTCGAAAAGAACGAGTGCGGTAAATGACTTAACCAAAAACTTACCGATTACTGCATCGGGCTGATCTTCAACCTCCTCCACATTAACGTGGTTCACCTGTCCCCTATTGAAAGGGTTCGGCTTCTTCCCAGAGCTTCCATTGCCATTTCCATTCTGGCCTTCAGGACATTCATTTGCATAATGCCCTGGCTTTGAACACTTATAGCAAGTGACGTGGCTCAGGTCCTTCTTGGCTGGGGTGGATGGGGTGGTCCGGTTCTGGCCATTGCTTCCTCCATTCCCATTACCATTCTTGTGGCCATTATGGTTGTGCGAGCTACCTCCTCCATGAGTGTGCTGAAACTGAAATCCTGGTTTAGGGGCAAAACGGGGCTTCTGCTGGGCTCCAGAGTTATACTTCCCCTGTCCATACTTCCTCTTACGATTTTCAATCTGCTGTTGCTTCCCTTCAATCATGATGGCACGATCTACCAACTCCTGGTAGTTGTTGAAACTCGCTACCATCAACTGCATGCTTAGCTCATCATTTAGTCCTTCCAGAAACTTCTCCTGCTTAGCTGCATCCGTAGCAACGTCATCTGGGGCATAACGTGCTAACTTGCTGAAGTCGTCAACGTACTGGCCAACTGTCCTTCCTCCTTGGCGTAAGTTGCGAAACTCACGCTTCTTTAAGGCCATAGCTCCTGCTGAAACATGGGCAGTGCGGAAAGCTTGCTGAAACTGATCCCATGTGACAGTGTCAACTGGGTAAGTGGTTGTGAAATTCTCCCACCATGCTGCCGCGGGTCCGTCAAGCTGGTGAGCGGCAAACTTCACTTTCTCGCCATCCGTGCATCCTGCAGTGGTCAACTCCCTTCCTATCTTGCGGAGCCAATCCTCTGCTACTATTGGCTCGGTGCTACTGGAAAACACCAGCAGATTTAGCCTAAGGAAACGGGCTAAGTGGTCAACAGGTGGTGGTGGTGGTGGGTTGTTGCTATTGTTCTGCTGGCTCTGGACTAACATCTGCATCAATTGATTCTGCTGTTGGATCAACTGAGTGAGCTCCGGTGGAAATCCATTGTCACGTCTTGGAGGCATCTGAGGGTTTAGAAAAGACGAGAATTGAGAATAGAGTGAGGTCTAAAGGGAAAACACTACCCATATGCACATGAGCAAATTCACACAAAATCACTTCAATCAATCAAACAAGGGCTTACAAACGATCTAAAACTATCGCAAAAATGCTCGAACTATAATGTTTACATGGGGGAATACTACTACTATCTGGTGGTCATCTAGAAATTTGAACTGGTGGAAGACTCCATGATATCTGCTCCAGCTTCATCTTCAAAGTCGGGTTCACTTGGATCCGAATCGGTGTCGTCGATGATGATGTAGTTGTCCGGACATGCGACGTACTCGTCCTCCTCCTTGGATGCTAACTTCCTCTTGAGTTCTTCAATCTCCTGCTTAAGATCGTTATTGTGTCTTGCTAGAGCTACGATCTCGTCCATGTAGTCCTTGCGTGTAGACTTCAGTTCTCCTTCTAGTTCGATGATCCTTGCCTTCGCATTCTTCAACTCTATCATATCATTGCACATCTGGTTCTCGTGGCGTCGAATGTGCTGGTTTAACTCCTGGATGAAAGATGCAATGGATCTATCCTTCTTGGTGCTGACTAACTCCCATTGTTCATCTCAGCATCCGCAAATCTGGTAGATAGTGTCCTTGAGGTCTTCTAGATAAACTTCTCCAATGCGTCCTATGGTGATATGGGCTGCCATGCTCTTTCCCAGACTCCAGGTTGGTGCATTGAAAACACTATCTATGGGTTTCGTGATTGGCACGAATGTTCTTCCCGGAACGTGAGCTTGAATCTTCCAGCGCTCCTCTTCAGGCAGAGTGGCGTTGAAGGTTCCCGTGAAGCTTGGTAATCCAATGTTCAGGTACTTGGTGACTTCCTTCAAGTGAAATCCAAAAGGTGTGCCTTCATCCGGTTGAGCGTACTTAATCTTCACGTTCGTCATCCTAAAAGAGTAGAAAAGATGAGGAGTTAGAAAATGAGAAGAGAAGGGTGTTCTATGGCTTTAACTTAGTGGTCGTGTCCTACAGTCAGCGTGTGCTCTGATACCATTCTCTGTCGCGACCCGACCCGAATGGATCAGGCGCTCTGTGCTCAGGTGTCATCCCTGGATCAGTAATGCTGACACCACACAGTACATCAAAGGATTTATAGCAGAGTGGCAATCACACACTTATTACATCGTTGTCTCAAAGAGAACTTATTACAATAAAAATGGCTTAAGGCCATCTAGTGTCGATAACAGCGGAAGACTTGGAAGATAAATGGGTCCATCAACTCCAACGGCATCACTGAGTATAGAACCACGACCTAAAAGCATCTTACTCATCGTCTGAGAAGTCTGCAACATGAGAAGTTGCAGCCCGAAAATGGGACAGCACATGGAATATGCTGGCAAAGTAACACATAGAGAGTAATGGAATGAAACAGCTATACTATATGCATATATGGCTGGTGGAAAGCTCTATGGTTACAGTTTTTGCGTAAAGCCAGTTTTTCCCTACTGCAAAGGAATAAATTTATTTAACTATTATGGTGGTTGTGAAACATTGAGAATGGTTGACAGCATTCTCAATCCCAATTAAGTGATCAATTAAAACCCAACAACATTAATTAGAAGTAACATGTTGAGATTCACATGATATTCAAGTACTAGATACTCAAGTTGTCCATAACCGGGGACACGGCTAATCATGATTAGTTTATACACTCTGCAGAGGTTTGCGCACTTTTCCCCACAAGACTCGATCGCCTCCGTTTGGTTTCTCGCACTACATGGTGTTTGAGAAGACGGATGACCGAGACACAGTCTTTCAGAAGCGCTAGCACCTTACGATCGGGTAGACCGGTACACCTACATCCCCTACATCGGCTAGTCTACCACTGTAAGAGTTCGCACAACTTAGTCAACTATGCCAGAGCCCATAATGGCTTGTGGCTGCACACGGAAGTTTCTAGCATGAAAGATCTTATGATCCCTTTGAGCCTGGGTGGCGGTCCGAAAAAAAAACAGGCAAGTCCTGATAGACATCAGGTGCCTCAATCCACCCAGATGTGTGTTTAAGTTGCCACCTTAGATAAACCATTAAAATTATCAACTCACATCTGTCATGGATATCACTCACCCAATCCACGTCTACTAGCATAGCATGGCATAATAAGCAAACGTAGAAGTAACTCCCAAAGGTTTCATAATAATACAGGTAATAGGTACTACCTCATCTACTTCCCATCCCACAGTTTAATTAGATCCTAATCATGCAATGTGAGAGGATTGATCTAATGCAATAAAACATGGGTTGTAGAAAAGGTATGATCAAAGTGTTACTTGTCTTGCTGATGATTCGCGAGACCTAGGGATTCGAAGTAACAGGCGGCGCAATCCGGGTGATCTATCGCTGACAAACAACAAGCACACAATAAGTACTCATCTAATGCACAGGTAAAACTTGAACAAGAGAACGAACCAGAAGGTTCAACTAAAGAACTCCGGTTGCAAAGAAAGAACGAACCGAACAAAGAAACGTAAAACAAACGGCGGAAGAAAACAACTCGGTTCTAGCAAGTTGAAACTAGGTCAAATTTTACCGGGGCAAAAACTTGTTTAAGTTGATTAGACAGAATGGCGGTTTCGAAACGAAACTCCAGGCGCTTGAATCACCTGATTCCGATAAACGAGCGAGAAGATAAACTAGAACGAAGATCGGATCTGAGATCGCGATCGCGGAAAAGACGCGGAATAAATCCGACGAAAGAAAAGAGACGAACGGTTAAACGAACGGACGTTCATTAACCTAGAAGAATCCGGTGATCATGTTCGTTAGGACGAACGGTCCGGCGAACGGTCCAAAGGCAACTAAATCGGAAAAGAAAACGAATCCGATCTAGGGTTTCGGAAGAAAACCGAAACAAAAACCGATCTAGAAAACCGGAACGGTTTAGAGAAGAACCGGAAAGAAAACGAATCAGAAGAGAAGAAAAGAATCGGAACGATTAGAAGAAAATGATCCGAGGAAAAGAAGAGATGCGGCGCGGGGCTACCTCCGGCGAGGGGCTCCGGCGGCGGCGTAGGGCGGCGGCGGCGGCGTGGGCAAGGTGCGGCGGCGCGGGTGTGGGCAAGGGGCGGCGGCGCGGGTGTGGGGTGGCGCGGCGGCGGGGCACAAGGGCGGCGGCGCGGGTGAGGGGTGCGGTGGAGGGCTTGGGGTTTGATTTGATGGGTTTAGAGGGGGGGTGTTGGGGTATTTATATTGGGGAGGGGAGGGGGTTTCTTGAGGTAGGGGACAAGAAATAGAGTAGGAAAAGGAATCCTAGATGAAAAAGAAAATGGAACAAAGGAAAGAGACTAGCCTAGAATCCTAAAAGGATTCGGCTAGAGCAAGAGGTGAGGCGGCGGCCTGGCTGGCGCCCGGCGCACGCGCGCGCAGGGAGCTGTGGTGGCCGGCAGGCTGGGCCTTTGGCCCAGGCGGGCGCTGCGGGATTTTTTTTAAACTGTTTCGCGCGCAGAAAAACACAGAAAAGAAAATCTAAACGGGCTCCAAAAATTCTAAAGTAAATTTTCCCCGACTCCTAAAAATGAGTCGAACAAAATGAACTTTACTCCGGACCTAAAATGCAATTTTTGGAAACACGCATTTTTCCCTATCCAAAAGAAATGCAAATAAACTCCGGCAAAACCAAAACTTGACTTATTCATTAAATCTTCATTTTTCCTAACTTTTGGGAAAGTCATATTATTCCCTCTCTCATATATTTTGACACCGGAAAAATTATTGAAGATGAAATAAATAAATCAAATGATCCTCTTTTCAAATTCGAGAAAACTCTCAAATATGAAAATAACGAAATCTCCAACTCTCTCCGAAGGTCTTTGAGTTGCATGAAATTTCTAGGATCGGGCAAAATGCAAGAAAATATGATAATCATGATGATCTAGTGTATAAAATTCCAAATTGAAAATTTGGGATGTTACAATTGATAATATAATAGCATGGAACAATAAAAAAATTATAGATACGTTGGAGACGTATCATCCCCCCCCCCCTTCCCTAGTCCAATTCGGACCAGAGGGGGAGGGGGCGCGTGACTGATACGTCTCCGTCATATCTACTTTTCCAAACAGTTTTGCCCTTGTTTTGGACTCTAACTTGCATGATATGAATGGAACTAACCCGGACTGACGTTGTTTTCAGCAGAATTGCCATGGTGTTATTTTTGTGTAGAAATAAAAGTTCTCGGAATGATCTGAAAATCAACTGAGAATTATTTTGGAATATATAAAAAATACTGGAAGGAAGATCCACGTCAGGGGGGCCTCCGCCTATCCACGAGGGTGGGGGGCGCGCCCTACCCCCTGGGCACGCCCCCCTGCCTCGTGGGCCCCCTAACACTCCACCGACCTCAACCCTGACTCCATATATTCACTTTCAGGGAGAAAAAACAAGGGAGAAGGATTCATCGCGTTTTACGATATGGAGACGCCGCCAAGCCCTAACTCTCTTGGGAGGGCTGATCTGAAGTCTGTTTCGGGGATCCGGAGAGGGGAATCTGTCGCCATCGTCATCATCAACCATCCTCCATCACCAATTTCATGATGCTCACCGTCGTGCGTGAGTAATTCCATCGTAGGCTTGCTGGACGGTGATGGTTTGGACGAGATTTATCATGTAATCGAGTTCGTTTTGTTAGGGTTTGATCCCTAGTGTCCACTATGTTCTGAGATTGATGTTGCTATGACTTTGCTATGCTTAATGCTTGTCACTAGGGCCTGAGTGCCATGATTTCAGATCTGAACCTATTATGTTTTCATCAATATATGAGAGTTCTTGATCCTATCTTGCAAGTCTATAGTCACCTACTATGTGTTATGATCCGGCAACCCCGAAGTGACAATAATCGGGACCACTCTCGGTGATGACTGTAGTTTGAGGAGTTCATGTATTCACTATGTGTTAATGCTTTGTTCCGGTACTCTATTAAAAGGAGGCCTTAATATCCCTTAGAGCATTACTAGTAGAACCCTCAAACCCTCGAACCCTCACTAACGTTTTAAGGGTCCAAAAATGATCTTTTTGTGCACTTTTACGGGTTGAAAAACAGGGACAAAAATTAGAACCCTCAAACCAAACCCTTATAACGGAATATTCCCCATGAACGACGTTGTCATTGCGCGCGGGAGGTCGACGGGGCGGCCGCCGGCGATGGGGGCGACTAGCAGCTGCGGTCGCGGGCGTGGGCGCGGGAGTTGGGAGAATTCTTCCCTCCCGCGCGAGTATAACCGCCAAATGAGGGTTGGGGTAGGTTTTGCTCCCCAACCCTTACTTTTGAGGATTGGGAGAGGGTTTGAGGGTTGGACCTTTAAAAAAATTTGAGGGTTTGAGGGTTAAGGGGTTCTAGTCTACGGCTTTTTTTCGACGAAAACTGTAAAAAAGCAATTATTTTTAGGGGTTTGAGGGCTCTACTAGTAATGATCTTAGTTTCCAATAGGACCCCGTTGCCACGGGAGGGTAGGAAAAAAGATGGCATGCAAGTTTTTCCATAAGCACGTATGACTATATTCGGAATACATGCCTACATTACATTAATGAACTGGAGCTAGTTCTGTGTCACCCTATGTTATGACTGTTACATGATGAACCGCATCCGGCAATCACTGATCCATTGCCTACAAGCTTTCCATATATTGTTCTCCGCTTATTTACTTTTCTGTTGCTATTATTATCATCACTACAAAACACCGAAAATATTACTTTTGCTACCGTTACCTTTTACCACCGTTACGACTACTATCATATTACTTTGCTACTAAACACTTTGCTGCAGATATTAAGTTTCCAGGTGTGGTTGAATTGACAACTCAGCTGCTAATACTTGAGAATATTATTTGGCTCCCCCTGTCTCGAATCAATAAATTTGGGTTGAATACTCTACCCACGAAAACTGTTGCGATCCCCTATACTTGTGGGTTATCAGCGACCTGCCCTGGCCGGCCCTCTCTCTCTCTCCACTAAGGCCCATGTGGCCCATT
This sequence comes from Triticum dicoccoides, assembly GCF_002162155.2. Taxonomy (NCBI): domain Eukaryota; kingdom Viridiplantae; phylum Streptophyta; class Magnoliopsida; order Poales; family Poaceae; genus Triticum; species Triticum dicoccoides. Next base: position 613,687,196 of record NC_041390.1, read on the forward strand.
ACTTCTCCCGGGGGGGGGGGGTTCCGGTAACCCTCCGGCACTCCGGTTTTCTCCGAAATCACCCAGAACACTTCCGGTATTCGAATATAGTCGTCCAATATATCAATCTTTGTGTCTCGAACATTTCGAGACTCCTCGTCATGTCCGTGAACAATTCCGGGACTCCGAACTACCTTCGGTGCATCAAATCACATAAACTCATAATACCGAACGTTAAGCGTGCGGACCCTACGGGTTCGAGAACTATGTAGACATGAACGAGACATGTCTCCGATCAATAACCAATAGCGGAACCTGGATGCTCATATTGGCTCCTACATATTCTACAAAGATATTTATTGGTCAAACCGCATAACAACATACGTTGCTCCCTTTTTCATCGGTATGTTACTTGCCCGAGATTTGATCGTTGGTATTTCAATACCTAGCTCAATCTCGTTACCGGAAGTCTCTTTACTCGTTCCGTAAGGCATCATCCCGCGACTAACTCATTAGTTGCATTGCTTGCAAGGCTTATAGTGATGTTCATTACCGAGAGGGCCCAGAGATACCTCTCCGATAATCGGAGTGACAAATCCTAATCTCGATCTATGTCAACTCAACAAGTACCATTAGAGACACCTGTAGAGCACCTTTATAATCACCCAGTTACGTTGTGACGTTTGGTAGCACACAAAGTGTTGCTCCAGTAATCGGGAGTTGCATAATCTCATAGTCATAGGAACATGTATAAGTCACGAAGAAAGCAATAGCAGTAAACTAAAATGATCAAGTGCTAAGCTAACGGAATGGGTCAAGTCAATCACATCATTATCCTAATGATGTGATCCCATTCATCAAATGACAACTCATGTCTATGGTTAGGAAACATAACCATCTTTGACCAACGAGCTAGTCAAGTAGAGGCATACTAGTGACACTCTGTTTGTCTATGTATTCACACATGTATTATGTTTCCGGTTAATACAATTCTAGCATGAATAATAAACATTTATCATGAAATAAGGAAATAAATAATAACTTTATTATTGCCTCTAGGGCATATTTCCTTCAGTCTCCCACTTGCACTAGAGTCAATAATCTAGATTACACAGTAATGATTCTAACACCCATGGAGCCTTGGTGATGATCATGTTTTGCTTGTGAGAGAGGCTTAGTCAACGGGTCTGCAACATTCAGATCCGTATGTATCTTGCAAATCTCTATGTGTCCCACCTGGACTTGATCGCGGATGGAATTGAAGCGTCTCTTGATGTGTTTGGTTCTCGTGTGAAATCTGGATTCCTTTGCCAAGGCAATTGCACCAGTATTGTCACAAAAGATTTTCATTGGACACGATGCACTAGGTATGACACCTAGATCGGATACGAACTCCTTCATCCAGACTCCTTCATTTGCTGCTTCCGAAGCAGCTATGTACTCCGCTTCACACGTAGATCCCGCCACTACGCTTTGTTTAGAACTGCTCAAACTGACAGCTCCACCGTACAATATAAACACGTATCCGGTTTGCGATTTAGAATCATCCAGATCAGTGTCAAAGCTTGCATCGATGTAACCATTTACGACGAGCTCTTTTTCACCTCCATAAACAAGAAACATATCCTTAGTCCTTTTCAAGTATTTTAGGATGTTCTTGATCGTTGTCAAGTGATCCACTCCTGGATTACTTTGGTACCTCCCTGCTAAACTAATAGCAAGGCACACATCAGGTCTGGTACACAACATTGCATATATGATAGAGCCTATGGCTGAAGCATAGGGAACACTTTTCATTTTCTCTCTATCTTCTGCAGTGGTCGGGCATTGAGTCTTACTCAACTTCACACCTTGTAACACAGGTAAGAACCCTTTCTTAGCTTGATCCATTTTGAACTTCTTCAAAACTTTATCAAGGTATGTGCTTTGTGAAAGTCCAATTAAGTGTCTTAATCTATCTCTATAGATCTTGATGCCCAATATATAAGCAGCTTCACCGAGGTCTTTCATTGAAAAACTCTTATTCAAGTATCCTTTTATGCTATCCAGAAATTCTATATCATTTCCAGTCAACAATATGTCATCCACATATAATATCAGAAATGCTACAGAGCTCCCACTCCCTTTCTTGTAAATACAGGCTTCTCCAACAGTCTGTATAAAACCATATGCTTTGATCACACTATCAAACCGTTTATTCCAACTCCGAGAGGATTGCACCAGTCCATAAATGGATCGCTGGAGCTTGCACACTTTGTTAGCACCCTTTGGATTGATAAAACCTTCAGGTTGCATCATATAAAACTCTTCTTCCAGAAATCCATTCAGGAATGCAGTCTTCACATCCATTTGCCAAATTTCATAATCATAAAATGCGGCAATTGCTAACATGATTCGGACAGACGTAAGCATAGCTACAGGTGAGAAGGTCTCATCATAATCAACTCCTTGAACTTGTCGAAAACCTTTCGCAAAAAGTCGAGCTTTGTAGACAGTAACGTTACCGTCAGCGTCAGTCTTCTTCTTGAAGATCCATTTATTCTCGATGTCTTTCCGATCATTGGGCAAGTCAACCAAAGTCCACACTTTGTTCTCATACATGGATCCCATCTCAGATTTCATGGCCTCAAGCCATTTTGCGGAATCTGGGCTCATCATCACTTCCTCATAGTTCATAGGTTCTTCATGGTACCACTCTGGTGCAGATCTTACTCTGGTTGACCTACGAGGTTCGGTAGTAACTTGATCTGAAGTTTCATGATCATCATCATTGGCTTCCTCATTAATTGGTGTAGGTGTCACAGGAACTGGTTTATGTGATGGACTACTTTCCAATAAGGGAGCAGGTACAGTTACCTCATCAAGTTCTACTTTCCTCCCACTTACTTCTTTCGAGAGAAACTCCCTCTCTATAAAGGATCCATTCTTAGCAACAAATGTCTTGCCTTCGGATCTGTGATAGAAGGTGTACCCAACAGTCTCCTTTGGGTATCCTATGAAGACACATTTCTCCGATTTAGGTTCGAGCTTATCAGGTTGAAGCTTTTTCACATAAGCATCGCAGCCCCAAACTTTAAGAAACGAAAACTTTGGTTTCTTGCCAAACCATAGTTCATAAGGCGTCAGTAAGAGACATCATAGATCGCACCATATCTAATAAAGTATGATTACGATGTTCGGACACACCATTACATTGTGGTGTTCCAGGTGGTGTGAGTTGCGAAACTATTCCGCATTGTTTCAAATGAAGACCAAACCCGTAACTCATATATTCTCCTCCACGATCAGATCGTAGAAATTTTATTTTCTTGTTATGATGATTTTCCACTTCACTCTGAAATTCTTTGAAATTTTCAAATGTTTCAGACTTATGTTTCATCAAGTAGATATACCCATATCTGCTCAAATCATCTGTGAAGGTGAGAAAATAACGATACCCGCCGCGAGCCTCAACATTCATCAGACCACATACATTAGTATGTATGATTTCCAACAAATATGTTGCTTGCTCCATAGTTCCGGAGAACGGCGTTTTAGTCATCTTGCCCATGAGGCATGGTTCGCAAGTACCAAGTGATTCATAATCAAGTGATTCCAAAAGTCCATCAGAATGGAGTTTCTTCATGCGCTTTACACCAATATGACCTAAACAGCAGTGCCACAAATAAGTTGCACTATCATTATCAAATCTGCATCTTTTGGCTTCAACATTATGAATATGTGTATCACTACTATTGAGATTCATTAAAAATAGACCACTCTTCAAGGGTGCATGACCATAAAAGATACTACTCATATAAATAGAACAACTATTATTCTCTGATTTAAATGAATAACCGTCTTGCATCAAACAAGATCTAGATATAATGTTCATGCTCAACGCTGGCACCAAATAACAATTATTCAGGTCTAAAACTAATCCCGAAGGTAGATGTAGAGGTAGCGTGCCGACGGTGATCACATCGACTTTGGAACCATTTCCCACGCACATCATCACCTCGTCCTTAGCCAATCTTCGCTTAATCCGTAGTCCCTGTTTCGAGTTGCAAATATTAGCAACAGAACCAGTATCAAATACCCAGGTGCTACTGCGAGCTTTAGTAAGGTACACATCAATATCATGTATATCACATATACCTTTGTTCACCTTGCCATCCTTCTTACCCGCCAAATACTTGGGGCAGTTCTGCTTCCAGTGACCAGACCCTTTGCACTAGAAGTACTCAGTCTCAGGCTTAGGACCAGACTTGGGTTTCTTCTCTTGAGCAACAACTTGTTTGCCATTCTTCTAGAAGTTCTCTTTCTTCTTCCCTTTACCCTTTTTCTTGAAACTGGTGGTCTTGTTGACCATCAACACTTGATGCTCCTTCTTGATTTCTACCTCCGCAGCCTTTAGCATGCAGGAGCTCGGGAATTGTTTTATCCATCCCTTGCATGTTATAGTTCATCACAAAGCTCTTGTAGCTTGGTGGCAGTGATTGAAGAATTCTATCAATGACACTATCATCCGGAATAACTCCTAGTTGAATTAAGTGATTGTTATACCTAGACATTTTGAGTATATGTTCACTGACAGAACTATTCTCCTCCATCTTGCAGCTGTAGAACTTATTGGAGACCTCATATCTCTCAATCCGGACATTCGCTTGAAATATTAACTTCAACTCCTGGAACATCTCATATGCTCCATGACATTCAAAACATCGTTGAAGTCCCGGTTCTAACCCGTAAAGCATGGCACACTGAACTATCGAGTAGTCATCAGCTTTGCTTTGCTAGACGTTCATAATATCTGGTTTAGCTCCTGCAGCAGGTTTGGCACCTAGCGGTGCTTCCAGGACGTAATTCTTCTGTGCAGCAATGAGGATAATCCTCAAGTTACGGACCCGGTCCGTGTAATGGCTACCATCATCTTTCAACTTTGCTTTCTCAAGGAACGCATTAAAATTCAACGGAACAATAGCACGGGCCATCTATCTACAACAACATAGACAAGAAAAATACTATCAGGTACTAAGTTCATGATAAATTAAAGTTCAATTAATCATATTTAAGAATTCCCACTTAGATAGACATCCCTCTAATCATCTAAGTGATCACGTGATCCAAATCAACTAAATCATGACCGATCATCACATGAAATGGAGTAGTTTTCAATGGTGAACATCACTATATTGATTATATCTACTATATGATTCACACTCGACCTTTCGGTCTCAGTGTTCCGAGGCCATATCTGCATATGCTAGGCTCGTCAAGTTTAACCCGAGTATTTCTGCGTGTGCAAAACTAGCTTGCACCCGTTGTATGTGAACGTAGAGCTTATCACACCCGATCATCATGTGGTGTCTCGGCACGACGAACTTTGGCAATGGTGCATACTCAGGGAGAACACTTGTACCTTGAAATTTAGTGAGAGATCATCTTATAATGTTACCGTCAATCAAGCAGAATAAGATGCATAAAGGATGAACATCACATCCAATCAATATAAGTGATATGATATGGCCATCATCATCTTGTGCCTTTGATCTCCATCTCCAAAGCACCGTCATGATCACCATCGTCACCAGCACGACACCTTGATATCCATTGTAGCATCGTCGTCGTCTCGCCAAATATTGCTTCTATGACAATCGCTACCGTTTAGTGATAAAGTAAAGCAATTACAGGGCGATTGCATTGCATACAATAAAGCGACAACCATATGGCTCCTGCCAATTGCCGATAACTCCGTTACAAAACATGATCATCTCATACAATAAAACATAGCATTATGCCTTGACCATATCACATCACAACATGCCCTGCAAAAACAAATTAGACGTCATCTACTTTGTTGTTGCAAGTTTTACGTGGCTGCTACGAGCTGAGCAAAAACCGTTCTTACCTACTCATCAATACCACAACGATATTTTGTCAAGTTAGTGCTGTTTTAACCTTCAACAAGGACCGGGCATAGTCGCACTTTGTTCAACTAAAGTTGGAGAAACTGACACCCGTCAGCCACCTGTGTGCAAAGCACGTCGGTAGAACCAGTCTCGCATAAGTGTACGCGTAATGTCAGTCCGGTCCGCTTCATCCAACAATACCACCGAACCAAAGTATGACATGCTGGTAAGCATTATGACTTGTATCACCCATAACTCACTTGTGTTCTACTCGTGCATATAACATCTATGCATAAACCTGGCTCGGATGCCAATGTTGGGGAACGTAGTAATTTCAAAAAAAATCCTACGCACACGCAAGATCATGATGATGCATAGCAACAAGAGAGGAGAGTATCATCCACGTACCCTCGTAGACCGTAAGCGGAAGCGTTATGAGAATGTGGTTGATGTAGTCGTACGTCTTCACGATCCGACCGATCCAAGTACCGAACATACGGCACCTCCGAGTTCAGCACACGTTTAGCTCGATGACGTCCCACGAACTCCAATCAGCAGAGCTTCACAGGAGAGTTCCGTCAGCATGACGGCATGATGACAGTGATGATGTTGCTACCGACGCAGGGCTTCGCCTAAGCGCCGCTACGATATGATCGAGGTGGATTATGGTGGAGGGGGGCACCGCACACGGCTTGGAACAATAAACTTGCGTGTCCTAGGGTGCCCCTGCCCCCGTATATAAAGGAGCAAGGGGGAGGCCGTCCGGCCCTTGCAGGGTGCGCCAGGAGGAGGAGTCCTCCTCCTATTAGGAGTAGGACTCCCCTTTCCTACTCCTACTAGGAGGGGAAAATGAAGGAGGAGAGGGAGAAGGAAAGGGGGGCGCCGCCCCCCTTCCCTAGTCCAATTAGGACCAGAGGGGGAGGGGGCGTGCGGCCTGCCCTGGCCGGCCCTCTCTCTCCACTAAGGCCCATGTGGCCCATTACTTCTCCCGGGGGGGTTCCGGTAACCCTTCGGCACTCTGGTTTTCTCCGAAATCACCCGGAAACACTTCCGGTATCCGAATATAGTCGTCCAATATATCAATATTTATGTCTCGACCATTTCGAGACTCCTCGTCATGTCCGTGATCACATCCGGGACTCCGAACTACCTTCGGTACATCAAATCACATAAACTCATAATACCGATCGTCACCGAACGTTAAGCGTGCGGACCCTACGGGTTCGAGAACTATGTAGACATGACCGAGACACGTCTCCGGTCAATAAACAATATCATAACCTGGATGCTCATATTGGATCCTACATATTCTACGAAGATCTTTATCGGTCAAACCGCATAACAACATACGTTGTTCCCTTTGTCATCGGTATGTTACTTGCCCGAGATTCGATCATCGGTATCTCAATACCTAGCTCAATCTCGTTACCGGCAAGTCTCTTTACTGGTTCCGTAATGCATCATCCCACAACTAACTCATTAGTTGCATTGCTTGAAAGGCTTATAGTGATGTGCATTACCGAGAGGGCCCAGAGATACCTCTCTGACAATCAGAGTGACAAATCCTAATCTCGATCTATGCCAACTCAACAAGTACCATCGGAGACACCTGTAGAGCACCTTTATAATTACCCAGTCATGCTGTGACGTTTGGTAGCACACAAAGTGTTCCTCCGGTAATCGGGAGTTGCATAATCTCATAGTCATAGGAACATGTATAAGTCATGAAGAAAGCAATAGAAGTAAACTAAAACGATCAAGTGCTAAGCTAACGGAATCGGTCAAGTCAATCACATCATTCTCCTAATGATGTGATCCTGTTTATCAAATGACAACGCATGTCTATGGTTAGGAAACATAACCATCTTTGACCAACGAGCTAGTCAAGTAGAGGCATACTAGTGACACTATGTTTGTCTATGTATTCACACATGTATTACGTTTCCGGTTAATACAATTCTAGCATGAATAATAAACATTTATCATAAAATAACGAAATAAATAATAACTTTATTATTGCCTCTAGGGCATATTTCCTTCAAATAGGACATATGAGTTTGCTCGAAATTCACCGAAACAGAAATAAATCGACATTTCGGCAAAACATAAGAAACTCGAGGACATTAATGGGGAGAGAAGAGAGGTGTAGGAGAAAGAGAGAGGCTATTTATGGAGGAGGGTGCCATTAATGAGGAGAGAAGAGAGGTAGGAGGAAGAAAGAAGAAGAGAAACAATGGTGGAGTTAGAGTGGAGAGGGGAGAGGGGAAAGGAGGGGGAGAGGGCAAAGTGGGGGAGAGGGATGGGAAGGGGTGGAAAAGGTGGCACCAGTCGCAACTAGCAGTAGCGTCGCTTTGCAAAAAGCGTTGCTGGTATTGGACTTAGTAGTAGCGCTTTTCAGGAAAAGCGCTACTACTAAGGAGGGCGCACTAGCAGTAGCGGCGCATAAAAACAGAGCGCTGCTACTAAACTGTTAGTAGTAGCTCTTTTTTCCGTACGCCGCTACAACTACGAAAACATTCGGTGGCCTCGCCTGGTCCCACATAGTAGTAGCGCTTTTGTAACACCCCAGATATGATTTTCCCAATTTGTAATCCAACTCTTGCCGTTTCTGGCGTAAGTTATTTTATTTTCTCGGGTTCGGGTCTTTGTCTCCGTGTGTTGTTATCATTGTCATGCATCTCTTATCATGTCATCATGTGCATTGCATTTGCATACATGTTCATCTCTTGCATTCGAGCATTTTCCCCGTTGTCCGTTTTGCATTCCGGCGCTTCGTTCTCCTCCGGTGGTCATTTCTAGCTTTCTTTCGTGTGTGGGGATTAAACATTTCCGGATTGGACCAAGACTTGCCAAGCGGCCTTGGTTTACTACCGGTAGACCGCCTGTCAAGTTTCGTACCATTTGGACTTTGTTTGATACTCCTATGGTTAACCGAGGGACCAAAAAGGCCTCATGTGTGTTGCATCCCAACACCCCTCCAATTTGGAGAAAAACCCACCTAACTCTGCTCCATCATCTAGAGCGTTCGATCACGATCGCGTGGCCGAAAACCGCACCTCATTTGGACTCTCCTAGCACCCTCTATGCCTATAAATAGGTCCCCTCCGTTTTCGGATCTCCTTCCTCCCCGAAACCCTAAATTCACCCCGCGCGCCGGACATGTCCGCTTCTCGCCGGACACGCCGCGCCGCCCCGAGCCAGTGAACGCACGCCACGTGGCGCCGCACCCAGCCGCTTCCGCCGAGGCCCGCCGGGCCCAAGCCGGCCCCCGATGGCC
>NC_041390.1:613696813-613726137 GCF_002162155.2 Triticum dicoccoides
CCGTCGCCCCGTCTCCGGTGAGGTCTTCCCCGGCCATCTTCGGGAACCGCGCCGCCGGTGAACAGTGGTCTCGCCCGATCCAGATCTGGGGAAAAGTAAACCCTAGGTCATTTTTTCCCTAAGTCCTGAAATTTGCAGATCCATGTGCCATTTTTCATCATGCTATATCTCCGCATCCGTAGCTCCGATTCATGCATATAGCATATCAAAATGTTCGTTTCAGAGGGTACATCATTTCATTCCATTGCACCATTTTCATTTGAGCTCATCTTGATGCCCGAAATGCTGTTAGAAGAGGGCTACTTGAGTTAATTGTCAGATCTGCTACTCCATCTTAGACATTTGTCATTTTTGCCATGATTATTGTGTGCATGATATGCCCATGAGTTCTACATATGTTTTGTTAAGGGTTTTGTCATCTTTTCAGAGGTGCAACCCATGTATTTTTGTGATGTGTGTGGTGCCTAGTGCAAGCTTGCAAAGTGAGGCACCCGTTAAATCTGTTTTCAGGGACTTAGTAATTTCACAGAAGTCCTGGGATTGTTTAGTTCATGATGCCATATGTTCATGTTGTTTCCTAGTGATCCGTGCCTCTTTTGAGGATGATCAGTAAAGGAGTTTTGTTAATATTGTAGTGCTCTATCCATCCGTGTCTTTGTTTGCATATATGGAGCAGCCTAGCTTGAGTCAATCGAGCTCTACTTTTGCATCGTTGTGAATCTGGGCATATCGTCAACTTGTTTGCGATTTTGCCGACATTATTGTAATTGATCCGTGCATGCTATGCTATTGTTCTTGCCATGTCTAGCTTGCATTTTGTGCCTTCTTAATGGATGTATGATTGCCTTGCCATGAGTTGCACCGTGGTGAGTGCATCGAGCTCGTAAACATGCCTACTTGAGTTATGTTTCAGCATGTCCCAGTTTTCACTAAGTCTGAAAACTGATTATGTTTTTGCTATGTTTGTGTGCTTGTTAGTATATTTTGTGATCCCTTTTGGCTCAAGGTCACTAAGGGACTTTTGTTAAACTTGTTGAGTAGCTCCATGCCATGTCTTACTTTGTCATGTTCAGGTCCTGTAGCATGTTGTTTTGTTGCTCCGAAGAGGGCTATATGATCTGAAATTCCAGACAAGTGTTAATTTCACTAAGTTTGAGATCTGTTTACCATTTGCATTTTTGCCATGCTTGTTTGAACCTGTTAATGGATGAATTAGTCGTAGCTCAGTGCTAGACTTTTGTTAAGCATCTTGAATGCTTCCCTTCCATGTATTTTGATGCCATGTTTGAGTGTTGTAGCATGTTCATCTCATTGCATTTAGATGCATACTTGCTGTAAATCGCAGACCGGTGTCATATTTGAATCGCTTGCCATTTCCAAACCGTAACTCCGATTCCGGTGATCTTTATATCGTTTTCAAGCGATTTCATCTCATCTTTCCAGTGGCACACTTGGTTTTCCAAGTTGAGGCCAGGTTCATTCATTTCCTGTCATATCTTGCATATGCATACTGCATTGCATCCCGCATAGCATACCATGTTTGCATCTTCTTGTTTGATCCTTGCACGTGGTTGATTGTGTTCTTGTTGCTTGTTTGTCTTGTTTGGGTAGAGCCGGGAGACGAGTTCGCTATCGAGGAGCCCGTTGAGTTTGCTTTCGAGGATCCAGGCAACTCTGACAACTTTGCAGGCAAGATGATCACACCCTTGAAATCACTACTATTTTTGCTATACTAGTTTGCTCGCTCTTTTGCTATGCCAATGCTACGATGCCTACCACTTGCTTTCAAGCCTCCCAAATTGCCATGTTCAGCCTCTAACCCACCATTGTCCTAGCAAACCGTTGATTGGCTATGTTACCGCTTTGCTCAACCCCTCTTATAGCGTTGTTAGTTCAGGTGAAGATTGGAGACCGTTCCTTGGTGGACCATTTATTTACTTGTTGGGGTATCATTATCTTGCCATGTTATCTTAATGCATCTATATACTTGGTAAAGGGTGGAAGGCTCGGCCTCTCGCCTAGTGTTTTGTTCCACTCTTGCCGCCCTAGTTTCCGTCATATCGGTGTTATGTTCCCGGATTTTGCGTTCCTTACGCGGTTGGGTTATAATGGGAACCCCTTGATAGTTCATCTTGATTAAAGCTTTTCCAGCAATGCCCTACCTTGGTTTTACCATTTGCCACCTAGCCCTTTTTCCCTTGGGTTTCCGGAGCCCGAGGGTCATCTTATTTTTAACCCCCCCCCCCGGGCCAGTGCTCCTCTGAGTGTTGGTCCACCTGTCATCTACCGGTGGCCACCAGGGGCAACTCTGGGCTGGTCTACCCGTACCTAAGACAATCTGAGTGTGCCCTGAGAAAGAGATATGTGCAGCTCCTATCAGGATTTGTCGGCACATTCGGGCGGTGTTGCTGGTCTTGTTTTAACCTGTCGAAATGTCTTGTTGTACCGGGAGACCGAGTCTGATCGGAATGTCTCGGGTGGAGGTCTATTCCTTCGTTGACCGTGAGAGCTTGTCATGGGCTAAGTTGGGACTCCCCTGCAGGGATTTGAACTTTCGAAAGCCGTGCCCGCAGTTATGGGCAGATGGGAATTTGTTAGTGTCCGGTTGTAGATAACTTGAACCTTAACTTAATTAAAATGAATCAACCGTGTGTGTTACCGTGATGGCCTCTTCTCAGCGGAGTTCGGGAAGTGGACACGGTGTTGGAGTAATGTTTGTGCAGGTTGCTCTCTAGTTTCTTGCTTGCGCTTTGCCTCCTCTTCTCGCTCTCTTTTGCGAATAAGTTAGCCACCATATATGCTAGTCGCTTGCTGCAGCTCCACATATATTTACCTTACCCTACCTATTAAGCTTAAATAGTCTTGATCGCGAGGGTGCGAGAATGCTGAGTCCCTGTGGCTCACAGATTACTATTACACCAGATGCAGGGCCAAATGATACAGCTCCAGATGGCGTGCTTGAGCTCAAGTGGGAGTACGACGAGGACTCTCAGCGTTACTATGTTTCTTTTCCTGATGATCAGTAGTGGTGCCCAGTTGGGGTGATCGGGACCATGTCGCTTGTTGGGTTATCTTTTATTTTGGCACCGTAGTCGGGCCATGAGTGTTTGGATGGTGTATGTTATTTATGTACTTGGTTGACGTGGCGAGTGTAAGCCAACTATGTTATCCCTTTTATTTACCTATATTACATGGGATGTTTGTGATGATTGCCTGACTTGCGACATATGCCTTCAATGCGATTATGCCTCTAAGTCGTGCCTCGACACGTGGGAGATATAGTCGCATCGAGTGTGTTACAAGTTGGTAATCAGAGCCTTCCCCGACCTTAGGAGCCCCCACTGATTGATCCTTTTTAGCGGCCGAGTTGTGTCTAGAAAAATGTTTTGTCATTTAGGAATTATATATCGGAGAGCTTAGGAATTCTTTTTACTTCCCAGTCTCCTCATCGTTCTGGTAAGGCATCCTGACATAGAGTTTTAACTCTTCTCTTCTCAAATTTCACTAAAAAAAGTTTTAGGATCACGCGGGTATCTTGGAATCGTTCTGATGGTTTTATGATGAGAACATTGTCTTGGTGCCTCCTATCAGGGGTTTAGTGGAAGTGTCCCGGGGAGTTGAGCTCTGAGGTGTTGTCATCATAATTTTATCGTTGCAGTTCTGGAATACCTGAGTTTAGTACGCCGACGTTGAAAATCTCTTTTATGCAGTTCGTTGGTGAGATAACCTCGACGCCACCCAGTACTGGGGCGGGAGTTCGGGAGTATCGCCATAACTTGTATAACGGGTGTTTTTCGAAGGTTGAAGTAGATGGTTCCCGAAGGTTTCTTGGTTATGTGTTGAAGGATGGATACAGCTGGATGTAGGATTTGCTAGTTTGGGTGAGATATTATGCTTCCCATGTATCCCCAACACCTGATTGCATAACTGGAAAGGTTCGGGAGTTTCATAGGTGGGAATTCTTGTAGCTCTAGTTCTTCTTCCACGGATATTCGTTTGAGATTGGGATTTCTTACCGATTATTCGTTCTTGGTCCGTACCTTGTTGATTTACTTCTTCTACCTAATTCTACGTGGCTTCGCAATTTATGGATATGTGAGCATTTCAAGAGGAATGCATTCGTTCATTTTGTTCGGATGTGAAGACTTTATGTGGCTATTTTCATTCCGTTGGATTCAGCTTCATTTGTCTATCAATGTGCTAATGGATGTCAACCTCTTCAGGATGGCTCCTCCAACGCGCACGACTCCGAATCAAGATCCGCCACCACCTCCACCTCCTCCCGGAGGCATGGCAAGCTGTGTGGCCGCAACCAATGCAAACACGCAGTTGATCATGCAAATCCTCCAAGAGCGCAATCGAGGCAACAATCAGTACCACTTTGCTACACTGAACCAGTTCCTTGCTAATGGGCCAAAGACGTTCAGCAATTGTGTTGAGGCAACCGATGCTGACGATTGGCTTGTGGATCTGTGTAAGCATTTTGAGTGCAGCAACGTCAGGCCTGAAGATTTCGTCAAGTTCGCTTCCTTCCAACTCAAAGATCAAGCTGCAGAATGGTTCCAGCAGTACAAGGATTCCAGAGGTGGACGTCTGATCACTTGGGATGAATTTCATCAAGATTTCCGAGCTCATCACATCCCTCAAAGTGTGACTGAAAGTAAGCGTGAGGAATTCCGCAACTTGAAGCAAGGCTCTTTGTCTGTCTATGACTACAACAAGTTGTTCTAGAAGCTCGCCCGCTTTGCCAAGCAGGACGTACCTGATGAGAAGAGCATGATATACCAGTTCAGGGGTGGTCTCAGAGAAGAAATTCAGCTCGCTCTTGTCCTCTTTGAGCCGTTGAGGTACGATGAGTTCTACAACATGGCACTGAAGCAAGAGGCTGCTTAGTTGAGGTGTGATGCTTCCAAGAAGCGAGTCAGAGATGTTACTCCTTTTTCCTCTACTCAAGTGGCCAAGCAGCAGAAGTATTGGCTTCCTCCTCCTCCGTTCGGTCAGCCATATCAGAAGAGCAAAGGTGGCAGTGGTTCTTCCCACCCACCCAACCCTGGCTTTCAGAACAAGACTTCATCGCAAGCTCCAAGATCGAGTGCTCCGTACCACCGTCCGCTTTCAGAGGTCACGTGCAACAAGTGCCAACAGAAGGGTCACTATGCCAACAAGTGTTTCAACCAGAGGCGTCTTCCTCCTCCTCCTCCTGTCAGATCGGCAAGTACAGCAGTGGTCAAGCATAACCCCAAGCACGCCAAGGTCAATTTGATGAATGCAGCTCAGGCAGAGGATTCGTCAGATGTCATCATGGGTAACCTTCCTATTAATGATATTCCCGCAAAAGTTCTTTTTGACATGGGTGCATCGCATTGTTTCATCTCGAGGCCGTTTTCATCTAAGCATGGTTTGGCTTTGCAAATTTTGCCTAGTCCATTAGCAGTTGTCTCTCCCGGTAGGCGCATGCAGGCTAACTCCATTGCTCCGGATGTTACTATCACCTTGGGGGACTACAAGTTTCTGGCTTCTCCATCGGTTCTTGGTGACTCGGATATTGATCTTATTCTCGGAATGCATTGGCTCTCTAAGCACAAGGCTCAGCTTGATTGTGCAGCCAGGCAGATTCAATTGACTCATTCGTCTAAGGATGTAATTGTCTTTGCCGCTCGTGATGATATAATCCGGTTGTTTTCTCTTAATGAGAAGGGTGAACTGGATGCTATCTCGCAAATTCCAGTCGTTTGCGAATATCAAGACGTCTTCCCAGAAGAGCTTCCAGGAATGCCTCCGCACCGGCCAGTTGAATTTGTCATTGATCTTGAGCCCGGTACGGAACCTGTGTGCAAGCGTCCTTACAAGCTCGGACCTAAAGAGTTGAAGGAGCTGAAGAAACAACTCGATATTCAAGAAAGAATGGGTCTCATCCGGCCTAGTTCTTCTCCGTGGGGTTGTGGTGTTCTTTTTGTGAAGAAGAAGGATGGAATGGATAGACTTTGTGTTGATTACCGTCCATTGAACAAGAAGACCATCAAGAACAAATACCCACTTCCCAACATCAACGAGCTGCTCGAACAACTCAAGGGTGCCCAAGTATTCTCCAAGCTTGATCTCCGTATGGGTTATCATCAGATTCGAATCCATGAGCAAGATATTCCCAAGACGGCCTTCAGGACAAGCTATGGGTCATATGAATACACTATCATGTCTTTTGGCCTCATCAACGCTCCTCCGACTTTCTCTCGCATGATGAACTTCATCTTCAACCCCTACACCAATGACTTCGTTTTGGTATATCTCGACGACATTCTGGTTTTCTTGAAGAACAAGGAAGATCATGCCAAGCACTTGCGTTTGGTTCTTGATAAGCTGAGGGAACACCAGTTCTACGCCAAGTTCTCCAAGTGTGAATTTTGGCTCGATGAGGTTCTTTATCTTGGTCATATCATCTCTTCCAAGGGCATTGCCGTGAATCCTGAGAAGGTGTCTGCAATTGTGAATTGGGAACCTCCTCAGAACGTGAAGCAACTCCGTAGCTTCCTCGGTCTCGCAAGCTACTGTCGAAGATTCGTTGAAAACTTTTCTAAGATCGCGAAGCCTCTCTCAAATCTCCTCCAGAAGCACGTCAAGTACGTTTGGTCTCCGGAGTGTGATATTGCTTTCAACACTTTGAAAGAGAAATTGATCACTGCTCCAGTTCTGACTCCGCCTGATGAATCCAAGTCGTACGAGGTCTTTTGTGATGCCTCTCTCCAAGGTCTTGGCGCAGTATTGATGCAAGAGAAGAAAGTTGTTGCTTATACCTCTCGCCAGTTGAAGCTTAATGAGAAGAACTACCCCACTCATGATCTTGAGTTGGCGGCAGTTGTGCATGCTCTTTTGACTTGGAGACATCTTCTATTGGGAAGAAAAGTGGACATTTTCACTGATCACAAGAGTCTCAAGTACATCTTCACTCAGCCTAATCTCAACCTCAGGCAAACTCGATGGGTCGAAATGATTCAAGAGTATAATCCGAGTATCGAGTATACTCCAGGCAAGGCCAATGTGATTGCTGACGCTTTGAGCAGGAAAGTGTATTGCAACAGTCTGATTCTCAAGCCTTATCAAGCCGAGCTTTGTGAAGCTTTCCGTAAACTTAATCTGCAAGTTGTTCCTCAAGGTTTCCTCGCCAACCTTCAAGTCTCTCCTACCTTGGAAGACCAAATTCGCCAAGCCCAGCTTCTTGATGCTATGGTGAAAAAGGTGAAGATTGGGGTTGCCAAGAGTCAACCCAAGTACAAGTGCTACCGCCTTGATGACAAGGACACTCTCTTCTTCGAGGATCGAATTGTTGTACCCAAAGGTGACCTCCGCAAAGTGATCATGAATGAGGCTCACAATTCTCTCCTCTCCATCCACCCTGGGAGCACGAAGATGTATCAGGACCTCAAGCAAGCTTATTGGTGGACTCGAATGAAGCGCGATATTGCTCAATTCGTGAATGAGTGTGATGTCTGCAGAAGAGTGAAGGCAGAACACCAAAGGCCAGCTGGTCTCCTCCAACCTCTTGCCATTCCAGAATGGAAGTTTGACCACATTGAGATGGACTTCATGACTGGGTTTCCAAAGTCCAAGCGTGGCAATGATGCTATATTCGTTGTCATTGACAAACTCACTAAAGTGGCTCATTTTCTGCCTATCAAAGAGTCGATCACTGCAGCGCAATTGGCGGAACTCTATACCTCTCGAATTATCTCTCTGCATAGTATTCCTCAGGTGATCTCTTCAGACCGTGGCAGCATCTTTACCTCCAAGTTTTGGGATTCTTTTCAGAAGGCCATGGGCACCAACATCCGCTTCAGCACAGCTTCCATCCTCAAACAAGCGGTCAAGTTGAGCGTGTCAACCAGATTCTTGAAGATATGCTCAGGGCTTGTGTGATCTCCTTCGACATGAAGTGGGAGGATTGTCTTCCTTATGCTGAATTCTCCTACAACAACAGTTTTCAAGCAAGTTCGGGCAAGGCCCCGTTTGAAATTCTGTATGGCAGGAAGTGTCGTACCCCTCTCAACTGGTCCGAAACCGGTGAACGTCAGCTGCTGGGTAATGACTTAATCACAGAGGCAGAAGAAATGTGCAAAGTCATTCGTGATAACCTCAAAGCAGCCCAATCCCGTCAGAAGAGCTACTATGATAGTAAGCACCGTGATTTGGCTTTCGAGATCGGAGATCATGTTTACCTCCGCGTCTCTCCTATGAAAGGGACTCGTCGTTTCGGTATCAAAGGGAAGCTTGCCCCTAGATACGTGGGACCTTTCAAGATTGTCAGCAAGAGAGGCGACCTCGCCTATCAACTCGAGCTTCCGTCAAACTTTGCAAATGTTCATGATGTGTTCCATGTCTCTCAGCTCCGAAAGTGCTTCAAGACGCCTGACCGCACCGTCAACTTCGAGGACATTGAGCTCCAAGAAGATCTCTCTTATCGTGAGCACCCAGTTGCTATCCTTGAAGAGACTGAACGCAAGACTCGCAACAAGTCGATCAAATTTCTCAAAGTCAAGTGGTCACACCATTCCGACCGTGAAGCTACATGGGAACGCGAGGATCACCTCCGTTCTGAGTACCCGGCGTTCTTTCAGTCCTAGATCTCGGGACGAGATCTTTTCGTAGTGGTGGAGTGTTGTAACACCCCGGATATGATTTTCCCAATTTGTAATCCAACTCTTGCCGTTTCCGGCGTAAGTTATTTTATTTTCTCGGGTTTGGGTCTTTGTCTCCATGTGTTGTTATCATTGTCATGCATCTCTTATCATGTCATCATGTGCATTGCATTTGCATACGTGTTCATCTCTTGCATTCGAGCATTTTCCCGTTGTCCGTTTTGCATTCCGGCGCTTCGTTCTCCTCCGGTGGTCATTTCTAGCTTTATTTCGTGTGTGGGGATTAAACATTTCCGGATTGTACCGAGACTTGCCAAGCGGCCTTGGTTTACTACCGATAGACCGCCTGTCAAGTTTCGTGCCATTTGGACTTCGTTTGATACTCCTACGGTTAACCGAGGGACCAAAAAGGCCTCGTGTGTGTTGCAGCCCAACACCCCTCCAATTTTGCCCAAAACCCACCTAACTCTGCTCCATCATCTAGAGCGTTCGATCACGATCGCGTGGCCGAAAACCGCACCTCATTTGGACTCTCCTAACTCCCTCTATGCCTATAAATAGGTCCCCTCCGTTTTCGGATCTCCTTCCTCCCCGAAACCCTAAATTCACCCCGCGCGCGCTGGACATGTCCGCTTCTCGCCGGACACGCCGCGCCACCACCCCGAGCCAGTGAACGCGTGCCATGTGGCGCTGCGCCCAGCCGCTTCCAACGAGGCCCGCCGGGCCCAAGCCAGCCCCCGAGGGCCCAGTCCGCGCGCCGCCCTCCCGCCTTCGTCCTTCACCGAGCCGCCGCCGCCTCTCCGCCGCGAGCCGCCGCACGCCCCACCCAGCCGCCCCTCGCCGGCGCCCGCTCGCCCTCGTCGTCCGAGGCCCCACCGGCCGCCACATCCACCTCGCCTGGCCTCGCCCCGCCGCCTCTCCGGCGAGCCCGTAGCCGGATCCGCCCCGCCGTGGCTCCCCGTCTCCGACCGCCGTTGCCCCGTCTCCGGCGAGGTCTTCCCCGGCCATCTTCGGGAACCGCGCCGCCGGTGAATAGTGCTCTCGCCCGATCCAGATCTGGGGAACAGTAAACCCTAGGTCATTTTTTCCCTAAGTCCTGAAATTTGCAGATCCATGTGCCCTTTTTCATCATGCTACATCTCCGTATCCGTAGCTCCGATTCATGCACATAGCATATCAAAATGTTTGTCTCAGAGGGTACATCATTTCATTCCATTGCACCATTTTCATTTGAGCTCACCTTGATGCCCGAAATGCTGTTAGAAGAGGGCTACTTGAGTTAATTGTCAGATCTGCTACTCCATCTTAGACATTTGTCATTTTTGCCATGATTATTGTGTGCATGATATGCCCATGAGTTCTACATATGTTTTGTTAAGGGTTTTATCATCTTTCCAGAGGTGCAACCCATGTATTTTTGTGATGTGTCTGGTGCCTAGTGCAAGCTTGCAAAGTGAGGCACCCGTTAAATCTGTTTTCAGGGACTTAGTAATTTCACCAAGTCCTGGGATTGTTTAGTTCATGATGCCATATGTTCATGTTGTTTGCTAGTGATCCGTGCCTCTTTTGAGGATGATCAGTAAAGGAGTTTTGTTAATAGTTTAGTGCTCTATCCATCTGTGTCTTTGTTTGCATATATGGAGCAGCCTAGCTTGAGTCAATCGAGCTCTACTTTTGCTTCGTTGTGAATCTGGGCAGATCGTCAACTTGTTTGCGATTTTGCCGACGTTATTATAATTGATCCGTGCATGCTATGCTATTGTTCTTGCCATGTCTAGCTTGCATTTTTTGCCTTCTTAATGGATGTATGCTTGTCTTGCCATGAGTTGCACCGTGGTGAGTGCATCAAGCTCGTAAACATGCCTACTTGAGTTATGTTTCAGCATGTCCCAGTTTTCACCAAGTCTGAAAACTGATTATGTTTTTGCTATGTTCGTGTGCTTGTTAGTATATTTTGTGATCCCTTTTGGCTCAAGGTCACTAAGGGACTTTTGTTAAACTTGTTGAGTAGCTCCATGCCATGTCTTACTTTGTCATGTTCAGGTCCTGTAACATGTTGTTTTGTTGCTCCGAAGAGGGCTATATGATCTGAAATTCCAGACAAGTGTTAATTTCACTAAGTCTGAGATCTGTTTACCATTTGCATTTTTGCCATGCTTGTTTGAACCTGTTAATGGATGAATTGGCCGTAGCTCAGTGCTAGACTTTTGTTAAGCATCTTGAATGCTTCCCTTCCATGTATTTTGATGCCATGTTTGAGTGTTGTAGCATGTTCATCTCATTGCATTTAGATGCCTACTTGATGTAAATCACAGACCGGTGTCATATTTGAATCGCTTGCCATTTCCAAAGTGTAACTCCGATTCCGGTGATCTTTATATCGTTTTCAAGCGATTTCATCTCATCTTTCCAGTGGCACACTTGGTTTTCCAAGTTGAGGCCAGGTTCATGCATTTTCTGTCATATCTTGCATATGCATACTGCATTGCATCCCGCATAGCATACCATGTTTGCATCTTCTTGTTTGATCCTTGCACGTGGCTGATTGTGTTCTTGTTGCTTGTTTGTCTTGTTTGGGTAGAGCCGGGAGACGAGTTCGCTATCGAGGAGCCCGTTGAGTTTGCTTTCGAGGATCCAGGCAACTCTGACAACTTTGTAGGCAAGATGATCATACCCTTGAAATCACTACTATTTTTGCTATGCTAATTTGCTCGCTCTTTTGCTATGCCAATGCTACGATGCCTACCACTTGCTTTCAAGCCTCCCAAATTGCCATGTTCAGCCTCTAACCCACCATTGTCCTAGCAAACCGTTGATTGGCTATGTTACCGCTTTGCTCAGCTCCTCTTATAGCGTTGTTAGTTGCAGGTGAAGATTGGAGACCGTTCCTTGGTGGACCATTTATTTACTTGTTGGGATATCATTATCTTGTCATGTTATCTTAATGCATCTATATACTTGGTAAAGGGTGGAAGGCTCGGCCTCTCGCCTAGTGTTTTGTTCCACTCTTGCCGCCCTAGTTTCCGTCATATCGGTGTTATGTTCCCGGATTTTGCGTTCCTTACGCGGTTGGGTTATAATGGGAACCCCTTGATAGTTCGTCTTGATTAAAGCTTTTCTAGCAATGCCCAACCTTGGTTTTACCATTTGCCACCTAGCCCTTTTTCCCTTGGGTTTCCGGAGCCCGAGGGTCATCTTATTTTTAACCCCCCCCCCCCCGGGCCAGTGCTCCTCTGAGTGTTGGTCCACCTGTCAGCTGCCGGTGGCCACCAGGGGCAACTCTGGGCTGGCCTACCCGTACCTAAGACAATCTGAGTGTGCCCTGAGAAAGAGATATGTGCAGCTCCTATCAGGATTTGTCGGCACATTCGGGCGGTGTTGCTGGTCTTGTTTTAACCTGTCGAAATGTCTTGTTGTACCGGGAGACCGAGTCTGATCGGAATGTCTCGGGTGGAGGTCTATTCCTTCGTTGACCGTGAGAGCTTGTCATGGGCTAAGTTGGGACTCCCCTGCAGGGATTTGAACTTTCGAAAGTCATGCCCGCGGTTATGGGCAGATGGGAATTTGTTAATGTCCGGTTGTAGATAACTTGAACCTTAACTTAATTAAAATGAATCAACCGTGTGTGTTACCGTGATGGCCTCTTCTCGGCGGAGTCCGGGAAGTGGACACGGTGTTGGAGTAATGTTTGCGCAGGTTGCTCTCTAGTTTCTCGCTCGCGCTTTGCCTCCTCTTCTCGCTCTCTTTTGCGAATAAGTTAGCCATCATATATGCTAGTCGCTTGCTGAAGCTCTACATATATTTACCTTACCCTACCTATTAAGCTTAATAGTCTTGATCGCGAGGGTGCGAGATTGCTGAGTCCCTGTGGCTCACAGATTACTATTACACCAGATGCAGGGCCAGATGATACAGCTCCAGATGGCGCGCTTGAGCTCAAGTGGGAGTACGACGAGGACTCTCAGTGTTACTATGTTTCTTTTCCTGATGATCAGTAGTGGTGCCCAGTTGGGGTGATCGGGACCATGTCGCTTGTTGGGTTATCTTTTATTTTGGCACCGTAGTCGGGCCATGAGTGTTTGGATGATGTATGTTATTTATGTACTTGGTCGACGTGGCGAGTGTAAGCCAACTATGTTATCCCTTTTATTTACCTATATTACATGGGATGTTTGTGATGATTGCCTGACTTGCGACATATGCCTTCAATGCGATTATGCCTTTAAGTCGTGCCTCGACACGTGGGAGATATAGTCGCATCGAGGGTGTTACAGCTTTTCTGCTTTATAGCGCTACTACTATGGGGTTACTAGTAGCGCTTTCCTGAAAAACGCTACTGCTAAATAGCAGCAGCATTTACTTCTTTCCCGCGCTACTACTATGCTACTGTGTATAAGCGTTTTTCTAGTAGTGCTTGCCTTATTAATTGCCATGCATGACATAAATTAGTACAACATTTAATATGATACGGTATCATAATATGATATGAAACCACATCCTCTCTTTTCTCATCTAATTATGTGCTACATCATCCAAAAAATCTAGTTGGCATGCATGATACCACTTAGACTAGCCACAATAGATAGTAACATATACTAATAACATACACATATTTCTAGACGATATTACTATCTTCATAGTGGGTAGTAACTTAAGTGTGATAACATGCAAAGATTCATTGATTAGGTTATAGACTCATATTACATTGGAACATGTGATATTACAGTAACTAGCTAAGTTACTACAACTATCTCTCTCTTTATTAACTCATTGCCACATAAGCAAATTTGCTGAGTTGGACTCGATGTTGCTGCTGAAGTTACTCCCACTGTGGCTAGTCTTATGATACTTCCATTACGACCAGCCTTATTCCCTACACCAGCCATAGCTCATAGGCCCGCAACCAATAGCACACCAATCCTCCTACGTCCTACATGACTCCTCGAAACAATGAAATATTAACTCATCACTAGCAGACTTGGTCCAACTCACGATCAAGTGATGCCCAGTTCCCTTAACCGCCTCCTGTTGTATCAGAATTCCACAAAATGTTGCTTGTGCTCCCTTTGCCGCATCCAAGAGGCCGCCCACCAAAGGAGGGTGCATCATTGCTAGACTACTTACCCAACATAACTTGAATTTTAGACTCATCTATCTACTTTTTAAAAATATAAATGTTATATATTGTACCTTTTGGATACCCAGTGGGTATGAGTATGAGTATGGGTGTCAATTTGTGTCCATGTGTATTGAACTGGATGGGTATATAAAGTTTTTTTGGGTATGAGTTTGGGCAGAAGGGGGTTGTACCCACCCGAGAATGTATCTGGTGAAACGACCGAATTGGTGCACCAGATGCACCAGCTATGTATGGGCTGTTGGATTCGAAAGAAAGGGACATGATTCAGTGCGATGACGGGCCTGATGGTACATTTGCAGACCAGTCCTTGCAGCTCAGCTAAATCCAACGAATTGGCCTCCCCGTACTCAAATCGTCTTCCTCCCCTTTGCCAGATTCTGTACCAGTACATCCTCTTGAAGCTAGGGTTAAGGTCCAGCGAGCTCAAAGATTGATCTCAGAGCTTAACGAAACGCGGCTGTCTCTCCCTCTTCTGTACCACTCAGGCGAATTAGGGCTATTAAATTTCGACGGTCTCTCTCAACAATCCGCCGCCGGCGCCGCCGGCGCCGTCAGCACTATCCAACGATAGCAGCTCAAGGATGTAGGTATGTTCGCTTCTTCCTCTATCCATCTTGTTCCAGTTGACTAAAGGGCATGTTTTTGTTGATTAAGAATTGGAATAGTGTGCTGTGAGCACCAAATTTAGGTATGAGCTGTGACTATATTTCTACAATCTGCGTGCCAATTACAAGGGATGCACTCCCTGTTTTCATCCTTTATTGGTAAACAATATTAAAGAGAACGTGTACTTACAGAGTCTAACTGAATTTCGTGAAAGCATTACGAGTTCATCTTATTGATTTTGTTATCTAGTTCGTCCTTTACTCATCATCAATTTATGTTTTCCATAGTTACAAAAACATTTTTAGCTAACTACTGCTGAGCCAAATCAATATGTATCACCAATGGTGCATCGCTACTTCTCTAGTAGTGACTGTCCTTTGTGTTCTAAAAATGTGATACTTTGGAATCCAATGTTATTTCCACACAGAGATGCCTATGATTGTAGCTTAGGGTGTCACTACTAAGTTTAGCTTGGCTCCCCTGATGCCACCATTATTTTGTTTGAAGGTCATTACGGAGTCTCATTGCCCGGAGCCGGTAAATCTGTTGAAGAGCCTGAGCTATGACTGGGTAATCTTCAGAGGAGTCATCTTCATAGGTCTCCAAGATGGCATTGATGAAACTGATAATTTCACCTCTCATACTAGTCCAGATCGTGTATGGCTGTCTCAGGCTTCAGTTTTTGTAGCACCATGTAATCATCAAGAATGTACATTTGCTAGAAAATCTTGTATGCAGGTTTTCTGTAGTTTACATGAGTGGTTGTTGTACAATATACAGATGCTTGTGTTGTTCCGATGTGAAAGATGTGATGTTCTTGCATAGAAGCATCTAAATAAAATGTATTCAGATATCTTTTGGTTGTTACCGGTACTGATTTAGCAGGGCAGCAATAAAAGTTAATTGATATGATAAAAAAGAATACAGTATGAAGTCCCAGGTTGTGCGTATCTTTCCACTAGATATGTCGATCAAAAATTTCCAGAGATAATGGATGTCGGCTGCACAAATCTTGTGATGTATATCACATCTTCTATATATCCACAGGAAAAGATGTAACTGGGTTACAACAAATAAAAGAAACACCATGTATACAGGCTGACATAATCCTACCGTGGAAATTTAGTAGTTTCTCTTCTCATTTTTCTAACCATAATTTTCACATGTTCATGATCTAATTGTTTCTAAGCTGAGAGACGTAAATTATGAAGCTCTCTATTCACATTCTTTTTAAATGCATCTCTTCAGAAATTTGACATCAGGTTGAATGATTAAAAGTTTACAATTACACTGTATCCTCCAGTTCCTTGCTCGGAAATCCCACGAGTGCCCATGTCATAACCAGAACTCAGAAGATCAGGTTTGTCCGGGTCTGGATTTTCTGCTTTGTCATACTAACGATTTGAAAGCAAATATGCAGCAGCTGTCACATTCTTCCAGGTGAAAGAAGAATGCATTATGGTCATCCTCATAGCTATGCAAAAAACCTACTCCAGGCTCCAGACTGAAGACTACTATTCCAGGCCAGATGAGCTAATCTGGTCCTAGGTAGGCTTCTCCAGAATCACTACAGGAAGCTCAAGATCACTCTAACTCCATAAAATGTTACAAAACAAAAGCTCTTTTGTTCACTTACAGAAAAAATCATCACGACAGTTACTTGTAAAGTTGCATCTTTTATACTTAATATAACAGAGTTATATTTATCAAGCTTTCCACTTAAACATTACATATTTAAAGAAGCAGTACAGATTTCCATACATCTTAAACATTACATATTCTATTGCATTCTTTATTTTCAGATTTCCTGAACTTCAGGCAAGGGTCATGTCAGAATTTTCATCACTTCACTCCTGCAAAAATGCCTAAAAATATCTATTACAGATGAACATGTTCTCACTTATCGAAATTCAGATGATGATGCTAAAGCACAGAGCAACAAAAAACAGAGGAAAATAAATGAACGGTGCTCAATACACATAGTAATAAGGTTGCCCTAATTCGGAAAGTGTTCACATGAGCACGACATATAGCAAGCTGGCTACAGCTGCGACAATAACACAGAAAGACAAACCAAATCTTAAAACCTACATTAAGCTAGGCTTAGCAATTCGTTGCCCGGTCATACAATCTTTTCTTCCTGGTTAAACATGGCTAATGGGACAACATGGTTTACTGTTAGCGACTTCCTGAAGCTAACAGTGACCACATCCAGAGTTACAGACATAGAACATATGCATTCTTCAGTGACACATTTGCAAATGTGAGCTCCTGGAAGCACCAAAAGTCGAAAACCTCATCGCCTATGAATATCACTGCCATTTCCAGCAAGAATGTAGCCAGCTGAATGACTTCACATAATTATTCCAACATCAAATTAGTGAAACCACCGCCCCTACTTATCAGGAACCTTTTGGATGCTATTTGCCCTGTAAAGAATAAGAAAACAACATTAGCAAAATTGTAGAAAGGACATCGACATTTTTTCAAGGTTGCTTACTTTACCTCTTCTTCTTTTGGTTCACTGTTTGCTCTGAACCCCTTTTCAATCTCTTACCACTCCCTTTTGTGTTTGCTACATCTGGTGGATGAATACTGATCACACTTGGGAATGATGTTCCGACGAAGGATTCAAATTCTTGAACTTT
The DNA here is from genome assembly GCF_002162155.2 of Triticum dicoccoides. NCBI lineage: Eukaryota > Viridiplantae > Streptophyta > Magnoliopsida > Poales > Poaceae > Triticum > Triticum dicoccoides. The sequence goes on from NC_041390.1 coordinate 613,713,838, forward strand.
ACTTTGCTCACTAATGGCACCCATCTGTTCCAATTGCGTGAAGGCATCACCAACAACCTTGTGAAAATATCTCATTTTCTCCTCACAATGTTTCGCCGCATGAAGTGCCAAGCTAAATTTTGAACATGTTTCCGAGTACAACTTTTTTATGGTAGGTGAAAGACATGTAGATGGGCCTTCTAGCTCATGTCCGTTGGCGTCATAGGAAAGCTGACGTGCTGCCATTTTAGTCCACCTATGCAACACATATTGACTAGGAATTTCATTACACCCCTCATTCTTTAGGACAACAATGATGTGCGGCAGATGATACCCAGTGATTCGAACATACTACAAGAACAGTGTGCTGCCTTAGTACTAGTGTTGAAACTAACCACTCTAACTTTACCACTCTTGCTGCTAATACCAATGGTCCGGACCTCACCAACCTGGACAATTGATTTAACATGACAATAATCCCTTGCAGCCACCACCTGACGTTGAAATTCAGCAAAAACCTCATGAGTATAAACATCTCTACCATGACTCTCGATACTCCAACAAGTCTCGAGCATAGGTAGTGTATGAAGGCTGGCATTGTCTTCTTGCAATTCTTCTTGCCGCTGTTCCTCTAAAGCTGTTTCAAACCTGACCCAAAACTCAATCAATGCAAGATTTCGGTTGGCGAAGTGTCTGAAGAATGCATTCTCACTCTCAGATCTTGATGTAGTACTCCCTCCGGTCCTTTTTACTCTGCATATTAGAATTCTTTGAAGTCAAACTTCACAAAGTTTGACCGTATTTATATGAAAAAATATCAACATCTGCAATGCTAAAGTTATACAATATGAAACTTTAAGTCATGACACATCTATTGATATTGATTTCAGATTGTGAATGTTGGTACTTTTTTCTATAAAGTTGGTCAAACTTTACGGGACTTGACTTTAGTCAAATCTTATATGCGAACTAAAAAGGACCGGAGGGAGTACGCAAGATTCCGCCAAGGTGGGTCTCCATAAAATATGCCGGAATCCATGAGTTGCGTGACTCATACTTCTCCTGCAACCATGTATTATCTGCTAGCCCAAAGTCGGAGATTATTGAACACCATTGTGACTCAAACTCACTTGGTGTCTCTGATCCCCAAACACCATTGTGACTCAAACCGTTCATGAAAATCTGGATTATTTTTCATGGTGGTGCCAACCTTTTCAGTAAGCTTCATGAGGATGTGCCACATACAAAGCCTATGCTTAGTGTTTGGAAAAACTTGTTCTACTCCTATTCTCATGCTTTGGTCTTCATTGGTCATGATGAGCTTAGGCGCAACCCCAGACATTGCTTTCAAAAAAGTCTTGAACAACCATATATAAGATTCTTTTTTTTCATTCCATAAAAAAGCAGCACCAAATGTGACACAAGATCTGTGGTTGTTAACTCCTGTGAAAGGGGCAAATACCAAGTTATACCTATTAAATCGATATGTTGAGTCAAAAGACACAACTTCACCAAACAATGAGTAGTTCTTTCTGCATATGCTATCCGCCCAGAAAATATTTATAAGTTTGTCATTCTCGTCGACTTGGTAATCAAAATAGAATGCTGGATTGGCAGCCTACTTACTTTTCATTATATCTACTATGATCTGTCCATCTGCTCCCTTAATTGCTCTTTTAAAATCACGGTGAGAGTTTTGGAAGTCACGCTTTGTGCATCCCACATTTTCCGGACCCCCCTTCTCTACACTAAGCAAGCGATATGCTGCAGATGTGCCAACCATTGCTTTATGACATGTAAGTAGTTTGCTCCTCAACTCACTACTTACTTCCCTATTTGACTTGATGAGATGTCTCTTACTTGGCGAAATAAGTTGGTGAGTGTGTGATTGAACAAACCGGGCAACCTTATATTTGCCATCATCCTGCCTCCTCAGTCCAATCATAGCCTCACAACCACACCTGGTTAACTTGAATTTTCGTTTAGGTTTTATCCTTTCCTCTTCTGGGGCCTCCTTTCTCCAACCCTCTCTAGCACAAACAAACCTCTTCCACAGTACGCCATGTTCATCTTTGTGTGTCGTCCATGTGCGAACCGAGAACCCGACTTCATGAGCATACATTTTGTAGAATGTCATACCTTCCTCCCAAGTGTCAAATTGCATACCAATTACGGGCTGTAAGTTAGGATCACACTCCGGCTCATATCTTGACCCCTGGATATGCAAAATAAAAAGATGTGCGGTTCATAAACTACAGCTCATGCATTGGATGTGCGGAAAAAACTACTATACTTACACAAAACGGAAGACTGCTAGTTCGTGTTGGCGTGTGGTAGCTATTTTCATTGTTTTCGACCTGCTGGATCGTGCCCTAGAAATTTCAGAAAAAATCATCAGGTGACAGAAACTGTGCGACGTACGTATGTGACCAATACAACAAATGAATTACCATGGCAAAGCTGTTGGCATCATCTTCAACTCCCATTGCCGTAGTTGACCCAATACTTAGAGCACCACTTGTCATGGACTCCATGGCTGACTATTTTTCATGCAAATATAACACAAAACATCACACGCAGGTTAAAAAGTGGATAATTAACCTAGTACCAGGCAAAACACATCAATACTTTTTACTTAAGAGCATAGGTACAATGTGGACATCAGCAAAACAAAATGAGGAACATGAACAACTAGGATTACCATAGAAAGTTTAATTGAACATTGCAAATGCCGTTCCCATTTCATATCAGCGATGTGGAAGAAGTTCATATAGTACATTACTAGTTCATGTACAAGAACCCCGTAGGAACAACCAGTAACTAACCCACTCTTGCCATGTAGTAGGCTCCTAGGAAGTCATTTCTTTCACATACATGCCGAGTTGTCCACCTTACTATCAAGTTAGCAAAGGTATAAAAAAATTGTATACAAAGGAACAGAACACACAGAGCACATCCCCCTCAACTATTTGCACCGGCTGTTGTGATTACTACTAGAATTTCACCAACATCCAACGGATCAATTTTGTGCCCATACTATTCATATTCCCAAATGCCATTGGCTTCAAACACATGGAAACTGAATGGCCTGGAGGAAGCAAATATTACTGTACATGGATAACAGAACAACCAAATTCGATGCTCATACCTTGGATCCTGAGCTATAAAGGACGATGGCTAGGTACTATTCAACTGCACAGCTGCACAAACCTTACTTTAGAGTTTGCATCAATATGGTTTTTCTATACTACAAAATACATATTAAGGTTCAGAACACTAGTTATTCAACTTTGCATAGGCTATTTTGCAGTAGAATATCTGCAGTCGTGTATCTCATACAGAAATCAGGTGCTCATACTACTTATTCAAGTCGCAATGATACTAGTTTGGAATAAATTGGGGAAATCCCAAAGGGGAAGAACCCAATATGACCATGATAAATGGATAATGGGATAAGAGAACATACCCTAAAATCCTCGAGGCGCAGAAGATAGCTGACTCCTTTGGGCAGTTCCTCTTCGCCCCCAGGAGCTACAGCACAACTCCTCTACATTTACGTGCTCGCCGGCGGCAATGGCGTCTTCGTCGGGCGCGACTCAGAGGAGAGGAGGGGAGCTCGTGCTTCAACGGCGCCGGAACTAGGTCCAAGATAGAAGTCGGAGAAAGTCCAGGAGAGGGGGCGAGAGAGGCAACGGAGCAGACTTCCCGAACCCTAGCGCGCAGCTGGACGGCCTGGTACAGAGTATGGCAAGGGAAGGAAGACGATGTGGGTACAGAGAGGTCAGATCGCTGGATTTAGCTGTAATGCAAGGACTATTTTGCAAATGTACCGACAGCCCATCATCACACTGAATCCTGTCCCTTTCTTTCAAATCCAACGGCCCATACATAGCTGGTGCATCTGGTGCACCAGTTTAGTCGTTTCACCAGATACGTTCTCGTACCCACCCATACCCTACCATTGCCATCCCCTACAGTTGGAGCCACTCTAGTCTGGTACTCTAACCATTACTAGTGATCATTGATCAACCTTAACTAGTTTGGGTGCTTAGCCAAGTTTGATCGTTTGCTCTTTCTCTTACTTTTGTATTGCCTCATTTTCATGCATCACTTAAGCTCCTCACCTCCTTGGTCTGATGAGCTGATTTTTCAATTCACTAACAATTGCCCGTGCGTTGCAACGGGAGTATAAACATTCTAGTAGATTACCCCTGACTGCACGTCTATTATTGTATTATTGTTTTTGAGAATCCCCGTATATTATTATATTGATACGCTAAAATCTTACCAAATCTTTGTATGCAATCGCCATGATTTATGTGCCATTTTATTGTTAAGCACTTACTTAGTAAGAATTTAATGACTTGCCAACAAAATATGTGTTTATTTTGGTAAGATAATAAACATGAGACAATTGAATGGATGGGAGAAAAATCAAATATGGGAGGAAAAAATCAAAGAGGATAAGGAAAGAGTGGGACGTATATATAGAAGGTTAAACGAAAGAGAGGTGAAATGGGAATCTTACGTTCTTTTTAAGTATTTCAATTCATAAAAGCTTGACGAAAGCGTTCTCCCCACACAAAAAACAAAGAAATAGAGCATGCCGTAGCTAGACAATTATTAGTCTCCTAATCAATCTGATCCACCTGCACCCGCAAAAAAAAATCTGATCCACCTGCCTACCATGCACGCGCGTGATATCCCTAGCAGCAAGCTAGAGCTAGGAGTTGAAGTGCCGTGTTCTGATCATGTGGTTGTTTTGGTGAAGGGATCGGCTGAGCAGGGACCAACAGGGCCTAAATGTCGACGTTATGAGTTGTTCTGGGAGAGAGATGCAACGCTACCGGACATGATAAAAGAGGCTTGGGAGGCTGTAGGTATTGTGCAGAACCTAGGCCAACTGCGTGATGCCCTCACAAAGACTATGGTGACCCTGGGTTCTTGGAGTAAAAAATTTGGTAATGTGACCAGGGAGCTTGCCAAGTCACGATCCCAGTTAGAAGAATTGATGCATATGAATGCAGATCAGCAGGATATTCATTTGGTCACAGATAAAATTGTTGGAAATATGCCCTAGAGGCAATAATAAAAGTATTATTATTATATTTCCTTGTTCATGATAATTGTCTTTTATTCATGCTATAACTGTATTATCCGGAAATCGTAATACACGTGTGAATACATAGACCATAATATGTCCCTAGTGAGCCTCTAGTTGACTAGCTCGTTGTGATCAACAGATAGTCATGGTTTCCTGGCTATGGACATTGGATGTCGTTGATGACGGGATCACATCATTAGGAGAATGATGTGATGGACAAGACCCAATCCTAAGCATAGCACAAAGATCGTGTAGTTCGTTTGCTAGAGCTTTGCCAATGTCAAGTATCTCTTCCTTTGACCATGAGATCGTGTAACTCCTGGATACCCTAGGAGTGCTTTGGGTGGATCAAACGTCACAACGTAACTGGGTGACTATAAAGGTGCACTACAGGTATCTCCGAAAGTATCTATTGTTTTATGCGGATCGAGACTGGGATTTGTCACTCCGTGTAAACGGAGAGGTATCTCTGGGCCCACTCGGTAGGACATCATCATATGCGCAATGTGACCAAGGAGTTGATCACGGGATGATGTGTTACGGAACGAGTAAAGTGACTTGCCGGTAACGATATTGAACAAGGTATCGGTATACCGACGATCGAATCTCGGGCAAGTAAAATACCGCTAGACAAAGGGAATTGTATACGGGATCGATTGAGTCCTTGACATCGTGGTTCATCCGATGAGATCATCGTGGAACATGTGGGAGCCAACATGGGTATCCAGATCCCGCTGTTGGTTATTGACCGGAGAACGTCTCGGTCATGTCTGCATGTCTCCCGAACCCGTAGGGTCTACACACTTAAGGTTCGATGACGCTAGGGTTATAAAGGAAGCTTGTATGTGGTTACCGAATGTTGTTCGGAGTCCCGGATGAGATCCCGGACGTCACAAGGAGTTCCGGAATGGTCCAGAGGTAAAGATTTATATATAGGAAGTCCTGTTTCGGCCATCGGGACAAGTTTCGGGGTCATCGGTATTGTACCGGGACCACCGGAAGGGTCCCGGGGGCCCACCGGGTGGGGCCACCTGCCCCGGGGGGCCACATGGGCTGTGGGGGGTGCGCCTTGGCCTACATGGGCCAAGGGCACCAGCCCCAAGAGGCCCATGCGCCTGGGGAAACCCTAAAGGAAGAGTCCCAGCAGGGGAAGGCACCTCCTAGGTGCCTTGGGGGGGGGGGGGGAGGACTCCTCCCCTGGCCGCCGCCCCCTTGGAGATTGGATCTCCTAGGGGCTGGTGCACCCCCCCTTGGGATCCCTATATATAGTGGGGTAGGAGGGCCTCCCAAACACACCTTATGCCTTTGGTGCAGCCCCTCCCTCTCTCCCAAGTTCTTCTCCTCTCCCGTGGTGCTTGGCGAAGCCCTGCGGGATTGCCACGCTCCTCCACCACCACCACGCCGTTGTGCTGCTGTTGGATGGAGTCTTCCTCAACCTCTCCCTCTCTCCTTGCTGGATCAAGGCGTGGGAGACGTCACCGGGCTGTACGTGTGTTGAACGCGGAGGTGCCGTGCGTTCGGCACTTGATCATCGGTGATTTGAATCACGACGAGTACGACTCCATCAACCCCGTTCACTTGAACGCTTCCGCTTAGCGATCTACAAGGGTATGTAGATGCACTCTCCTTCTACTCGTAGCTGGTTTCTCCATAGATAGATCTTGGTGACGCGTAGGAAAATTTTGAATTTCTGCTACGTTCCCCAACAGTGGCATCATGAGCTAGGTCTATTGCGTAGATTCTTTGCACGAGTAGAACACAAAGTAGTTGTGGGCGTTGATTTTGTTCAATATGCTTACCGTTACTAGTCCAATCTTGTTTCGACGGTATTGTGGGATGAAGCGGCCCGGACCGACCTTACACGTACTCTTACGTGAGACAGGTTCCACCGACTGACATGCACTTGTTGCATAAGGTGGCTAGCGGGTGCCAGTCTCTCCCACTTTAGTCGGAACGGATTCGATGAAAAGGGTCCTTATGAAGGGTAAATAGCAATTGGCATATCACGTTGTGGTTTTGCGTAGGTAAGAAACGTTCTTGCTAGAAACCCATAGCAGCCACGTAAAACATGCAACAACAATTAGAGGACGTCTAACTTGTTTTTGCAGGGTATGCTATGTGATGTGATATGGCCAAGAAGAATGTGATGAATGATATGTGATGTATGAGATTGATCATGTTCTTGTAATAGGATTCACGACTTGCATGTCGATGAGTATGACAACCGGCAGGAGCCATAGGAGTTGTCTTTATTTATTGTATGACCTGCGTGTCATTGAAGAACGCCATGTAAACTACTTTACTTTATTGCTAAACGCGTTAGTCATAGAAGTAGAAGTAGTCATTGGCGTGACAACTTCATGAAGACACGATGATGGAGATCATGATGATGGAGATCATGATGATGGAGATCATGGTGTCGTGCCGGTGACGATGATGATCATGGAGCCCCGAAGATGAAGATCAAAAGGAGCAAAATGATATTGGCCATATCATGTCACTATTTGATTGCATGTGATGTTTATCATGTTTATGCATCTTGTTTACTTAGGACGACGGTAGTAAATAAGATGATCCCTTACAAAATTTCAAGAAGTGTTCTCCCCTAACTGTGCACCGTTGCTACAGTTCGTCGCTTCTAAGCACCACGTGATGATCGGGTGTGATGGATTCTTACGTTCACATACAACGGGTGTAAGACAGTTTTACACAGCGAAAACACTTAGGGTTAACTTGACGAGCCTAGCATGTGCAGACATGGCCTCGGAACACAGAGACCGAAAGGTCGAGCATGAGTCGTATAGTAGATACGATCAACATGAAGATGTTCACCGATGATGACTAGTCCGTCTCACGTGATGATCGGACACGGCCTAGTTGACTCGGATCATGTAATCACTTAGATGACTAGAGGGATGTCTATCTGAGTGGGAGTTCATAAGATGAACTTAATTATCCTGAACATAGTCAAAAGACCTTTTACAAATTATGTCGTAGCTCGCGCTTTAGTTCTACTGTTTTAGATATGTTCCTAGAGAAAATATAGTTTGAAAGTTGAAAGTAGCAATTATGCGGACAGTAGAAAGCTTATGTCCTTAATGCACTACTCAGTGTGTTGAACCTTGAACGTTGTCTGTGGATGTTGCGAACATCTGACATACACGTTTTGATAACTACGTGATAGTTCAGTTAAACGGTTTAGAATTGAGGCACCAAAGATGTTTTTGGAACATCGCGAAACATATGAGATGTTTTGAGGGCTGAAATTGGGATTTCAGGCTCGTGCCCACGTCAAGGGGTATAAGACCTCCGACGATTTTCTTAGCCTGCAAACTAAGGAAGAAAAGCTCAATCGTTGAGCTTGTGCTCAGATTGTCTGAGTGCAACAATCATGAGATAGTGATGTTTCTCCAAAGTCATTGCCGCCAAGCTGCTAGAGCTTCGTGATGAACTATAACATATCAGGGATAGATATGATGATCCTTGAGGTATTCGCGATGTTTGACACCGCGAAAGTAGAAATCAAGAAGGAGCATCAATTGTTGATGGTTGGTGAAACCACTAGTTTCAAGAAGGGCAAGGGCAAGAAGGGATACTTCATGAAACGGCAAATCGGCTGCTGCACTAGTGAAGAAACCCAAGGTTGAACCCAAACCCGAGACTAAGTGCTTCTGTAATAAGGGGAACAGCTACTGGAGCAGCATTACCCTAGATACTTGGTAGATGAGAAGGATGGCAAGGTCGATAGAAGTATATTGGATATACATTATGTTAATGTGTACTTTACTAGTACTCCTAGTAGCACCAGGGTATTAAGATACCGGTTCAGTTGCTAAGTGTTAGTAACTCGAAATAAAAAGCTACGAAATAAAAGGAGACTAGCTAAAGGTGAGCTGACGATATGTGTTGGAAGTGTTTCCAAGGTTGATGTGATCAAGCATCGCACGCTCCCTCTACCACCGAGATTGGTGTTTGCGTTGAGCATAGACATGATTGGATTATGTCTATCGCAATACGGTTATTCATTTAAGGAGAATAATGGTTACTCTATTTATTTGAATAATACCTTCGATGGTCTTGCACCTAAATAAATGGTTTATTGAATCTCGATCGTAGTGATACACATTTTCATGCCAAAAGATATAAGATAGTAATGATAGTACCACTTACTTGTGGCACTGCCATGTAAGTCATAATGGTATAAAACACATGAAGAAGCTCCATGTTGATGGATCTTTGGACTCACTCATTTTTGAAAAGTTTGAGACATGCGAACCATGTCTATTGGTATATATGCATGAAGAAGCTCCATGCAAATGGACCGTTCGGACTCACTTGATTTTGAATCACTTGAGATATGCAAATCATACCACATAGGCAAGATGACTGAAAAGCCTCGGTTTCAATAAGATGGAACAAGATAGCAACTTGTTGGAAGTAACACATTTTGATGTGTGCAGTCCAATGAGTGCTGAGGCATGCAGTGAATATCGTTATGTTCTTACTTCACAGATGATTCGAGTAGATGTTGAGAATATTTACTTGATGAAACACAAGTCTGAATTATTGAATGGTTCAAGTAATTTCAGAGTGAAGTAGCAGATCATTGTGACAAGAGGATAAAATGTCTATGATATGATCATAGAGATGAATATCTGAGTTACGAGTTTTGGCACATAATTAAGACATTGTGGAAATTGTTTCGCAATTAATACCGCCTGGAACACCATAATGTGATGGTGTGTCCGAACATCATAGTTGCACCCTATTGGATATGGTGCGTACCATGATGTCTCTTATCGAATTACCACTATCGTTCATGGGTTAGGCATTAGAGACAACCACATTCACTTTAAATAGGGCACCACGTAATTCCGATGAGATGACACCGTATGAATTATGGTTTAGAGAAACCTAAGTTGTCGTTTCTTAAAGGTTTGGGGCTGCGACGCTTATGTGAAAAAGTTTCAGGATTAAGCTCGAACGCAAAGCGGATAAAATGCATCTTCATAGGAAACCCAAAATAGTTGGGTATACCTCCTAATTCAGATCCGAAAGCAATATGGATTGTTTCTTGAATCGGGTCCTTTCTCGAGGAAAGGTTTCTCTCGAAAGAGTTGAGTGGGAGGATGGTGGAGACTTGATGAGGTTATTGAACCGTCTCTTCAACTAGTGTGTGGCAGGGCACAGGAAGTTGTTCCTGTGGCACCTACACCAATTGAAGTGGAAGCTTATGATATTGATCATGAAACTTCGGATCAAGTCACTCCCAAACCTCGTAGGACGACAAGGACACGTACTACTTCGGAGTGGTAAGGTGATCCTGTCTTGAAGGTCATGTTGCTAGACAATAATGAACCTACGAGCTATGGAGAAGCGATGGTGGGCCCGAATTCCGACAAATGGTTAGAAGCCATGAAATCCGAGATAGTATCCATATATCAGAACAAAGCATGGACTTTGATGGACTTGCCCGATGATCGGCAATCCATTGAGATAAATGGATCTTTTAAGAAGAAGACGGACGTGGATGGTAATGTCACCATCTATGAAGCTCGACTTGTGGCGAAGTGTTTTCCGACAAGTTCAAGGAGTTGACTACGATGAGATTTTCTCACTCGTAGCGATGCTTAAAGTCCGTCGGAATCATGTTAGCATTAGCTGCATTTATGAAATTTGGCAGATGGATGTCAAGACAAGTTTCCTTACTAGTTTTCGTAAGGAAAGGTTGTATGCAATACAATCAGAAAAGTTTTGTCAATCCTAAGGATGCTAAAAGGTATGCTAGCTCCAGCGATCCTTTTAAGGACTGGAGTAAGCATCTCGGAGTTGGAATGTACGCTTTGATGAGATGATCAAAGATTTTGGATTTATACAAAGTTTATAAGAAACTTGTATTTCCAAAGAAGTGAGTGGGAGCACTATAGAATTTCTGATGAGTATATGTTGTTGACATATTGATGATCAGAGATGATGTAGAATTTCTAGAAAGCATATAGGGTTATTTTGAAAGTGTTTTTCAATGGAAAGCCTGGATTAAGCTACTTGAACATTGAGCATCAAGATCTATAAGGATAGATCAAAATGCTTAATAATACTTTCAAATGAGCACATACCTTGACATGATCTTGAAGGTGTTCAAGATGGACCAGTCAAAGAAGGAGTTCTTGCCTGAGTTGTAAGGTACGAAGTTAAGACTTAAAGCTCGACCACGGCAGAATAGAAAGAAAGGACGAAGGTCGTCCCCTATGCTTAAGACGTAGGCTCTTCAGTATGCTATGCTGTGTACCGCATCTGAAGTGTGCCTTGCCGTGAGTCAGTCAAGGGGTACAAGAGTGATCCAAGAATGGCTCACAGGACAGCGGTCAAAGATATCCTTAGTAACTAGTGGACTAAGAAATTTTCTCGATTATGGAGGTGGTAAAAGAGTTCGTCGTAAAGGTTACGTCGATGCAAGCTTGACACCTATCCGGATAGCTCTGAGTAGAGATACCGGATACATATAATGGAGCAACAATTTAGAATAGCTCCAAGTAGAACAGTTGTTTGGAATAGCTCCAAATAGAGCGTGGTGGCTACATCTAGGAGATGACATAGAGATTTGTAAAGCACACACGGATCTGAAAGGTTCAGACCCGTTGACTAAAACCTCTCTCACAAGCAACATGATCAAACATAAAACTCATTGAGTGTTAATCACATAGTGATGTGAACTAGACTACTGACTCTAGTAAACTCTTGGGTATTAGTCACATGGCGATGAGACCTGTGAGTGTTAATCACATGGTGATGTGAACTAGATTATTGACTCTAGTGCAAGTGGGAGACTGTTGGAAATATGCCCTAGAGGCAATAATAAAAGTATTATTATTATATTTCCTTGTTCATGATAATTGTCTTTTATTCATGCTATAACTGTATTATCCGGAAATCGTAATACACGTGTGAATACATAGACCACAATATGTCCCTAGTGAGCCTCTAGTTGACTAGCTCGTTGTGATCAACAGATAGTCATGGTTTCCTGGCTATGGACATTGGATGTCGTTGATGACGGGATCACATCATTAGGAGAATGATGTGATGGACAAGACCCAATCCTAAGCATAGCACAAAGATCGTGTAGTTCGTTTGCTAGAGCTTTGCCAATGTCAAGTATCTCTTCCTTTGACCATGAGATCGTGTAACTCCTGGATACCCTAGGAGTGCTTTGGGTG
>NC_041390.1:613727048-613735527 GCF_002162155.2 Triticum dicoccoides
TTGGGATCCCTATATATAGTGGGGTAGGAGGGCCTCCCAAAACATACCTTATGCCTTTGGTGCAGCCCCTCCCTCTCTCCCAAGTTCTCCTCCTCTTCTCCCATGGTGCTTGGCGAAGCCCTGCGGGATTGCCACGCTCCTCCACCACCACCACGCCGTTGTGCTGCTGTTGGATGGAGTCTTCCTCAACCTCTCCCTCTCTCCTTGCTGGATCAAGGCGTGGGAGACGTCACCGGGCTGTACGTGTGTTGAACGCGGAGGTGCCGTCCGTTCGGCACTTGATCATCGGTGATCTGAATCACGACGAGTACGACTCCATCAACCCCGTTCACTTGAACGCTTCCGCTTAGCGATCTACAAGGGTATGTAGATGCACTCCCCTTTCTACTCGTTGCTGGTCTCTCCATAGATAGATCTTGGTGTTACGTAGGAAAATTTTTGAATTTCTGCTACATTCCCCAACAAAAATGAATGAATTACTTTATCAAGAAGAGATGATGTGGTTACAAAGATCTCGAGTCACGTGGCTAAAGGAGGGCGATAGAAATACAAGATTTTTTTCAGAATAAGGCTATCTGGAGAGCACAAAAAAATAAAATTCGTGAGCTGAAGGATAGCATTGGAGTGGTGCATTCTGATTTTGTTGCGATGGGAAAGCTAGCGAACGAGTACTTCCATGGTATTTTCTCAGCGGACCCCTCGCTTGATGCTTCTCCAGTACTTGATCTTCTTGATGCTATGGTGTCGGATGAAGACAATATCAAGTTATTATGTGCACCTTTCACAGATAAAGAAACTGCGGATGCTTTATTCCAGATTGGTCCCCTAAAGGCACCGGGGCCGGATGGATATCCAGCAAGGTTTTTTCAGTGAAACTGGAGCATACTAAAGGACGGTGTCCTTGCTGCGGTGAAGGATTTCTTCATGACGGGTATTATGCCCGAGGGGGTAAATTCCACGTGTATTGTTCTTATTCCAAAAATTTCTAACCCCACAAAAATGTCTGATTACAGGCCCATTAGTCTCTATAATGTGATATATAAAGTTATTTCTAAGTGCCTTGTTAATAGGTTGAGACCCCTTCTGGATGACTTAATTTCTCCAGAGCAAAGTGCCTTTATTCCAGGGAGGATGATCACTGATAATGCATTGGTGGCTTTTGAGTGCATTCACTTTATCAAGCAGGAGAAGGATCCTACAAAAAGCTTCTGTGCTTATAAGCTTGACCTGTCAAAGGCATATGATAGGGTGGATTGGGGCTTCTTGAAGCGAGTGATGCAAAATTTGGGTTTCTCTCAGCGATGGATTGATTGGATAATGACGTGTGTCACATCGGTGAGATATTCTGTCAAATTAAACGGAACCCTCTAGGATTCATTTGCACCGGCGCGTGGTCTTCGGCAGGGTGATCCCCTTTCACCTTTTTTATTCTTGTTTGTGGCGGATGGCTTGTCAGCTATTTTGAAAAGTAGAGTACATACGGGAGACATTACCCCAGTTAAGGTGTGCAGAAGAGCTCCGGGCATATCACACTTGCTTTTTGCTTATGATACTTTGTTGTTCTTTGAGGCATCTAGAGATCAAGGGAGAAGTGAAGGCAGCATTGGACTTATATGGTGAGGCCACCGGTCAGAGTCTGAACTATAATAAGTGCTCAATATTTTTTGGTACTGCTTGCCCGACCATGTTACAGGAGCAGGTTAGGGAAGCTCTGAATGTTACGAGCTTGGTGTTCGAGGAGAAGTATCTTGGTCTTCCAACACCGGAGGGTCGTATGTCAAAGGGACGCTTTCAGAACCTTCAGGCGAGTCTGACAAAGCGTTTAATTCAGTGGGGTGATGGTTTTCTAGCCCAGCCGGGTAGGGAAGCTCTTATCAAGTCGGTGGCCCTAGCGCTGCCGATGTATATTATGGGTGTTTTTAAACTTCCCTACTCAGTATGTGATGATCTTACGAGGATGGTGAGAAATTTCTATTGGGGGTCCAAGAAAGGGAAAAGGAAAGTTCATTGGAGGGGTTGGGATTATTTGTTAGAGCCCAAAGATAAAGGAGGTGTGGGATTCCGTGATTTCCGGATGTTCAACCAAGCTTTGTTGGCCCGTCAGGCTTGGCGACTTCTTTCCAAACCTGAAAGTTTGTGTGCTCGTGTGCTCAAGGCAAGATACTATCCGCAAGGTAACTTAGAGGATACGGTCTTTACTAGAAACGCATCATCTACTTGGCAAGCTATAAGTCATGGACTTGATCTCTTAAAAAAAGGATTGATATGGAGGGTTGGCAATGGAAGAAGCATCAGGGTCTGGAGAGATAACTGGATTCCCCGACCTTTCTCTTATAAACCAATATCTCAACGGGAAACTTGCCGTATCCGGTTCCTAACAGACCTTCTGAATAATAATGGCTGATGGAACTATGCACTGCTAGCACAATTTTATGTCCGGCTGATGTTGAGGAAATCTTAAAAATACGGGCTTCTCCAAGATTGGGCGATAATGTGATTGCTTGGGGTCCTGGTAATCTTGGTGTCTTCACGGTTAAATCAGCGTATATGCTGGCGTTTGAGGAGGCACATAGGGGTACAACAGTTTCTTCTAGTACTTTGGCAAATGGAAGTAGACCTTGCTGGCAGTACATATGGAAGAGCCGAGTTCCGCCCACTGTGCGTAATTTTGCATGGCGACTAGCAACAAATGCGCTCCCGACGTGGAAGAATAAGAATAGGATAGGCCTAGAGCAGTCCAGCAGATGCCCAGTTTGTGGTGTGGAGGAAGAGGACAATTATCACCCATTTTTGATATGTCAATTTGGTCGTGATCTGTACCTGGCTATGGCCAAGGTGTGGAATCTGCCGGCAATTGAATCGATTAGTCCTAATGGGAAAGAATGGCTTCTTCATGCTCTGGCTCCACTTGGTGAGTTTGATCGTATATTGATGTTGCTAATTTTCTGGAGAACCTGGTACATCCGTAATGAATTAGTTCACTACAAACCAGCGCCGCCCATGCAAGTGTCAATCTGTTTTCTTCAGAGGTACAGAGAAGAGTTGTTGTGCATTAAGCTGAACCCACATGCAGATCCAGTGAAAGGAAAGTCGATCATTACGCTCGACCGGGCCGCCAGACAACCTAGTGTTGCCGCGCCAGAAAAGGATTTAGCTTGGGTCCCTCGAGTACTTGATTGGGTTAAACTAAATACGGACGGCTCCTTTGTATCAAGTTCTAGTGCAGTTGCAGGGATGACTCTGCGAGATAATATGGGCTCCATCATTTTTTCGGCTTGCAGAGCACTATGGTCTTGTAGAGATGCTTTGGAGGCGGAGCTATGTGCGTGCATGGAAGGACTGTCTCTGGCGTTACAGCGATCTGATCTTCCTATAGCCATTGAGATGGACTCGAGCATGGCTGTGTCTATGATCTCATGTGCGACATTGATCGCTCAGTTTATGCTTCCCTGATGAATGAAATCAGACTTCTTTTAAGTCTTAGGCAGACTTCTATTACTCATGTTTCTAGACTACAAAATAAAGTAGGTGATAGACTAGTTAGCTTTGCTAGAGTTGAAGGTCGGACTATGACTTGGCAAGGGTCTGGTCCAGTAGAGGTTTTGGAACTAGCTCAAAGTGATTGTAAGGACATTGTGATTGAGTAATACAAGTTTTGTTGCCGCAAAAAAGAAGTGTTGAAATATCGTGCCAAAAACCTGCCTTGTCTTAAGGCAGAAATTTGTCATGGAGCTGTCAGCTGTCGCGAAGAAAAAAAACAGGTCGTGGAGAAAAGTCGGAGCTAATTGCATGTAATCATGGGCTGGGCCGTATCTTCTTGTGGCACTGCGATCAGTTTGGCTCAATCCTACAATCGAATCGCCTTAGCGGTATCAAACCTACTGGACACATATTGTTTGGCTTCGGACAGAGGATAAATCACGATAAGTCATCAATCTTTTTCAGCAGAGGCTGCCCGCAACAGGTTAGAGAGGATATGAAGAATATTCTGAATGTACAAAATGAGTCACTCAATGACAGGTACCTGGGTATGCCAACGGAGGTCGGACACTCGAAGAATGGGACTTTTAAGTACTTGCGAGATCGTGTTTGGGAAAAGGTGAAAGGTTGGATGGAGAAACTTTTATCCTCCGCAGGGAAAGAAGTACTAATCAAGGCGGTTGCTCAAGCAATTCCAGTATATTCTATGGCATGCTTCCGTCTTCCTCGAGGCCTATGCGAGAGTGTTACTTCGCTAATCAGGCAATTCTGGTGGGGGAGCAAACAGGGCAAGAGGAAACCTAGCTGGGTGGCTTGGGACGTGATGACATTACCAAAGAACCTTGGAGGCCTTGGTTTTCGAGACATGGAGATCTTTAACTTGGCCCTCTTAGCTCGGCAGTCCTGGCGCATGTTGCAAAACCCCTTGTCTTTGAGCGCGAGGATCCTGAAAGCAGTCTACCATCCTGATACAGATATCTTCGATGCAGCCTTGGGATCACACCCCTTGCAGATCTGGCGAGCCATCCTGGATGGCCGGGACATTATGGTCCAGGTCTTGGTGCGCAGGATCGGAGATGGGGAATCAACCAATATCTGGGAGGATAACTGGCTGCCGAGATCACAGGCGAGAAGGTCGATTGCTTCCTTGATCCCTGATCCACCGAGGAAGGTGGCGGAGCTGATCGACCATACCTCGTCCACCTGGAACGAGAACTTGGTGCACTCGGTGTTTATACCGATAGACGCTGAGGCCATCTTACAAATTCCTCTATGCACAAGACAGATAGATGACTTTTGGGCTTGGTCCGAGGATCGAAAGGGTATTTTTTTTCAGTGCGTTCAGCGTATCGGATGATTCAACGGACAAAGCTGGGCCGGGAGGCATGGCTGTACGAGCAAGGAGGCTCCTCCGACTCCCAGGGTGCCGACCAAGGCTGGACTGATCTTTGGCGGATCAGGGTTCCCTCCAAGCTGAAGTTTTTCCTGTGGAGGCTCGCTAGAAACTCTATTCCCACAGCTGCACTTCTCCACTACAGAAACATGTCATCTTCCAGGGCTTGTTGCCTTTGCGGGGCGGTCGATACTTGGCGACATGCCTTGATGGACTGCTCGGTCTCGAGGGGCACTTGGGTACTCTCAAAGGAAACTGTTTTGGATAAACTGAGTACTTGCAGAGAGGAAAATCCAAAGAGGTGGTTGTTCGTAATGTATGAAGCTCTCAACCAGCAGGAGGATTTCCTTAATTTTGTGGTCACCCTATGGGCGTTGTGGAGTTCACGAAGAAAGGCCATGTACGAGGATATTTTCCAGACACCCTTTACCATCAACAGCTTTGTTACATCATACATAGCAGACCTAAAATCTCTACAGCAGCCTGGAGTGGTCAGAAGGGGGCCGCCCCAACGCCGCCCAAACCATTGGATTGCACCTCCGGATGGGCTAGTTAAACTCAATGTAGACGCAGCAGTGGGACGATCGCGTGGAGCTGTGGCAGCTGTTTGCAGAGATCGTGATGATGTTTTCTTGGGAGCATCGGTGGTGGTTTTCCCCAACTTATCAGATCCTGGCATTCTGGAGACGCTTGCCATCAGGGAGGCACTGGCTTTATCTGATGATCTCTACGTTCGAAGGATCTATGTGGCATCGGATTGCAAGGTGGCCGTCGACGATATCCATCAGCATTACAAAGGGAGCTACGAGGAGATTTTCCAATATAGATCGTCTTTTGAAACGTGTAATATTATTCATGAATTTAGGAGCTCGAATATCGAGGCTCACAAACTGGCAAAGCACGCTTTATCTCTTGGGACTGGCCGCCATACTTGGTTAGGCCAGCCCAATGAACTTGATTTCGTCCCTGTAAACATTGTGACGATCTAATAAAGCTTTGCAGTTTGTTTAAAAAAAATACAATCGAATCGCCTCCAAAGTCCAACCCAACGAAGCAATTCGCAGCATCCTGTACGTCTCCTCCGATCTAGCAGCGTCCAACGTAACCAGATCGCCGCGAGCGAGCAACAGGTAGGGATCCATCCCTTCATGGATGCTGACGGCAGCGAGATCTCGCGCCTGCCGGCGGAGCTCCTCGCGTCGATCGTCTCCCTCACGTCGCCGCCTGACGCGGGACGCTGTGCCGCCGTCTCCCGGGCCTTCCTCGCTGCGGCGGACTCCCACGCCGTCTGGTCCTGCTTCCTGCCCCGCTACCTCCCACAGCTCGCTAAAAGCGTGCTCCGCCGCGCGCCGCCGTCCGAGAACAAGAAGGGCTTGTTCCGACGCCTCTCCGACCAACCGGCGCTCCTCCCAGGCAAGCTCGTGGTACGTACAGATCATATATGTATCATCCTCAACCCATTTACGTAGCAGAGGGCTAGCTGCTTCCTTCTTAGCTTGATTCAAATTCAAAAATTGGGTGATGGATCGATCCATCTACCGGCTTTCTTTCTTTGGTGCAGAGCATGCGGCTGGACAGGGCTACTGGCGCCAAGTGCTACATGCTTTCGGCAAGGGCGCTCAATATTTCGAAGGGCGAGACCCGATCATGCTGGGAATGGATCGACCTCTGTTATGATGAGATCCAAGGAAACACGAGGTTCAAAGTCGTTTCAATGGGTATTTGGGGAAAACCTATTTTAGTCACCACTAACCATATATACCCTCGTATTAATTTGCGGCATCTTCCGTGAAGCAGCTCAACTTCGGGGAGTTTGGTCATTGGAAATCCGTGGCAAAATACATAGCAGAATGCTCTGCCGAAACTCCATGTACGCTGCTTACATGCTGTTCAAGCTAGCCGATGGGTACACCATGATGGATTTCCCGTTTCAAGAGGCATCCATTAGCTATGGAGGCACTAGCTCAAAACGGCAAGTTTGCCTCCAAGCCTACATGGAGGATGGGGATGACGGCGTACCTCGCAAACATATTTTAAAGTCAAGTTGGGAAAGCCGACTGCCTCATAGCTATTGCGTCACAGATGACGTCATGGTCCCTTGGAAAAGGGCCAACGACTAGATGGAGCTCGAGTTGGGCGAGTTCTACAATCACTAGTAGAAAAGGGGGCAACGGTCCAGGCCGGGTCAGCCCATTAGTCCCGGTTCAATCTAGAACCGGGACCAATGGGGGTATTGGACCCGGTTCATGAGCCCAGGGGGCCGGCCGGGCCACGTGGGCCATTGGTCCTGGTTGGTGGGACGAACCGGGACCAATGGGCTTGGCTCCTGGCCCACCACCTTTGGTCCCGGTTCGTGGCATGAACCGGGACCACAGGCTCCCCTTTAGTCCCGGTTCGTGCCACGAACCGGGACTAAAGTGTTCGCCCTCGTTGCACTCAGAGTTTAGTCCCACCTCGCCAACCGAAGGGCGCCCACACCTGCTTATAAGCCCGTCCCTCTCTGCGTTGTTGAGCTCCTCTCAAAGTAAAAATAGATGCACCTATAGAGGAAAATTGGACCTAAATTCATAAATAGAAATGAATTATGAATTTATGTTTAATTTTCTCTATAAGTGCATCTATGTTCACTAACAGAGAAGTTTTTATTTTTTGTGACCTAAAAGAAAAAAGAAACCGCTAAAAAACTATAAGTATTTAGTTCTAAGTAGAAATGAAAAAATAATGGCACTAGTAAAGTTAATCACAACTTAGGATTCACACAAATTTCAAAGAATTCAAATTTTAACTATTCTAATTTGACACTAATGGCACTAGTAAAGTTAATCACAAACTTGAGATTCACACAAATTTCAAACAATTCAAAATTTAACTATTCTAATTTGAAACTAATGGCACTAGTAAAGTTAATCACAAACTTGAGATTCACACAAATTTCAAACAATTCAAATTTTAACTAATCTAATTTGAAAACTAGTGGCACTAGTAAAGTTAATCACAACTTGAGATTTACACAAATTTCAAAGAATTCAAATTTTAACTATTCTAATTTGACACTAATGGCACTAGTAAAGTTAATCACAAACTTGAGATTCACACAAATTTCAAACAATTCAAATTTTAACTATTCTAATTTGAAAACTAATGGCACTAGTAAAGTTAATCACAAACTTGAGATTCACACAAATTTCAAACAATTCAAATTTTAACTATTCTAATTTGAAAACTAGTGGCACTAGCAAAGTTAATCACAAACTTGAGATTCACACAAATTTCAAAGAATTCAAATTTTAACTATTCTAATTTGAAAACTAATGGCACTAGTAAAGTTAATCACAAACTTGAGATTCACACAAATTTCAAAGAATTCAAATTTTAACTATTCTAATTTCAAAACTAATGGCACTTATATAATACACAAAGTGTTTTCACACAAATAGTAAAATTATTCATAAACTAGTGATTCACACAAATCTTAAAAAATTCAAATTTAAACTATTCAAATTTTAACTATTCATAAACAAATTTTGTGACCTAAAATAAAAAATAAAACAAAAGAAAATGAATAATGCAGAAAACAAAACAAAAAATCTGGAAAAAAATACTTAT
>NC_041390.1:613735688-613736662 GCF_002162155.2 Triticum dicoccoides
AAATACTTATATTAACAATAAGTATTTTGTTATAAGTAGAAAAAAAATAAAAAAAATAAAGCAACAAAGCATAAATTATCTAAGTATTTTCTGTTCAAAACATTATAAGCAAAAAGAAACTTTAATAGCAAAAAGAATTATCATAAATATTTCTTTTGTTACAAACTAGTGATTCACATAAATTTCAAAGAATTCAAATTTAAATAATTCAAATTGGAAAATTAATGGCACTAACAGAAAGTTTATAACTTTTATTACCTAAAACCAAAAATAATAACTGAAAAACTAGTAAGTATTTTGCTGTTAGTAAAAAAACAAAAAACTGGATTATTTTTTTTAAAAATGCCGCCTACTGGGCCACCACAGCCTGCATACGACTAGAAACCCGCTTGTTGGGCCAGGATGCAGGCCCACAGTAGGCCCAGTAGGCCCATAGGCACAGAGAGTGGATTTAGGCCCGTAAGCCTGCAGTAGAGAGGAGCTCGAAGTGGTCGGCTCCGCAGGGCTTATAAACCACTCTGATCCCCTCTCGGCTAGCGAGGTGGGACTAAACATCCCAACGCACCGCGGCAGTTCCAGTACACGCCCTTTGGTCCCGGTTGGTGGCACCAACCGGGATGAAAGGGAGCCTTTGGTCCCGGTTCGTGGCACCAACCGGGACTAAAGGCCGCCGCTTCCCGCCATTTGGGCTGCCGAAAAGTGGTCTTTGGTCCCGGTTCGTGGCACAAACCGGGACGAAAGGGGTGCATTGGTCCCGGTTTGTGCCACGAACCGGTACCAATGGCTTTGCTATATAAGCAAAGACTTGGGAAATTTTCATATTTCCCTCGCAGTTGCCCCCGACGACGCCGAGCACATCGACGCCGCCAGGCTGCCCCAACGCCGTTCGCCCCCCTGCCGTCGCCGCCGACCGCGCCGTCGCCGTCGCCCGTGCCTCGCCGTCGCCGTCGCCGCCCCGTGCCCCCTGCCTCCTC
>NC_041390.1:613737160-613739754 GCF_002162155.2 Triticum dicoccoides
CCTCCTCGCTGCCGACGCCGTGCCCCTCACCGTCGCCGTCCGCCGCCCCTGCCGTCGCCCCCGACCGCACCGTCGCCGTCGCCGCCCCTGCCCCCCTGCCTCCTCGCCGCCGACGCCGTGCCCCTCCTCATTGATCGCCGCCTCGGCTTGCGTAATTTCCTAATTTAGAATGTATAGTTAATTTAGTTGTATAGTTAGGATGTATAGTTAATTTAGATGTATAGTTAATTTAGTTGTACTTAATTTAGATGTATAGTTTAGATGCAAAAGTTAGAATTTTTTTCTGTTCATACATTTTTTTGGTGATATTATTGTTGCATATGCAAAAGTTTGTGTGTTCATATATATGCAAATAATATGTCAATTTTTTCATCGAATTTTTATGATTTTTTTGTTGTAATTTTGTTCATAGAATTTTTATTTTGTTCATAGAATTTTTATTATTTTTTTCTGTTGTAATTTTGTTCATATTGTGTAGGAATCTGAACATTATGTATGATCAAAGGCATGTATGTATATGTTCATATTTAGAAGAAAAAGAAGGAGAGAAAAAAGGAAAATAAGAAGAGGAAGAAGGAGAAGAAGAAGAGGAGAGAAATAACAGGAGAAATAAATAAGAAGATGAAAAGGAAGAAAAAAAAGAAGAGAAGAAGAAGGAATAGAGGATAAGAAGAAGGAATAATAGAGGAGAACTTCTTCTTGTGCTCCTCTATTATTCCTTCTTCTTCTCCTTTTTTTTCTTTTTTTTCTTCTCCTTTTCCTTTCTTCTTCTCCTCTTTTTTTCTTCTTCTTCCTCTTCTTATTTTTTGTTATCGGGTATGTCATTGTCGACATACCCCCCATCCCCGATAATTAACTTTTAGTAATTAGTACTACTTAGAAAGTGTTTAATGGAATTAGTTAGAACTAGGTAAACTTGTTTATTATTTTTTCTGTTGTAATTTTGTTCATATTGTGTAGGTATCTGAACGTTATGTATGATCAAAGTCATTTATGTATATGTTCATATTTAGAAGAAAAAGAAGGAGAGAAAAAAGGAAAATAAGAAGAGGAAGAAGGAGAAGAAGAAGAGGAGAGAAATAACAGGAGAAATAAATAAGAAGATGAAAAAGAAGAAAAAAAAGAGAGAAGAAGAAGGAATAGAGGAGAAGAAGAAGAATTCTTCTTGTTCTCCTCTATTATTCCTTCTTCTTCTCCTTTTTTTTTCTTTTTTTCTTCTCCTTTTCCTTTCTTCTTCTCCTCTTTTTTTCTTCTTCTTCCTCTTCTTATTTTTTGTTATCGGGTATGTCATTGTCGACATACCCCCCTCCCTGATAATTAACTTTTAGTAATTAGTACTACTTAGAAAGTGTTTAATGGAATTAGTTAGAACTAGGTAAACTTGTTTATTATTTTTTTCTGTTGTAATTTTGTTCATATTGTGTAGGAATCTGAACGTTATGTATGATCAAAGTCATTTATGTATATGTTCATATTTAGAAGAAAAAGAAG
Organism: Triticum dicoccoides; assembly: GCF_002162155.2. Classification (NCBI taxonomy): domain Eukaryota; kingdom Viridiplantae; phylum Streptophyta; class Magnoliopsida; order Poales; family Poaceae; genus Triticum; species Triticum dicoccoides. The sequence goes on from NC_041390.1 coordinate 613,738,652, forward strand.
GAGAGAAAAAAGGAAAATAAGAAGAGGAAGAAGGAGAAGAAGAAGAGGAGAGAAATAACAGGAGAAATAAATAAGAAGATGAAAAAGAAGAAAAAAAAGAAGAGAAGAAGAAGGAATAGAGGAGAAGAAGAAGAATTCTTCTTGTTCTCCTCTATTATTCCTTCTTCTTCTCCTTTTTTTTTCTTTTTTTTCTTCTCCTTTTCCTTTCTTCTTCTCCTCTTTTTTTCTTCTTCTTCCTCTTCTTATTTTTTGTTATCGGGTATGTCATTGTCGACATACCCCCCCTCCCCGATAATTAACTTTTAGTAATTAGTACTACTTAGGAAGTGTTTAATGGAATTAGTTAGAACTAGGTAAACTTGTTTATTATTTTTTTCTGTTGTAATTTTGTTCATTTTGTGTAGGAATATGAACGTTATGTATGATCAAAGTCATTTATGTATATGTTCATATTTAGAAGAAAAAGAAGGAGAGAAAAAAGGAAAATAAGAAGAGGAAGAAGGAGAAGAAGAAGAGGAGAGAAATAACAGGAGAAATAAATAAGAAGATGAAAAAGAAGAAAAAAAGAAGAGAAGAAGAAGGAATAGAGGAGAAGAAGAAGAATTCTTCTTGTTCTCCTCTATTATTCCTCCTTCTTCTCCTTTTTTTTTCTTTTTTTCTTCTCCTTTTCCTTTCTTCTTCTCCTCTTTTTTTCTTCTTCTTCCTCTTCTTATTTTTTGTTATCGGGTATGTCGTTGTCGACATACCCCCCTCCCCGATAATTAACTTTTAGTAATTAGTACTACTTAGAAAGTGTTTAATGGAATTAGTTAGAACTAGGTAAACTTGTTTATTATTTTTTTCTGTTGTAATTTTGTTCATATTGTGTAGGAATCTGAACGTTATGTATGATCAAAGTCATTTATGTATATGTTCATATTTAGAAGAAAAATAAGGAGAGAAAAAAGGAAAATAAGAAGAGGAAGAAGGAGAAGAAGAAGAGGAGAGAAATAACAGGAGAAATAAATAAGAAGATGAAAAGAAGAAAAAAAGAAGAGAAGAAGAAGGAATAGAGGAGAAGAAGAAGAATTCTTCTTGTTCTCCTCTATTATTCCTTCTTCTTC
>NC_041390.1:613740133-613742078 GCF_002162155.2 Triticum dicoccoides
AGTAATTAGTACTACTTAGAAAGTGTTTAATGGAATTAGTTAGAACTAGGTAAACTTGTTTATTTTTAGTAAGTACTACATTATTCTATTTATAGTAAGTGCTTAGTAGTTGAACTAGTTGGTTTAATAAAACTGGTTTATTTTACTATAGAAGTAGTTTATTTTTAGCAAGAAAATTAATAAAACTAGTTTATTTTTTTCTTATAATTGAAGGCATCCTAATTTGAATACTACTTTATTTTGCGATTTGATTTTTCTTATTGAATGCTCAAATTAGAGAGCACTATGCAAAGTGGAGACATGACAATCAAAGGATGGAAAAAATGTATGGACAGTCGTAAGGAGCTTCTTGGAAGCAAAAAGAAGCGAGGCGCAAGAATTGGAGACAGGATGATCTCCATTCTTCATAATGGAGAGTCAAGGTCTATATTGTTTTTATGCTATTTTACCTTAAGTGTGTTTAGGTCCTAGCTGATACTGATGATCATGTGCTAAGAACAATTATGTAGGGTTGGGTTCGATGACTATGAGGATGATGATCGTATGACTTATTATTAATAACGAGTAGAAGTTGTATGATGATGCTTGATTAATTAGTAGGACTTGTTATTATATATGATGATGTATGATGCGAGCATGCATGAGTTATTATATATATATATATATATATATATATATATATATATATATATATATATATATATATCTGCGGGTGAAATGAACATAGCAGTAGCGTAGGTAAACCAAGGATGAAGATATAAGAGAGGACACTTCTCTCTATTAGCTAGCTAATAACAACCTAAAAATAACCCCCTAAACCCCTAAAACAGCCACTTTTTTTAAAAAAAAGAAAAACCTCAGCTCCAGCCAGATGCTGACGCGTGGAAGCCTATTGGTCCCGGTTTATGTCATCAACCGGGACCAAAGGCCCCCCTGCCTGGGCTGCCGGCACTGCCGACGTGGAGGCCCATCAGTTCCGGTTCTGGATTGAACCGGGACTAAAGGGTCGGGGCATTAGTACCGACACTTTAGTCCCGGTTCAGGAACCGGGACTAAAGGCCCTTACGAACCGGGATTATAGGCCCTTTTTCTACCAGTGAATGGGGAAGCTTGCGACGGTGAGGTGTCTGTGAGCCTAAAGGAGACTGAAGGAGGGGTTTTCAAAATTGGTCTTGTTGTGTGGTGTATCGAGATTAGAACTAAACAATGATGTTATTGAACATTGTTGGATTCAGAGCCGTTGTCGTACATTTCTTTACTTTATACCGAAACGATATGCATGGAAGAACAATCAATACAGTTATAGTACATAATTTGTCATGAATGGAGCAGCATTCACCAAAGTGACAGAAAAATCCTGGCTTTGGTGCTGCACACAATACCTGGTTCAGGTGCCTTCTCAACGAGAAATATTGTGCATGTGTGCTCGAAAAACTAGAGCTAGTTGCCAAGCCAAAAAACCCTATAGTTACTTCAAGATCAAATCGTTGTAATTGGGACATGTTCAAACTGAAATCTATTGTTCAGGACATATACTGAAAAGTATTGTTCGATGTTTCTTAAAAAATTCAGGTCAATCCTACAAATAGATCACATGATGCACAACAACTCTCTTTAGATTTCCTCCCAAATGATGGCATTTGAGGGGTAGGCGTGCTTTGCCGCGCTGGCTACCGTTAGGGCTGGTAGCTTAGCACTAAGCCAGCGCTGGCTAACTACCACACTGACTAAGCAAACCAAGAGCAACATTCTGAAAGTATGAAAACCCAACTCCTGTAGCACAAATAATCAAACTTCAGAATTAATTTTTGCAAACTAAATAAATCAGGTAGCAAAAAAATCTAAAACATGACACAAGCGGTCAATCTAAAAGGCCATGTCGTAGTAATGTTCAACAAAGATAGAGATGATATACTCAGATCATCTGTATAGATTATTCATTTGC
>NC_041390.1:613742341-613894053 GCF_002162155.2 Triticum dicoccoides
AAAGGGGGATTTGTGTTTCATAAGAAATCACCTCACAGGAACATAAATTGTTGTTGCTGCTCCTCATACATATGAACCCTAAATCTCGGCACCATGACAACAGGCTCTTTATAACAAGCATAAGAAATCTGGCAAGTTCTGCCTCTTCACTGTGACTTGTGAGTTGCATCGATTTCGTCTCTTCATTGTGAGTTGAGTAGTAGATTAGGAGTGCGGATTTTTGGAGGCCGAGCTCCAGTGAGCTCGGTATTTTGAAAAAATCAAAAAGCGTATTTAAAAGTTCCAAAAAAATCTGAAAAAAATATCATGAAAACTTATATGTATTCTGCAAGAACGTGTTAAATTTCGTCGAAAAATGTTGTGATTTGTAGGCTGTACAAAAATAACAAATTTCTGGCCCAATAACAAAAATAAAAGGCTCATTAAAAAATGTGTATTTGTCTTTTTCCTGTAGGCCGCATGTAAACGTATAACACTGTGAAATTTTGCATATACATAGTATACATGTGCATGTGTGTTCAAAAAATAAATTTGGAATTTTTCGTGTTTCAAAAAAATAAAAAATAAAAACGAGCTCACTGGAGCTCGGCCTCCGTTGGCATTTTCCGAGTAGATTAGCCCCTACCTTCATTTTCATCTCTTTTGTCTTTGGTGTTCCTGACTTCTTTTGTCGATGACCTGAATTACGAATAAAGTGTTCCCAGGGGCAAACAAAATAATGTAATCTGGAAAGGTAATTTCATCCATGTTTTCATCATATATACCAGGGAACATTCCATTCAGGTTTTAGTCACTTCGCAATGTGTAATTAAAATATCACTTATGCCATTCTCGATGATCCATGAAGGTAACTACACACGTCATGTTACAGCAAGCCAATCCAATAATGCGCAATATATCAACAAAACACTTCATCATAGCGAAAAATCACTTACGTAACCAAAGACACTTCAAAAAGATCGTTTTAACTCCCACGGGTTACTTAATGGTAATTCTACAATTGTGTCGGCTTTTGTTGCTTACTTCTGAGCTCAATGCCCAGCACGGTAAGACCAGACTTGCTTTCTCCCATGAAGCTGACGGACACCTCGTCACCACCGTCACACTCCTCGTTACGGAACTCACCCAACTCCACCTCCATCCAACCATCGTCTTTTTCATGAGGGAAATGAACTTCCTCTCCGGGAGGATTTGCGTCACAACTAAGACTCCCTCTGCAACCTTGCACACAAACTTGCCGGGTCGACTCCCTCCCGGTAACACCAACGGAAGTCACCTCGTATGGGAAATCGAACTCATTGTATACATATGCTGGCTTGAACACCAAGTATATGGCATATGTTGTGCTTTGTGAGAGCATCTTCCTCTATATCTTGCCTCGGATCTCCAACTCATTGACACGATAGAACTGAGTGTCTTCGGAGAAGAACCTGCACGTTGCAACCCACAGTTCATAAGTAGTAAGTAGCGAAAAGCATCAAAGGCAAAGGCACTAAATTCGCTATGGTAAAATTAAATGAGTATTGTATAAGATTCGAGGCTTGAACCTTTTGTCTTCTTTGCTGCAGTTAGGGGGTGTTTGGTTTAGGGACTTTTTAGTCCCAGATACTAGAAGAAGTTCCTAAAAAGTCCCTATGAACTAAACGGGAGGGATTTTTTCTACAGGGACTAGAAAAAGACTTCACTGGAGAGTCTTTTTTGATTAGTCCCTGGACTAGAAAAAGTCCTAGGACTTCTGAACCAAACACCCCCTTAGAAAGTGCACATAAACTGGCCCGGTGCCAGCCCTTGCAGCGCGGAATCTGCAGCGCCCTCGCAGAAATCGTGAAGTGCTCGACGCCGGTAGCCCTGTCCAGCTGCATGCTCTGCACGAAGTAGTTAAACGGAAAACGACATCAGATTGATCTTATTAAACTGCAAGAACGTATCGCATGGACGATTGAAAAACATTAAGCAGCATCTGACTAGCTAGCTGAGTTCGTCGGTATATAATGTACCACTAATTTGTGTGGGAGGAGAGCTGGCTGGTCGGAGAGGCGTCGGAACAACTCCTTCTCTTCGTATGGACGCGGTTCTGCGATTCTGTTCTTAAGACGTTGTGGAACTTGATCATATATATGAGCCTGGCATGGTACGTAAATCAGACGGAGACCATGGCGGAGTCGGTGAGCTGAATAGAGGCGCCAAACCAACGTGGTGAGAGAGAGAGAGAGACGCGTCCGGAAAGCTGAATAGAAGCACCAAACTGCACTCTATTGTGCACGGCACGTACTTTTTTTTGGACGAAATGCTGACGATGCAGTATTTCATTGATTTCAGTTAGAAGGAGAGAATGTTGTTACAGATGTTACAAGTAGTGGTTACAGAGGCAGTACCCCACCACGGCACGTACTGAAAAGAATAATTTGACATAACCTAAAACTTTCAGGTCAAGTCCTACAAATAGATCACATGATGCACAGGAGGGAGCACTTAGATTTCCCTGGCATTCCAGAGCTAGCACTAATGGCTACAAATAATATTAGTCAATAGGATCGCCTCCCATACATCAATTATAGACAGGAAAATAACTAAGAGGAGCAAGAGCTCATGGACAGCCAGCCGTGGACTGTGAAGCTGTGCTGAGCATCACCCTGGACGACTGGCACTCACGGGTCACGGGTGGCAACGGGCAAGGAAGAATTCATCTTGAGAAATTGCGAAAACAAAGGAATGTCAAAACAAATCATCTGAAGGATAAGATATGCCGTACAGGCAGAAGATAGGGTGACTCGTCCTCGTCGCGCTTGCGATGGGGAAGACGAACAGCACGGGAAGGATTGAACTTGAAGGAGAAGACATGCATGGGTGCAATCATCTTCTCAGCCTGTAGACAATTATTTTCTTGTCGTGATGCTCTAGAAGCTGAGCTCTGTGGTTGTATGGAAGGTCTTTTTATGCCCATTTAGAGAAGTGAAGCTCCTATTATAATTGAGATGGACTCCTCAACTGCTGTGGCTATGATTCAAAATGAAGAGATGGATAGATCGGTCTACTCTTCCTTGGTGAAGGAGATAAAGTTTTTGAAAGGCTTAAGGGAAACTTGTGTTACTCATGTTTGCCGTTCTCAAAATAAGGCTAGTGATAATGTTGCTACTTTTGCTAGACTAGAGAGAAGAACTATGACATGGCTTGCTTCTGGTCCACCTGAGACCCTAGATTTCGTGCAAGCTGATTGTACTGATATTTTGATTGAGTAATACAACCTTTTCCATGGCAAAAAAAAGAAGACATGCATGGGTGATGGGTCGCCCTTGCAGTCGGCGTTTGGATCAGCAGCAATTCAGGTTTACTAATGACTAGCCACAGTTGATGCTTAATTACAAGGAAGGAAGTAGGTTGACATAAGCGCACACACACGCACACAAATGATACAAAAATGGTAATCCACCCATTGATCGTATATAGGAGTAGATTATAGAGTGGAGTATTATTTTGTTGCAAAGGAGAATCCCCTCAAAAAAAATTGCAAAGGGATACAGAAAAAGAATTGATGTCTGAGCCCAGGTTCGAACTGGGGACCTTTAGTGTGTGAGACTAACGTGATAACCAACTACACCACCCAGACAATTTGTTTGCTTCTCGAACGACAGGCTATTTGAATATTCATCGGCGGGTGCACGAGCGCATCCAACTGGATTACGTATGGGCCTCTAGCGGCAGTGCTTTTGGGCCTCTGGTTGGGCCTCTCGAAGCCGATCAAAGATGTTGACACTTGACAGAGAAAAAGGCCTACTACTACCCCTCAAAAAAAATTTGTGTATATCCCGTAGAGGTCATCCTGCGTCGCTTCCCAGCGAGACGAGCGGTATGGGTTATAATTAGGGAGAATTTCTTATTTGGCCCTTTCTTAAAATTTGTTTCTTTTTTTGGCTCAAAAAATATTTCTCTTCCCTTTTTGACACTCAAACTTCATTTTATGCCCTATTTGATATTTCCATCCATTTTTCCATCCAACTGTGTTAACTGGCACGTGCAATTATAATTTTACCCCTGGTGATGGTATGTCATCACAAAGAGAAGAGAAGGGGCCTCAACCAAGATAAAAGAGAGGATTGGGGCGGGGGGGGGGGGGCATCGAGAGTGCTACCTGTAATGTCGCTAGCAGTAGCACCGCTCCTGTGTCGCTGGAGCTTGCCATGTGCTTGTGCGCGTCGATGCTGCTCCTAGATGATGTTCGACGAAGTCAACCACACTCACTATATCTCCCACATGCACGTCGGCGCGCTCACGCAATACACTTTCTGATGACGAGGTGCGACCATGAACTGACGACGATAATAACGATGAACCAAGCTCTGGACGATGCACGCACCGTAATACAGAGCTGGCTTCCTGAATCCCTAATCGATCCTTTGCTTGAACGTTTACTAGCTAGTAGTACTAGTATGTACGAGCACTTCTAACAGGACGCATTCCAATCGTTCTAGCTAGCACATACTGCCGGAGAGCAAGCTGCAGACGGTCATCCCGGCGCGTCGACGATGCTCGGAACCCGCGAACCTTCCGCACCGTGGCGCCGCTTCCGAAGAGGGAGTAGCAGTGGCAGCCGCCCTTCGGCCAGCGGCGCCGCACCGCAAGAGGTCGGCAAAGCCGGGCGCGCGCGCCAGGATCTCCAGCTCGACGTCTTCCGGCAGCCTCACCAGCGAGAGCACAGCGCGTGTGTGCATGTCATCGCTGGTATGCGCACGTACGCATCAGGCAAGCATGATTAGTTTTTTCCTCTAATTAACCTAGGTACGTATCCAATGGACGCTATCTAGCTAAGAGATGCATGCATATCAGACAAGATTAGCTACAAACCTAATTGCTATACATAAGAATAATATGTGAAATTATTGCTTATACTAAACTTTCTTTCTTTCCTCGCAAAGAAACCTCGTTTTTACTATTTTTAGGTCTATTACTACTATTGAATATTTGAACCACATAAATTTGTTGAAATTTGAATCATATAATTTTGTTGAATTTAATTTCTACCATGATAAAAATTTCCGCAGTAACGCGCAAGGAATCATCTAGTTTATTCAACACCACAAAACATATCACATCATTCATGTGTTTGTATGTAAATAATCTGATCACAAACTACACTAGGGGTAAAACAGTCTTTTTAGTTCAGACTTAACACCGTTAGTGGCCAAAACTGACGGAAGTGTCACATAGAGAATAAAATGAAGTTTGAGTGTCAAAAAGGGAAGAACAGAAAATTTTGGGCCAAAAAGGGAAGTAAAATTTAAGAAAGGGCCAAATAAGAAATTCTCTCTTATAATTACGGGCTGACTTATCATTAAATGGTTGGAAATAAGGCGGGCTGTCGGGCTTTCCTCGGTGATATTAGGGGGAAGGAAAATGGGAGGAGAGAGGAGAGTATGTGGTCATATTGATAGCGGATATTGTCTTTGGAGGCCGAGCTCCATGGAGCTCGGTTTTGAAAATTTTGAATTTTGTTGAATTTCATATTTTCTACATTTCAAAAAAATCTGAAAAAAAACACACATATATATGAAGGCCTAACACACACGTGTGTAAATTTTCAGGGCAAAATAAGTTGAAATGAGGACTGTGCAAAAAAGACAAATCTGAGGCTTTTTAACACATGACACTATTCATCCTCCCGGACCAGGAATTTGTCTTTTTTGTATAGGTCACATTTCAACGTTTTTCATTCTGAAATTTTACACACATAGGCATAACATACTTGTTTACTTGCACAATTTTTTTCAGATTTTTTTGAAACCGAAAAGTTTGAATTTTGATTTGTTTTCAAAAAAAGGCCTCCATGGCTCCCGGGAGCCAAACGTCCGTTCTCGATTGATAGCCTCTATAAAGCGTGTGGAGCATGTTCCATAATATTATGGAGGTTGCCGAGGCAAAGCACCAATTCAGAGTCATATTGCGGCATTCATATCTTTTTTTTTGTTGCCTCAACTTATTAGGCACAAACTTAATTTGAGGGATGGAACACTAGTAGAAAAAGGGTCAAACGTGAAGCACATTAGTGCCGATTTGTATTTGAGCCGGCACTAATGTATACATTAGTGTCGGTTCCAACGGCTAGCCGGGCCGCTTTCGTTAGTACCGGTTCGTGACGAACCTTTAGCACCGGTTCGTGCCACGAACCGGTACTAATGAGAGTGGTGGCAGGATGTTGTCAGAATGGGGCCCCTCCAGCCCCTTTAGTACCGGTTCTTGGTACAAACCGGTACTAAAGGTCGTCCTACATAAACCCTTCGTCCACCCGAGCTCGCTCTGTTCTTCCCCTTTCCCCTCTCCTCTCTGTTCTTCCCCTCTTCCTCTCGAGCTCATCACACATTTTGCCCAAAATTTGTCAAGATTTGAAGGCCCCCATTCATTCAAATGATCACAAAGGTTAGCAACTTTGTCCTTTCATTTCTCATTGCTAGATTAGCTCTTGCAATGCTTTATATAGTGATTAATTTGTGAGTTTAGTAATTTGGGAGGATATATATATATATATGTGTGTGTGTGTGTGTGTGTGTGTGTGTGTGTGTGTGTGTGTGTGTGTGTGCTAGTATTTGATTTATATGCAATTTGAGGTCAAAAATAACACTTAGTTTGCATATGTAGGTGTGGTTTACTTAGTGCCTTCTAAATCTCCATCGTAGCCACCGTCGATCGCCCGCACCGTCCCGTCGCCGGCACCACCTTGTGGTGAGCCTCTTGTTCATGAAATTTTATATAAAAATTGATGTTTGTGTGATTTGGATATATAGTTACTCGTATAATTATCTTACCCGTACGTTGTTTGTTATACATATAGTGCCATGGTTTTGATATTCGTCCCCGTCGGCCCTAGTCCTTGTTATGATTCGGATGTGGTATGTATATTCTCTTTTAAAACTAGTTGCATTTCGTGTTTATGACAAATTATGCCCATCAAGTTGACATAGAAATTTTTTCTAGGAGGTATGTGAACCGGAAATTCCAACCGACCCTATTGCCGAGAGGTTAAATTTAGTTGAAAGAGAAAACGAGTACTTGAAAGAAAAATTGAAAAGATTGAGGGGAGAAGATGGAATTGGAGTTGCATGTTGCCGATGTCGTCGATGATCACAAGATCAAGATGGAGAAAATGCGCTTGAAGATTAGAAAGATTAGAAAATATGACATCGATAGTGAGGCTTGGTATCATTATGCTGTTGGATTCATTGTTACCTTAGTTGCGATCTTGATCGTATTTGTTGTTGCATTTAAATGCTTTAGCTAGAGAGTTATTTGTTTGTTGCATTTAAGTGTTGTATGAACTTTATGTATGAACTTGTATTAATTTGGTCTATTCGGTGTTGTGTAATGAAGATGAGTCGGCAATGGATGTATGATGACCGATGCTCTCCCCAATTCGTTGAGGGCGTGCATACTTTTCTGCTTGCGGCTGAGGCAAACAAGCAGGCGGGTGGTTTTATGCCTTGTCCATGTGCTCGCTGTAAGAATGGTCACAATTACTCTACGTCAAGAACCATTCACGTCCACCTGTTTAAGTCCGGTTTCATTCCCCATTATAATGTTTGGACCAAGCACGGAGAAAGAGGGGTTATGATGGAAGACAATGAAGAAGAAGAGGACGACGACAGCTATCCTGGCCATGGGTTCCCTGAATACGATGATACAACAATGGGGGAAGAAGCTGAGCCGGTAATGCGGGAAGAAGCTGAGCCGGCAATGCGGGAAGAAGCTGAAGAAGAGGCATCAGATGAGCCCGTTGATGATCTAGGTCGGGCCATTGCCGATGCAAAGAGAAACTGCGCAAGTGATTTGGAGAAGAAGAAGTTGCACCGCATGTTAGAGGATCACAAAAAATTGTTGTACCCGAATTGCGTAGGTGACAAGAAAAAGCTGGGCACCACACTGGAATTGCTGCAATGGAAGGCAGAGAATGGTGTATCTGACAAGGGATTTGGAAAGTTGCTGGTAATGATAAAGGTTATGCTTCCAAAGGACAACGAATTGCCCGAGAGTACGTACGAAGCAAAGAAGGCTGTCTCCCCTCTAGGGTTAGAGGTGCAGAAGATACATGCATGCCCTAATGATTGCATCCTGTACCGCGGTGAGTACGAGGATTTGAACGCTTGCCCGGTATGTGGTGCATTGCGCTATAAGATCAGCCGCGATGACCCTGGTGATGTCGAGGGCTGGTGCTCCAGGAAGAAGATTCCTGCCAAGGTGATGTGGTATGCTCCTATAATACCACGGTTGAAACGTTTGTTCCAAAACAAAAAGCATGCCAAGGCGATGCGATGGCACAGAGAAGACCGTAAGAAAGACGGAAAGTTGAGAGTACCCGCTGACGGGTCGCAGTGGAGAAAAATCGAAAGAAAGTACGGGAAGGAGTTTGCAGATGACGCAAGGAGCGTATGGTTTGGTCTAAGCGCAGATGGCATTAATCCTTTTGGGGAGCAGAGCAGCAACCATAGCACCTGGCCTGTGACTCTATGTTTGTATAACCTTCCTCCTTGGTTGTGCATGAAGCGGAACTTCATTATGATGCCAGTGCTCATCCAAGGCCCTAAGCAACCCGGCAACGACATTGATGTGTACCTAAGGCCATTAGTTGAAGAACTCTTACAACTGTGGAATGGAACAGGTGTACGTGCGTGGGATGAGCACATGGGGGAAGAATTTGACCTAAAGGCGTTGCTGTTCGTGACCATCAATGATTGGCCTGCTCTCAGTAACCTTTCAGGACAGACAAACAAGGGATACCGCGCATGCACGCACTGTTTGGACGATACCGACAGTATATATTTAGCTAATAAGAATGTGTACCTGGGACATCGTCGATTTCTTCCGAGCAGGCATCCCGTAAGAAAGAAAGGCAAGCATTTCAAAGGTGAGGCGGATCACCGGATGAAGCCTCGCCACCGTACTAGTGCTGATGTACATGATATGGTCAAGGATTTGAAGGTGGTCTTTGGAAAGGGTCCTGGTGGACAACCTGTTCCGAATGACGCTGACGGATGCGCACCCATGTTGAAGAAGAAATCTATATTTTGGGACCTGCCCTATTGGAAAGACCTCGAGGTCCGCTCCACAATCGACGTGATGCACGTGACGAAGAATCTTTGTGTGACCCTGCTTGGCTTCTTGGGCGTGTATGGGAAGACAAAAGATACACCTGAGGCACGGGAGGACCAGCAACTTATGCACGGAAAAGACGGCATACATCAGGGTCATGCAAGCTACGCTCTTACCAAAGAAGAGAAGGAAATCTTCTTTGAATGCCTGCTCAGTATTAAGGTACCGTCTGGCTTCTCATCGAATATAAAGGGAATAATAAACATGGCAGAGAAAAAGTTCCAGAACCTAAAGTCTCATGACTGCCACGTGATTATGACGCAACTGCTTCCGGTTGCATTGAGGGGGCTTCTACCGGAAAACGTTCGATTAGCCATTGTGAAGCTATGTGCATTTCTCAATGCAATCTCTCAGAAGGTAATCGATCCAGAAATCATACCAAGGTTACAGAATGATTTGGTGCAATGTCTTGTCAGTTTCGAGTTGGTGTTCCCACCATCCTTCTTCAACATCATGACGCACGTCCTAGTTCACCTATGCGAAGAGATTAACGTTTTGGGTCCTGTATTTCTACACAATATGTTCCTCTTTGAGAGGTTCATGGGAGTCTTAAAGAAATATGTTCATAACCATGCTAGGCCAGAAGGAAGCATCTCCAAGGGCCGTCAAAATGAGGAGGTCATTGAGTTTTGTATTGACTTTATTCCTGACCTTAAGCCGATTGGTGTTCCTGAATCGCGGCATAAGGGCAGACTTGATGGAAAAGGCACGCTAGGAGGGGAACAAATAATATGTATGGACGGACATTCTCTCACTGAAGCACACTACACAGTTCTACAGAATTCCGCCTTGGTGGCTCCGTATATGGATGAACACAAGAATTTTCTACGCTCTAAACACCCGGAGCGGTCTGATGACTGGATTACACATGAACAAACCAGGAGTTTCGCCAGCTGGTTGCAAGCACGTACCATGCATGACACTTCTATTGAAGATGACATGTACTTGTTGTCCCAGTTACCATCTTTGAATATAATGACTTTCAAAGGGTACGAGATAAATGGTAATACATTTTACACGATCGCCCAAGATAAGAAGAGCACCAACCAAACAGTGGTGTCCGCTTTGATGCAGAAACCAAGACGGGAAAGGAAACATATTATGGTTATATACAGGACATATGGGAACTTGACTATCGACGTGGTTTGAAGGTCCCTTTGTTTCGGTGCAAATGGGTCAATATGACACGAGGCGGGGTAACGAAAGACCCGCAGTACGGAATGACAACAATGGATCTCAACAATCTTGCGTATGCAGACGAACCATTCATCCTAGCCAATGATGTGGCACAGGTTTTCTATGTGAAGGACATGTCTACCAATCCAAGAAAAAGAAAAGATAAGGAAGCGAATGCATCGTACGATGAGCCAAAGCGGCACATAGTTCTTTCTGGGAAGAGAAACATCGTGGGAGTGGATGACAAGACAGACAAGTCAGAAGATTATGAAAAGTTTGATGAAATTGCTCCATTCACAATGAATATTGACCCGAGCATCCCGTTAAATGATGCAGATTTTCCATGGTTATGGTGCAAAGGGACACACGCGAAGAAAAATTTTCACACCCAAAGATCTGGGATGTGATCGGCTTCACTAGCTATCATCACTTTCTTCTGTGTTTCACACCCAGAAGGGAATCTCTGTAATAGTTAGGATAGTTAATTATGTGTTTTGGCATTTGAAACGCAAAGAAATTTTATGTGCAAACAAATTCTTTCATGCCTTTACTGATTTTTAAAGTTAAGTTATTCACAAACTAGTGATTCACACTAATTTCAAATAATTCAAAATTTAAACTATTCAAATTTGAAAACTACGGGCACTAACAGAAAGTTTGTAATTTTTTGTACCTAAAGCAAAAATATTCACAAAGAAACTCTAAATACAAAAAAAACAACTCAAAAATAAATAAAGCAAAAAAAAGCCCACCTACTAGGCTAGAGCGGCCTGCATACGACTAGAAACCCAACCCGTTGTTGGGCCAGGATGCAGGCCCGCAAAGGCCCAGTAGGCCCACGGGGCAGCACAACACTGGTAGGCCCAGAAGGCCTGCATTTGAGAGGAGCTCGAAGGAGCAGCCGCGGCTGGGTTTATAAACCAGTGCGGCTGCCCTTCGCTAGGCGAGGTGGGACTAAACTTTGCGCCCCTCGCCTGGCAGCGCACCCCCCTTTAGTACCGGTTCGTGGCACCAACCGGTACTAAAGGGGGGCCTTTAGTACCGGTTGGAGCCTCCAACCGGTACCAACCGGTACTAAAGGGGGGTGCTTCCCGCTGCTTGGCCTGGCCAAAACAGACCTTTAGTACCGGTTGGTGGCTCCAACCGGTACTAAAGGTGCCTTCTATATATACATCACTTTGAAAAATTTCATTCTCCCTCTGTTTCTTCCTCTGTTTCCCGATCGAGCGATGTCGTCGCCGCCCCCGTCCTACGCCGCCCCCGTCGCGCGCCATTGCCGTCGTCGCCCCCATCCTCGTCGCCGCCCTCATCCCCGTCGCCGCCCCTGTCCCCGTCGCCGCCCCCGTCGCCGTCGCCGCCCTCGTCTCCGTCGCCGCCCTCGTCTCCGTCGCCGCCCCGGGGCCGTCCCCGCGTCACCGCCCCGTCACACCCCGGGCCGTCGCCGCCCCGGGCCGTCGCCGTCGCCCCGCTGTGAGCTCTCCCCCTCTAACCCCTCTCCCTCGCCCCCGGTGGCCACCATGGGCGCCGCCCCTCCCCGAGCCCATACACACACACAAGCATGATGAACACACACACACACGCACATTTCCTTAAGTTAATTAGTATATACGTATTTTGTATGTTTAATTAGTTTAGATTTTTCAGATTATTATTTTTTCACTAGTATATATGTATGAATGCATGTTAGATGGATATAATTAGTGTTTAATTAGTATGGAATTTTTTTATATAATGTTTCTTTTCTGTTTTTAATGGATGTATAGAAGTTGTTTTTTCTGTTTTTAGTGTTAGATGCTTAATTAGTATGAAATAGCATATAGAATTTTGATATATGCAATGATAGCATAATTAGTGTATTTGTTGTCGACGATGCCCGGCCCGCATCCTCGCCGTCGACCCGTTCGCGACGACGTCCTGCTTCAGAGGACCCATGTCCGGGACTGGGCTCCGCCGGGCTGGCACTGGGAGGTGCTACCTTCAGGGGCACGACGCTTGGTGAGGAACTCGGCCCCGGGTCCCGTCGTCGACCCTCATCTCCTTTGGTGGCATTCGCGTGGGCCACTTTCGGTGCGGAGGGAGCCGGCCCCGCCGGAGGTGGTACGTCGCCGTGTTAGGGAGGAGGACGAGCACGTCCATCGCTACATGGCTGTTATGGACGTCAGGTTCTCCAATACCTGGCAGGTTCTTTGGGGTGATCACCCGAGCTATGATCCAGTGATGGTTCCTTCACATTGGTTGTCCACCACCTAGATTACTCTCTAGTATTCGATCTTTATTAGCTAGCTAGCTAGTGATGTATTCGATATATAATATTCGAGATGATTTATTCGAGATTATATATATTATTTGAGACGATGTATTCGAGATTATATCTATTATTCGAGACAACGTATTCGAGATTAAATCTATTATTCGAGACGATGTATTCGAGATTATATCTATTATTCGAGACGATGTATTCCAGATTATATCTATTATTCGAGATTATACTAAATTGTTTTATATTTCTTTTGGCATAGTTAAATAAAAGCTATGGCGGACAATACCGACAGAGAGAGAGAACAAACCATGTTCGATATCATATGTGGGCGAGATGATGATCAGAATGAAGAAGATTTTGACGGCTCCGAATTTCTAAACAACACCGGAGAGGGTGATATGATATTCGATCGCGACGACCGAGAAGATGAAGTCATGAACTACGACGAAGAACATGTTGATCCTGAAACAACAAACACCGGCGAGGTATATATATTTATATAAGCAAGAATCTGGTGATCATCGCATGTTTTAAATGAGTTGAAGATATATTAACGAATCGATCTTTCTTCTTTCAGCCATCCGGATTGACCAAATCTTCAGGCAAAAGGACGAAACGAGGCCTGAACAAAAAAGTTGACAGAGGGCGTAAAGTACAATATCGAGGCATTCAAACCTAATGGCGAACCATTAGCGCCTAAGAAGATTGCGGACAAGTTCGTTCGTCAGTGCGGAGTTCTTGTGAAGGACCAACTCCCGATCTCCCTTCAAGAATGGAGAAAGCCAGCAAAGCCACGTCCAAATGTTACTTTTGTCGACGAGAATCAAAAAAACTGCTTTGGGATACTCTCATGGAACATTTCACCCTACTAGATAATTTCACAGAAGCAGATGTGCGGAAAGTCAAGGACGCTGCTTTTAGGAAGATGGCGGTTGCATTCAAGAACCACAAGAGAACGACGTGGGAGAAGTACGTCAAGGAAGGAAGGAAGACTCCAGTATTCGAGGGGATACTAGAGAATCAAAGTGCTCATTGGGACGATTTCGTGAAATTCAAGGATTCAGAATTAGCTAAGGAACGGTCGAGAATAAACAAGAAGAATGCCGAAAAAAGGATATGTTCCATAAGCTAGGGCCAGGTGGCTACGCGGTGGCAATGCCTAAGTGGGATAAGTCTGAGAAAGAGATGGAGGATGCAAGTGTCACTCCGGTTACTAAGAGCTGGCCCCCCAGGTGCAGGACTTGGTTCTATGCGCCTGGGGGGAGTTGGACCCGAAGACAGGCAATATTTCGACGAAGGCATGTCTGAACAGAGCCGATGATGCGCTACTTGTTGCAATAGAAGAGGCTCGATCGGGGGTGTTCCAGCCCAACAGAGAGAACGACGAGCTTACGCGTGCCCTAGGTAATCCTGAACACCCGGGAAGAACACGAGGCAAGGGCGCTCTTCCGTGGTATGAGGGGTTTTCGGACTGGAACGCCGACTACAGAACCCGTGCGAGAAAGAAGATTGCGGAGGAGAAGAAGAGGAAGATGGAGGAGGAGCAGAGGAAGCGGGACTATGAACGCCTTCAAGGCCTAGAAGCAAGTAGCGGAATTGGCAGCTAAATTCTAGCGGCAGCAGGAGCAGATCGACTCACTTAGCCAGCAAAGGGGGTCTCAGCATCTGCAGCAGCTAGTGGATGATCTAGCATTGGATACCACCGCCCCATCCATGCCGAGAAGCAGCGTGGGTTCGGCCCCCCGCGACGCAGTAGTGCTGGATAGATACCCCGTGGATGACATCACAGAGAACACTAACTGCGAGCTACACTTCAAAATGAAGAACATATCCATGAAGGTGGCGGACGCTATTGCTTTTTCAAATTCCCCCGAGGCAACCTTCCATTGCAACCCGATTCCAGCGGGCTATGCTCGTGTCTTGGTTGATGAGGTGGTGGACCCATATTCGGAGCTACAGCTTGACATTCCTAGAGGTGACGACGAGCACACATTGGGAGAGGCCATACATCGTGTCATCCTGTGGAGAAAGGATTGCATCATCTTTCGAAGGCCACCGACACCGCGTCACCCGACTCCTCGTCGAAGTCCGCCACCGAGTTAGCAGACTCCCGCTCCTCCAAGTCCACCAACGCGTGAGGCCACTCCTCCTCCTCCAAGTCCGGCAAAGTGTCAGGCCACTCCTCCTCCAAGTCCGACACAGTGTCAGACGTCCACTCCTCCTCCAAGTCCGGCACAACCTCAGGCCACTGCAAGTCCGGCACAGCTTCAGGCCACTCCTCCTCGTCCAACTCAGCCCCGTCAGCCGTCTCCGCCGCCTCAGCAATCGCAGAAGAGACACCCCGCAGCTATGGTGCGTAGCGGTACGAGTCGAGGTCATAGTACAGGAAGTACAGGCGGAGGCAAGCGATATAAATATGGTCCAAACCTCACTACTCCTCTTCCTGTGAGGGCTTACGACAGGACCGAGGAGCAAACCAATACCATAGTGCAGGCAGAAGTCAACGCCCATTTTGGACCGAAACCGCCACCGCCGCCAAGGGAGAAAGTGCCTGTGGAAGTAGTTGACCACTTCATTCGTATGGCTCAACCACCAGCTCCTAAGCCTGTTGACACAGACTATGAGCGCCACATCAGGAAGTTACATCGACGACGTCTACAGAAGGAGGCGAGCTCGAGCTCGAGCAAACAACAAGCAGCGGCTGTCAAAAAATGCGGGAAAACCGTTGCCCAGCTGGGAAAACAGGCGGCGCAATCGATCCCCCCGCTTGTTGTGCCGCCAACAACACGTGACAGTACGCGCGCCCAATATTATTGTGGCCAAACAGTTTACGTTCCCGAGGTGGGCGATGTGGTAATAACCCAGGAGCATATAATGTAGGCTGAAGAACTCAAGATCACTGTTGGCCAACTCCTCGAGATCGAGGACATGCCTGGGATTACAGAGGAGGAAATAAAATGGAAATATGTCCGGGGCCAACCTTTGGTCGAGCCAGAAGATGTCAACAAGCTCCCAACGAGAATGTATGAATTGCATCAATGGTACATGGACATTACCAAGAGATCCAATCGAGAGTCCCTCATGGTGTATGTCAAGAAGGATGATTACTACCATGAGAAAGTTGTGGCCGTTGAGTATCCTGAACTGTTTTAGTTTTACAATCAAGACGCACTCAACAAATCTATCGTCAGTTGCTATTGTCTGTAAGTGATTTCTTTGTGTAATTTAAGTCTCAAGCTAGCTGTAGTGATCCATTTGATCAATCATTACATGTAATTATCCTCACTATATTCTTTTCTATGGTATTATGCAGGATGAAGATGTATGAAATGAGAAAAGGTGGACGCTATGGCATTGGGTTCATTGACCCAAACACCGTTAATGAATACACATGGAAAATAAACAAGCATCAAGAAAAAGAGGTAGAGGACAGCATGCTAGAGTTCTTGAAGCGCCTCAAATACAATGAAGATATACTACTTCCTTACAACTTCAAGTGAGTCACACTTTCTTGTACTACAAATTCTCTGTTTTTGCCTACTAGCTAGCTAGCTACATGTTTTTGCTTACATATGCCCGCTTAATTAAGACATGCAAACGTGTGTGCATGCAGATTTCACTGGATCTTGTGTATCATTAAAGTTGACGCCGGAACAGTTGAAATACTGGACTCGCTACTTAAAAAACAAAGTGACTATAACATCTTGTTTGGGATAGTCAACAGGTAATTTCAATCATTATTAACTATATATCTCGGCCTATTTAGTAATTCGTCATTTCATGATATGAACTATTTAATAACCCCTTTATTCATTTTCTTTGTCGGCGGGCAGGGCTTGGGCAAGGTTCATCAGCGTCACGGAAGGCGAATGGAAACCAAAGCTGAAATGGTTTCGATCCAAGGTAAGTAATTAAGTAGTACTAGCTAGCTAGCTAGCTAGCTGCCATCTCTTTAATTATCATGCTTGATTAATTATTATCTGATCAAATTAAATTCCATTCTCGTAATAAAGGCCCTGAAGCAGGCGCAGGGGACTGATTTGTGTGCATTCTGCGTTTGCGAGAACATTCGCATGATGGCGTCCAAAAGGAGCAGATCTCAAAGACAGGAATGGGTACGCTTGTCAGAACACTATTCACAATTTTACACCATTATCGATATCTAGTCACACAACTAATACACATGCATATTGATCTCCTTCTTAACAGTTCAAAGAGGTGCGAGACAAGCTCCTAGAAACGGAGTGCATAGAAGCACTTCAAGAGGAAATAGCGGGATTTTTGCTCGACCAGGTCATAAATCCGAAGGGAGAATACTATTACCCGCTACCGCCCCCATGAACCACTTCCAATTGTCATCGTGCTCCGAAGGCACCAATTAGGCTAATGCCACTGGCTCCGAAGGCAACATGCATATGTAGGAGAAATTGTATATAGCTATACATGTGTGTATGTGTGAATTAATATGGTTTGTGAGACATTGATGATATATATATGATTGGTTCTACTAAAATTCTATTTATATATATATATATATATATATATATATATATGCATAACATGTACAATGTGTAGTACCGTAAAATACTAGCAAACGAAAAAGAATTAAAATGGAAAACACAAAATTAAATGAAAAAGAAATCATAAAACCAAAAACCCCCCCAAACATTTTAGTACCAGTTGGTGTTACCAACCGGTACTAAAGGGTTCCCGGCCCCGGGAGCTGGCTCGTGCCACGTGGTTGCTCTTTAGCACCGGTTCATGCTGAACCGGTACTAAAGGGGGGGGCCTTTAGTGCCGAAAATTTAGTGCCGGTTCCTAAACCGGCACTAAAGGGCCTTATGAACCGGTGCTATTGCCCGGTTCTGCACTAGTGGAAGCACTAAATTTAATTAACATTGCATTACAAAGTTCTTCCCTGAGGGAGAAGAAAGGTCGATTAGCAACATATTCATATCATAGGTGTTCAAATTTGGTTGATTAGCGACTATTGCATGATTTTGAGCCCCACCACGTCGATGGTGAATGTTATGCGCGGGGGCACATGCATATGCGACGAGTCTAGGCCTTGTATTTGTCCCATTCCTACCATGTGCGGTCCTCGAAGTTGGGAACGGTTTGAGCAGCAAGGGCAAGGCCCAAGATGGCATGATTCGCCTTGGCGAATCTCACCATATTCTTGTCAAACTTGCGCCATCTCCAGTGCTTCCTCTCCATGAAATCTGTATGTGTCTCGTAGTGGAACCAGACGACATGATTTTTTCTTTGCCACCGACGACTACCCCAAAAAAATTGACGGGGTAGAAGGCCGATGTGTGGGCGGCATAAAGCTCATCATATGCATCCTTAACAATAAGACAAGATAAATCTATTCTTTTTTCCTAAAAAGGTATATCACTCAACTATAACCGCTAAACACCCTCTAGACAGGGTAAATTCCAGTAACAAAACAAAAGAGAAATGTAAATTCAGGTCCAAGCATTTCAAGAAGCAATCATAGCCAGGTGCAAGTTACTAAGGTTCGCTAATTGGGCCAAATTGGGTCGGCCCATGTGTTGATGTTTATAATTAATTGGGGTACCAAAACAACTCAAAATATTTGCTAAAAACAACTCAAAATTTTTGTTATGGGATTTTTTATGGGGTCTCTCTGGACTGTAACAAGGCCACACAAAAATATCATAATATTTGAGGTCATTTTAATATTTTCCAAAAAAATAATCTCAAATTATTTAGCTTTAGTGTTTTAACCAGAAAAATCATTTTAAACCTTTAGAAATTGGAGAAGGCCCACATAATAAATATTAGGCCATTGTCAAAGTTAGGGTTTAGGATGAGTATTTTGGACAATTGGCAAACTTTAGGGGTTTTGCCCTTTAAGAAAATCTCATGGGTTGGTTAAATCCTTAGTATAAGCTAAAATTAAAGAATATGATGCAAATGGGAAGTGCTAGAATTTTGTCTACTTTGGACCTAGCCCAATAGCAGTTTCAGAAGTTCTTCATAAATCCTAGAGGCCCACGCAGCCCATTCGTGCAAGGCAAGAGGTGGAACTAAAGTTTAGTCCCACATTGCTAGTTTAGAGGGAGTTGAACCTCTTTATAAGGGAGGTTCTTTCCCCACTTGTATGAGCATGAGAACAAGAGGGACATCCACGCGCGATCCTTCTCCGCCGCCCGCCTCGCCACGCCTCGTCACGCCGCGCCGCGCCGCGGGTTGCGGGAATGAGCCGATGTCTAAATATTTGCCACGCACTACGGGTATACGAAAGGTCACACGAAAGCTGAAAAGATTTTTGCGAAAGTGTAGTTCGAATGCGAACGGTGCAGCCCTTTGGCTGCTGGCTGTTTGCTTCATCTCTGTCTCTTCGTTTCACCTCCCGTCGCTGCCCTCTCGCCTCCTTCACTTGTGCCTATAAAAGGGAGGTCGCTCCTCCCGGAGAGACGCACCAGAACTACTCCTTCCCTCGCCATCGGTTCCTTCTCTAAGCTACTATTGTCTTCCTCATCCCGGCTTGTGGCGTGCACCGCACGTTGGGATAGTAGGCCTCCGAAACCACACCTTTTGAGTCATGTACGGGAGAAGAGTGATAAGGTTTTTGGGGAGCGCTCAGCGCGACTACTGGCTGCTTCATCACGGATGATCCGGTCGCCGACGACTACTTCCCCGACGACGACTTCTTCCCCGACATCCACGACCTCCTCGACGACATGGCAGGCGTGGACACCGACCCCAAGTCCAGCGTTCTGCTGCTGCTGTCCCGTACGTGTTCTTCTCCTTGTTCTAGTATTAGAGGTCCTGCTACAGTTCCTTGTTCTAGTATTTACCCTAGATATGTTAGACTCTATTTCATATATGCAACTTGCTATACTGTTTGCTCTAGATATGTTCAGTTACAGTTCATATATGAAGATGATGTTTACCTTCTCTTTGTCAACTCGCATGGCTTGTTTTATCACTACTATAATGGTCATGCTTTATCTTGTATTTCTTTTAATAAAATCATTCGGTAAATTGCTCATATTTCCAACAATCCAAAAACCTTATCATAGGCAATTTACCCCAAGTGGTTTTGCTGCTTCCATGAGACCTCCTATGTTTGAGGGTATCCACTATAAGAGGTGGCGCATGAGAGCAGTCTTGTGGTTTCAAACCATGAGTTGCTATGATGCCACGCTTGGCAAGCCTAAAGGGGAACTTGATGCCCAACAGGAACAAGCGTTTCAAAAAATGGATACTCTGTTTAAAGTTGCTCTCTTGAGTGCTCTTGATGAGAACATAGTTGATGCTTATGCGTCAATTGGTAATGGAAAAGATATGTGGGACGCACTCGAGACCAAGTTTGGGGTCTCAGATGCAGGCACTGAGTTGTACATCATGGAGCAATTCTATGATTACAGGATGACTGAAGAGCGCTCCGTGGTTGAGCAAGCTCATGAGATACAGTCATTTGCTAGAGAACTTGAGCACTTCAATTGTATGCTACCGGACAAGTTTGTTGCCGGAGGTATCATCACTAAGCTTCCTCCTTCGTGGAGGAACTTTGCTACCTTACTAAAGCATAATAGGCAGGAGTTTTCCGTTCCGGATCTCATTGGCACTCTTGATGTGGAAGAAAAGGCGAGAGCAAAGGACACATGTGCTCGAGGTATTGAGGGAGGATCTAGTGCCAATGTGGTACAGAAGCAGAACTTCCAGCCCCACAAGTTCAAGAACAAGGGCAAGTTTGATGGTAAAGCAAAGTTTGATGGGAAGAACAAGGCTGTCCAGCACAAGAACTTCAAGAAGAAGAATGACAAGAAGAAAGGTGTATGTCATGTGTGTGGGGATCCTGATCATTGGGCTCCTAGTTGCCCTAATCGCTATGACAAGCGTCATCCTGGGAAAAGCGGCAAGACCGCTAATGATGTCATTGGAGACATTGATATGAAGGATGCTGGGTATGGTATATTTCCCACTATTCTTTCAGTATGTCATTCTCCTAATTGGTTGATTTACACGGGTGCTAATGTGTATGTATGTGGTGATATTTCCATGTTTTCGTCTTATCAGACCGCGGGGACTTCAACCGTGCTGATGGGCAACGGTTCAAGTGCTTCTGTTCGTGGTGTTGGCACGGTCGATCTGAAGTTTACTTCGGGGAAGATCGTGCGGCTGAAGAACATGCATTATGTCTCCTCCATCAATAAAAATCTTGTTAACGGATCTCTTCTGTGTAGAGATGGCTACAAGCTTGTCTTTGAGTCGAATAAATTTGTAATGACTAGCGAAGTTGAACTTAATCCCTAATTTCACCATTGTCAAGGGATCCAAGTGTCAAGTGTGTGTGTAAGCTAAGCAAGCTCGTAAGTCACACACGACTGCGGAAACAAGAAATCTTGCACCACTAGAGCTCATACATTCAGATCTTTGTGAAATGAATGGTGTTTTGACAAAAGGTGGAAAGAAATATTTCATGACGTTAATTAACGAATCCACTAGATACTGCCGTGTGTATCTTCTGAAATCTAAGGATGAGGCTTTGAACTTTTTCAAGATCTATAAAGCTGAAGTGGAAAACCAACTTGATCGAAGAATAAATAGGCTTAGGTCCGACCGTGGTGGAGAGTATTTTTTCCAATGAATTTGATGCTTTTTGTGCGGAACATGGTATAATCCATGAGAGGACGCCTCCCTACTCACCTCAGTCAAATGGGGCGGCCGAAAGAAAGAACCGTACTCTAACTGATTTGGTCAACACCATGTTAGACACATCGGGTCTCTCCAAGGCATGGTGGGGGGAGGCGATATTGACGGCATGTCATGTCCTAAACCGAGTTCCCACAAAGAACAAAGAGATAACTCCATTCGAGGAATCGGAGAAGAAAAGGTTAAAACTTTCTTATCTACGAACATGGGGTTGTTTGGCGAAAGTTAATGTTCCAATTCCAAAGAAGCGGAAGCTTGGACCAAAGACTGTGGATTGTGTTTTCCTGGGATATGCTTTCATAGCATTGGCTATAGATTCTTGGTTGTAAAATCTGAGGTACCTGACATGCATGTCGGTACGATCATGGAGTCGAATGATGCGACTTTCTTTGAAGATATCTTTCCCATGAAGGATATGGCTACCTCATCTAATCAGGAGATGCCTAGTTCATCGAATCAGGAACCAGTTACAATTACCAAACCTGCCATTTTGATAGAAAACTTTGAAAGTCTTGTGGAGGAGAACAATGAAGTTCCTACTAGGAGCAAGAGACAGAGGACTGCAAAGTCCTTTGGTGATGATTTTCTTGTGTATCTCATAGATGACACTCCCAGTTCTATTTCAGAGGCCTATGCATCTAAAGATGCTGACTATTGGAAGGAAGCAGTTCGTAGCGAGATGGATTCCATCTTGGCGAATGAAACTTGAGAGATAACTGATCATCCTTATGGGTGCAAACCTATAGGATGAAAATGGGTTTTCAAGAAGAAGCTTAGGACTGATGGTACTATTGAAAAGTACAAGGCTCAGCTCATGGCTAAGGATTATACCCAAAAGGAAGGTGAAGACTTCTTTGATACTTACTCACCTGTGGCTTGACTGACCAGTATTTGAGTTCTACTTTCACTAGCTGCCTCGCATGGTCTTCTCGTCCATCAAATGGATGTTAAGTCTGCTTTCCTAAATAGAGAGCTGGACGAGGAAATTTATATGGAACAACCAGATGGGTTTGTACTAGATGGTCAGGAAGGAAAAGTGTGCAAGTTGCTGAAGTCTTTGTATGGACTCAAGCAAGCACCCAAACAGTGGCATGACAAGTTTGAAAGAACTTTAACAGCTACAGGCTTTGTTGTGAACAAAGCTGACAAATGTGTGTACTATGCCATGGTGGGGGCGAGGGAGTTATCCTTTGCTTGTATGTTGATGACATACTGATTTTCGAAACAAATCTGAATGTTATTAAGGAGGTCAAGAATTTCCTATCTCGCTGTTTTGAGATGAAGGATTTAGGGATGGCTGATGTCATTCTGAACATCAAGTTGTTGAGAGACGATGATGGTGGGATTACATTGCTTCAATCTCACTATGTGGAAAAGATCTTGAGTCGCTTTGGCTATAGTGACTGCAAGCCCTCTCCAACACCTTATGATGCAAGTGTGTTACTTCAAAAGAATCGAAGAACTGCTAGAGATCAATTGAAATATTCTCAGATTATTGGCTCGCTTATGTACTTGGCAAGTGCTACAAGACCTGACATCTCTTTTGCTGTTAGCAAACTGAGTCGGTTTGTCTCAAAACCAGGAGATGTGCATTGGAAAGCTCTAGAGAGAGTTTTGCGTTATTTGAAAGGCACTGCAAATTATGGAATTCACTACACCGGGCACCCAAAGGTGCTTGAAGGGCATAGTGACTCAAACTGGATCTCAGATGCTGATGATATAAAGGCGATGAGAGGGTATGTATTCACTCATGGAGGTTGCGCTATTTCTTGGAAGTCTTGCAAGCAGACCATCTTAACAAGGTCAACAATGGAAGCAGAACTCACAGCACTAGATACAGCTACGGTCGAAGCAGATTGGCTTCGTCGGCTCTTGAATGACTTGTCGGTTGTTGAGAAACCTGTACCGGGTATCCTTATGAACTGTGACAATCAAACTGTGATCATGAAAGTGAGCAGCTCAAAGGATAACATGAAGTCATCAAGACGCGTTCAGAGAAGGTTAAAGTCTGTCAGGAAAATGAAAAACTCCGGAGTTATTGCATTGGATTATATCCAAACGTCTAAAAATCTGGCAGATCCTTTTACTAAGGGTCTATCATGTAATGTGATAGATAATGCATCGAGGGAGATGGGTATGAGACCCACAATATGAGTTGTTCATAGTGGTAACCTATTCTTTGTGATCGGAGATCCCGTGAATTAGATGTGGAAGACAAGTTGTTGGTCAACTGAGAGGAGAGTATCCTTACTATTCACAATACCACTTCATGAATATGCAATACTCTCCTAATCTGCATGGCAGGTTGATGTATATCTTAATGTATTCTAAGTGGCTCATTTAAGCAGAGATGTTATCCTGCAGAACATCTTTTGAAGAACACACCTATATGAGTCTGATTGTCAAACGTCGCAATCTATGAGAGTAGGGTTCTCTCTAGTAAACTCATGAAAGGTCATAGAGTATGACGCATAAGCTCCACCCGCGGGGGAGACCCACGGTAGCCACGTATCGGTCAAGGCTTTATGTGAAGCTAGATTCGTAGAAAACTTGCAGTTCAAGGCCCAGTCCACTGTTCAAGTTGCTTACTAGTGTAGCATAGAGTTCTAGGTGGAAGTTTAACTTAACAGTCTCCACTGCAGTACCGGTATATAAAACAGTGTTTTGGAACCAAAGGCAATTTTGTGTGCCTCTGGGATCTGGTGGGGGAATGCTGGAATTTTGTCTACTTTGGGCCTAGCCCAATAGCAGTTTCAGAAATTCTTAATAAATCCTAGAGGCCCACGCAGCCCACTCATGCAAGGCAAGAGGTGGAACTAAAGTTTAGTCCCACATTGCTAGTTTAGAGGGAGTTGGACCTGTTTATAAGGGAGGTTCTTTCCCCACTTATATGAGCATGGGAACAAGAGGGACATTGCTACCTCTTGAGCATTGCGTTGGTTTTCCCCGAAGAGGAAAGGATGATGCAGCAAAGTAGCATAAGTATTTCCCTCTGTTTTTGAGAACCAAGGTATCAATCCAGTAGGAGGCTACGCGCGAGTCCCTCGCACCTGCACAAAACAAATAAATCCTCGCAACCAACGCGATAAGGGGTTGTCAATCCCTACACGGCCACTTACAAGAGTGATCTGATAGATATGATAAGATACTATTTTTGGTATTTTTATGATAAAGATGCAAAGTAAAATAAAAGCAAAGTCAAAAGCCAAGGAAATAACTAAGTATTGGAAGACTAATACGATGAAGATAGACCCGGGGGCCATAGGTTTCACTAGTAGCTTCTCTCAAGAGCATAGGTATTTTACGGTGGGTGAACGAATTACTGTTGAGCAATTGATAGAATTGAGCGTAGTTATGAGAATATCTAGGTATGATCATGTATGTAGGCATCACGTCCGAGACAAGTAGACCGACTCCTGCCTGCATCTACTACTATTACTCCACTCATCGACCGCTATCCAGCATGCATCTAGAGTATTAAGTTAGTGAAAACAGAGTAACGCCTTAAGCAAGATGACATGATGTAGAGGGATAAACTCATGCAATATGATGAAAACCCCATCTTGTTATCCTCGATGGCAACAATACAATACGTGCCTTGCTGCCCCTACTGTCACTGGGAAAGGACACCGCAAGATTGAACCCAAAGCTAAGCACTTCTCCCATTGCAAGAAAGATCAATATAGTAGGCCAAACCAAACTGATAATTCGAAGAGACTTGCAAAGATAACCAATCATACATAAAAGAATTCAGAGAAGATTCAAATATTGTTCATAGATAGACTTGATCATAAACCCACAATTCATCAGTCTCAACAAACACACCGCAAAAAGAAGATTACATCGAATAGATCTCGACAAGAGAGGGGGAGAACATTGTATTGAGATCCAAAAGGAGAGAAGAAGCCATCTAGCTAATAACTATGGACCCGTAGGTCTGAGGTAAACTACTCACACTTCATCGGAGAGGCTATGGTGATGATGTAGAAGCCCTCCGTGATTGATGCCCCCTCCGGCGGAGCTCTAGAACAGGCCCCAAGATGGGATCTCATGGATACAGAAAGTTGCGGCGGTGGAATTAGGGTTTTGGCTCCGTATCTGATCGTTTGGGGGTACGTAGGTATATATAGGAGAAAGGAGTTGATACGTCTCCAACGTATCCAACGTATCTACTTTTCCAAACACTTTTGCCCTTGTTTTGGACTCTAACTTGCATGATTTGAATGGAACTAACCTGGACTGGCGCTGTTTTCAGCAGAACCACCATGGTGTTATTTATGTGCAGGAGCAAACGTTCTCGGAATGACCTGAAATTTCACGGAGACACTTTTCAGAAAATAAGAAAAATACCTGCCAAAGATGAAGGCCAGGGGGCCCACCACCTTGCCACGAGGGTGGGGGGCGCGCCTACCCCCCTAGGGCGCGCCCCCTACCTCGTGGGCCCCCTGTTGCCTCTCCGACTCCAACTCCACCTCCATATATTGAGTTTCGGGGAGAAAAAATCAAAGAGAAGAAATCATCGCGTTTTACGATACGGAGCCACCGCCAAGCCCTAAAACCTCTCGGGAGGGCTGATCTGGAGTCCGTTCAGGGCTCCGAAGAGGGGAATCCATCGTCATCTTCATCACCAACCATCCTCCATCACCAATTTCATGATGCTCACCGCCGTGCGTGAGTAATTCCATCGTAGGCTTGCTGGACGGTGATGGGTTGGATGGGATCTATCATGTAATCGAGTTATTTTTGTTAGGGTTTGATCCCTAGTGTCCACTATGTTCTGAGATTGATGTTGCTATGACTTTGCTATGCTTAATGCTTGTCACTAGGGCCCGAGTGCCATGATTTCAGATCTGAACCTATTATGTTTTCATCAATATATGAGTGTTCTTGATCCTATCTTGCAAGTCTATAGTCACCTATTATGTGTTATGATCCGTTAACCCTGAAGTGACAATAATCGGGATACTTACCAGTGATGACCGTAGTTAAAAGGAGGCCTTAATATCCCTTAGTTTCCGTAAGGACCCCGCTGCTACGGGAGGGTAGGAAAAAAGATGTCATGCAAGTTCTTTTCCATAAGCACGTATGACTATATTCGGAATACATGCCTACATTATATCCATGAACTGGAGCTGGTTCTGTGTCACCCTAGGTTATGACTGTTAAATGATGAACCGCATCTGGCATAATTCTCCATCACTGATCCATTGCCTACGAGCTTTCCATATATTGTGCTTCGCTTATTTACTTACCCGTTGCTATTGCTATCATCACTACAAAATACCAAAAACATTGCTTTTACTACTGTTACCTTTTGCTACCGTTATCACCACTATCATATTACTTTGCTACTAAACACTTTGCTGCAGATATTAAGTTTCCAGGTGTGGTTGAATTGACAACTCAGCTACTAATACTTGAGAATATTCTTTGGCTCCCCTTGTGTCGAATCAATAAATTTGGGTTGAATACTCTACCCTCAAAAATTGTTGCGATCCCCTATACTTGTGTGTTATCAAGACCATTTTCTGGCACCGTTGCCGGGGAGCATAGCTCTATTCTTTGAGTCACTTGGGATATATATCTTCTTATCATTATGAAGAACTTAAGAGATCCAAAAACCAAGATCTATCCCTCAACTACGAGGGGAGGTAAGGAACTGCCATCTAGCTCTGCACTTGATTCACCTTCTGTTTTGAGTAAGATTGCGACACCTACACCTGCTTCTGCTATTCGTTCTGATATGTCGCATGTCATTGATGATGCCACTTCTGCTATGCATGAAACTTATGATGAAACTACCTCTATGCCTGATACTACTATGCCACTTAGTGATTTTCTTGATGAACAACTTGCTAGGGCTAGAGAAATTGAAAATATTGAATCTGATGATACTTATGAAAGTGATGATGAAGAACCACTTGCTATTCCTAAGGGTTATGTATTTGATCAAGATGCTTCTTTAGCCATTTTAGCTTGCAGAAATAGAACTGAACTTAAAAGATTATTACCTTAATGGAGTAAGCAATCTCTAAATGCTAGAACGAAACCTGGCCCTGCTTTTGCTACTTCACCTATCTTTGTTACTGATAAGGATTATGAATTCTCTGTTGATCCTGATATAATTACTTTGGTTGAATCTGATCCTTTTCATGGTTATGAATCTGAAACTGTTGTGGCACATCTTACTAAGCTGAATGATATAGCTACCCTGTTCACTAAAGATGAGAAAACTCGCTACTTTTACATCCTTAAAATATTTCCGTTCTCATTAAAGGATGATGCTAAGATATGGTTCAATTCTCTTGATCCTGGTTGTGTGCGTAGTCCCCAGGATATGATTTATTACTTCCCTACTACATATTTCCCTGCTCATAAGAAACAAGCTGCTTTAAGGGGTATATATAATTTTGTCCAAATTGAAGAAGAGAGTTTCCCACAAGCTTGGGGGAGGCTTCTCCAATTACTTAATGCTTTGCCTGATCATCCTCTTAAGAAAAATGAAATACTTGATATCTTTTATAATGGACTAACCGATGCCTCCAGAGATTACCTGGTTAGTTGTGTTGGTTCTGTTTTTAGGGAAAGAACACCGGATGAAGCTGAAATTCTATTAAATAATATGTTGACAAATGAAAATAATTGGACACCTTCGGAGCCAATTCCTGAGCCTATTCCTCAACCAACCCCGCAGAAGAGGGGTATTCTATTTCTCAGTCCTGAAGATATGCAAGAGGCAAAGAAATCTATGAAAGAAAAGGGTATTAAAGCTGAAGATGTTATGAATTTACCTCCTATTGAAGAAATACATGGTCTTAATTTACCGCCTGTTGAAGAAACATATAATCTTAATCCTTTACCTATTGAAGAAACTCATGGTCTTGATAACCCGACACAGGTAGTAAAGGTAAACTCTCTCTATAGATATGATAAAGCTGTAATCCCATTTACTAAAATTGCTAGCCCATGCTTAGATGAGTTTGATAAATTTATGGCTAAGCAAGAAGATTTTAATGCTTATTTTGGTAGACAATTGAAATACAATTCAAATATGCTTGGACACTTGGGTGATTATATGGCTAATGTTAAAGGTGAACTTAAACTTATTAGTAAACATGCTTCTATGGTTACCACTCAAGTAGAACAAGTATTTAAAGCTCGGAATGATTTGCTCAATGAATTGAATAGTAAGAATAATGGTAATGATGTTAGAGTTATGACTAGAGGTGGTAGAATGACTCAGGAACCTTTGTATCCTGAAGGCCATCCCAAAAGAATTGAGCAAGATTCTCTGAGAAATAATACCGATGCACCTAGCTCTTCTAAAAGAAGAAAAAGAAAAATGATAGGACTTTGCATGCTTCTAGTGATCCTATTGTTGAAACACCCGAGAATCCAAATGATATTTCTATTTCTGATGCTGAAACTCAATTTGGTAATGAACCTGAAACTAGTGATAATGTTAATGATAATGTTCATGATGATGCTCAACCTAGTAATGATAATGATATAGAAATTGAACCTACTATTGATCTTGATAACCCACAATCAAAGAATCAACGTTATGATAAGAAAGATTCTGTTGCTAGGAAACACGGTAAAGAAAGAGAGCCTTGGGTTCAGAAACCCATGCCCTTTCCTCCTAAACCATCCAAGAAAAAGGATGATGAGGATTTTGAGCGCTTTGCTGAAATGATTAGATCTATGTTTTTGCGTATGCGATTAACTGATATGCTTAAAACCAATCCTTATGCTAAATATATGAAAGATATTATTACAAATAAGAGAAAGATACCGGAAGCTGAAATTTCCACCATGCTTGCTAATTATACTTTTAAGGGTGGAATACCAAAGAAAATTGGAGATCCAGGAGTACCCACTATACCATGCTCCATTAAAAGAAATTATGTTAAAACTACTTTATGTGATCTTGCAGCCGGTGTTAGTGTTATGCCTCTCTCTTTATATCGTAGACTTGATTTGAATAAGTTGACACCTACTGAAATATCTTTGCAAATGGCTGATAAATCAACTGCTATACCTGTCGGTGTTTGTGAGGATGTGCCTGTTGTAGTTGCAAATGTTACTGCTTTAACGGACTTTGTTATTCTTGATATTCCCGAGGACGATAGTACGTCTATTATTCTTGGAAGACCCTTTTTGAATACTACAGGGGCTGTTATTGATTGCACTAAAGGCAATGTCACTTTTCATGTTAATGGTAATGAGCACACGGTACACTTTCCGAGGAAACAAGCTCAAGTTCAGAGTATCAACTCTATTGGAAAAATTCCATCGATTATATTTGGAGGTTTTGAATTTCCTCTTCCTACTGTCAAGAAGAAATATGATATTCTTATTATTGGGGATGTGCATATCCCCGTTGAGGTAACATAGTGTTATTCAAAATTTCTCCGGTTCCATGTTATTCGGAATGAGTTTGTTAACAAGACTTGATCAACCTTGTTAGTGGATTCCTTTTGATGATCATGAGATGAATGAAGCTAGAAGGCACAACCTTCTGTACCCCACTTTTACTTTCTGTTATTTACATTAAATAAAATTAAAATAAATAGTTTTCTGTCGGTTATCTGATTATCCGTACAATATAAAAATACCTCGAAAATAAAAGTTCTCCAAATGCCCTGAAAATTAAATATGATTTTTTCTAGAATATTTGAGGATTTATGGAACTGAGAACACACCAGGGGGGTCAACCACCTGCCCACGAGGGTGGAGGGCGCGCCCACCCCCTTAGGGCGCCCCCCTACCTCGTGGGCCCACGGTGGCCCTCCTCCACTTATCCTTTCACCCATACACTTCATCTTCCTCCCCCAAACACGAATAACCAACTCAAACCCGAGTCCAAGCTTGTTTTGCTGCCATTTTCGATCTCCTTGCTCAAAGCACCTCTCACAAAACTGCTTAGGGAGATTGTTCCTTGGTATGTGACTCCTCCATTGGTCCAATTAGTTTTTGTTCTAGTGCTTTATTCATTGCAAATTTTTGCTACTTAGGTGACCCTGTTCTTGAGTTTGCATGTCAAATTTATATGGTCAAAAGTAGTTTTGGTGCATGATATAGGCCCTAGGCACTTGTAGGAGTAGTTACTATCAATATTATTGAGTTTGATTTACTTTTATTTTGAAGTTACTAATAATTTTCAGAATTTTTTAGAGGAAGAAAAATGCTTAGGAAAATGTTCCAAGGTGGTTCTTCCAAGAAGCAAGGACCCAGGCTTGCAATGCGTGATGCTGACGAAGAGCCACCAAGAGATGCTCCAGTGCATCCTTGTGAGTGGCCTTCTGAAAATTTTATGGATCGAGCAGGAATAAAAGAAGAATTCAACGCATATTTGCGTAACACTGATCTTGTGAGCTTTGAGGAAGAGAAGTGCAGTCAATACTAGTTCCTTTGTGAGGAGGTTTGAATTTTCCACTTCACGTAATTCTCCAACTGTCCTGTTTGATCTTTATGATAAATCTTATACCATGGACTTAGAGGATTTTACCACTGCATGCAAACTTCCACAATGGGGTAGTATAAGGGATCCTCGCAAATCTGAATTTAGAGATTTTCTTGCTAATATAACTGTGGGAGAATCTAGAGATATTACACAAGCTACCATAGGGAGCATTCACTTTTCTGCCATATGATACGTCTCCAACGTATCTACTTTTCCAAACACTTTTGCCCTTGTTTTGGTCTCTAACTTGCATGATTTGAATGGAACTAACCCGGACTGACGCTATTTTCAGCAGAACTACCATGGTGTTATTTATGTGCAGGAGCAAACGTTCTCTGAATGACCTGAACCTTCACGGAGACACTTTTCAGAAAATAAGAAAAATACCTGCCAAAGATGAAGGCCAGGGGGCCACCACCTTGCCACGAGGGCGGGGGCGCGCCTGCCCCTAGGGCGCGCCCCTACCTCGTGGGCCCCCTGCTGCCTCTCCGACTCCAACTCCACCTCCATATATTGAGTTTCGATGAGAAAAAAATCAGAGAGAAGAAATCATCGCCTTTTATAATACGGAGCCGCCGCCAAGCCCTAAAACCTCTCGGGAGGGCTGATCTGGAGTCCGTTCGGGGCTCCGGAGAGGGGAATCCGTCGCCATCGTCATCATCAACCATCCTCCATCACCAATTTCATGATGCTCACCGCCGTGCGTGAGTAATTCCATCGTAGGCTTGCTGGACGGTGATGGGTTGGATGGGATCTATCATGTAATCGAGTTAGTTTTGTTAGGGTTTGCTCCCTAGTGTCCACTATGTTCTGAGATTGATGTTGCTATGACTTTGCTATGCTTAATGCTTGTCACTAGGGCCCGAGTGCCATGATTTCAGATCTGAACCTATTATGTTTTCATCAATATATGAGTGTTCTTGATCCTATCTTGGAAGCCTATAGTCACCTATTATGTGTTACGATCCGTTAACCCCGAAGTGACAATAATCGGGATACTTACCGGTGATGATCGTAGTTTGAGGAGTTCATGTATTCACTATGTGTTAATGCTTTGTTCCGGTACTCTATTAAAAGGAGGCCATAATATCCCTTAGTTTCCGTAAGGACCCCGCTGCCACGGGAGGGTAGGACAAAACATGTCATGCAAGTTCTTTTCCATAAGCACGGATGACTATGTTCGGAATACATGCCTACATTATATCAACGAACTAGAGTAGTTCTGTGTCACCCTAGGTTATGACTGTTACATGATGAACCGCATCCGGCATAATTCTCTATCACCAATCCATTGCCTACGAGCTTTCCATATATCGTGCTTCTCTTATTTACTTTTCCGTTGTTATTGCTATCATCACTACAAAATACCAACAACATTACTTTTACTACTGTTACCTTTTGCTACCGTTATCACCACTATCATATTACTTTGCTACTAAACACTTTGATGCAAATATTAAGTTTCAAGGTGTGGTTGAATTGACAACTCAGCTGCAAATACTTGAGAATATTCTTTGGCTCCCCTTGTGTCGAATCAATAAATTTGGGTTGAATACTCTACCCTCGAAAACTGTTGCGATCCCCTATACTTGTGGGTTATCAAGACTATTTTCTGGCGCCGTTGACGGGGAGCATAGCTCTATTCTTTGAGTCACTTGGAATATATATCTGCTTATTATTATGAAGAACTTGAGAGATCCAAAAACCAAGATCTATCCCACAACTACGAGGGGATATAAGGAATTGCCATCTAGCTCTGCACTTGATTCACCTTCTGTTTTGAGTAAGCTTGCGACACCTAGACCTGCTTCTACTATTTGTTCCGATATGTCGCATGTTATTGATGATGCCACTTCGGCTATGCATGATACTTATGATGAAACTACCTCTATGCCTGATACTACTGTGCCACTTAGTGCTTTTCTTGATGAACAACTTGCTAGGGCTAGAGAAATTGAAAATATTGAATCTGATGATACTGATGAAAGTGATGATGAAGAACCACTTGCTATTCCTAAGGGTTATGTATTTGATCAAGATGCTTCTTTAGCCATTTTAGCTTGCAGAAATAGAACTGCACTTAAAAGATTATTAGCTAAATGGAGTAAGAATCCCTAAATGATAGAATGAAACCAGACCCTGCTTTGGCTACTTCACCTATCTTTGTTACTGATCAGGATTATGAATTCTCTGTTGATCCTGATATAATTACTTTGGTTGAATCTGATCCTTTTCATGGTTATGAATCTGAAACTGTTGTGGCACATCTTACTAAACTGAATGATATAGCTACCCTGTTTACTAAAGATGAGAGAACTTGCTACTTTTATATCCTGAAAATATTTCCGTGCTCATTAAAGGGTGATGCTAAGATATGGTTTAATTCTCTTGATCCTGGTTGTGTGCGTAGTCCCCAGGATATGATTTATTACTTCTCTGCTAAATATTTCCCTTCTCATAAGAAACAAGATGCTTTAAGGGATATATATAATTTTGTGCAAATTGAAGAAGAGAGTCTCCCACAAGCTTGGGGGAGGCTTCTCCAATTACTTAATGCTTTGCCTGATCATCCTCTTAAGAAAAATGAAATACTTGATATCTTTTATAATGGACTAACCGATGCCTCCAGAGATTACCTGGTTAGTTGTGCTGGTTCTGTTTTCAGGGAAAGAACACCGGATGAAGCTGAAATTCTATTGAATAATATGTTGGCAAATGAAAATAATTGGACACCTCTGGAGCCAATTCCTGAGCCTATTCCTAAACCAACTCCGAAGAAGAGAGGTATTCTATTTCTCAGTCCTGAAGATATGCAAGAGGCAAAGAAATCTATGAAAGAAAAAGGTATTAAAGCTGAAGATGTTAAGAATTTACCTCCTATTGAAGAAATACATGGTCTTAATTTACCGCATGTTGAAGAAACATATAATCCAAATCCTTTACCTATTGAAGAAACTCATGGTCTTGATAACCCGACACAGGTAGTAAAGATAAATTCTCTCTATAGATATGATAAAGCTGCAATCCCATTTACTAAAATTGCTAGCCCATGCTTAGATCAGTTTGATAAATTTATGGCTAAGCAAGAAGACTTTAATGCTTATTTTGGTAGACAATTCAAATATGCTTGAACACTTGGGTGATTATATGGCTAATGTTAAAGGTGAACTTAAACTTATTAGTAAACATGGTTCTATGGTTACCACTCAGGTAGAACAAGTACTTAAAGCTCAAAATGATTTGCTCAATGAATTGAATAGTAAAAATAATGATAATGTTGTTAGAGTTATGACTAGAGGTGGTAGAATGACTCAGGAACCTTTGTATCATGAAGGCCACCCTAGGAGAATTGAGCAAGATTCTCAGAGAAATAATATAGATGTACCTAGTTCTTCTAAAAAGAAGAAAAAGAAAAATGATAGGACTTTTTGCATGCTTCCAGTGATCCTATTGTTGAAACACCTGAGAATCCAAATGATATTTCTATTTCTGATGCTGAAACACAATCTGGTAATGAACCTGAAACTAATGATAATGTTAATAATAATGTTCATGGTGATGCTCAACCTAGTAATGATAATGATATAGAAATTGAACCTGCTGTTGATCTTGATAACCCACAATCAAAGAATCAACGTTATAATAAGAAATACTTTGTTGCTAGGAAACATGGTAAAGAAAAAGTGCCTTGGGTTCAGAAACCCATGCCTTTTCCTCCCAAACCATCCAAGAAAAAGGATGATGAGGATTTTGAGCGCTTTGCTAAAATGATTAGACCTATCTTTTTGCGTGTGCGATTAACTATTATGCTCAAAACTAATCCTTATGCTAAGTACATGAAAGATATTATTACAAATAAAAGAAAGATACCGAAAGCTGAAATTTCCACCATGCTTGCTAATTACACTTTTAAGGGTGGAATACCAAAGAAACTTGGAGATCCAGGAGTACCCACTATACCATGCTCCATTAAAAGAAATTATGTTAAAACTGCTTTATGTGATCTTGGAGCCGGTGTTAGTGTTATGCCTCTCTCTTTATATCGTAGACTTGATTTGAATAAGTTGACACCTATTGAAATATCTTTACAAATGGCTGATAAATCAACTGCTATACCTGTCGGTATTTGTGAGGATGTGCCTGTTATAGTTGCAAATGTTACTATTTTAACGGACTTTGTTATTCTTGATATTCCTGAGGACGATAGTATGTCTATTATTCTTGGAAGACCCTTTTTGAATACTGCAGGGGCTGTTATTGATTGCTTTAAAGGCAATGTCACTTTTCATGTTAATGGTAATGAGCACACGGTACACTTTCCAAGGAAACAACCTCAAGTTCATAGTATCAACTCTTTTGGAAAAATTCCATCAATTATATTTGGAGGTTTTGAATTTCATCTTCCTACTGTCAAGAAGAAATATGATATTCTTATTATTGGGGAGGTGTATATCCCCGTTGAGGTAACATAGTGTTATTCGAAATTTCTCCGGTTCCATGTTATTCGGAATGAGTTCGTTTACAAGACTTGATCAACCTTGTTAGTGGATTCCTTTTGATGATCATGAGATGGATGAAACTAGAAGGCACAACCTTCTGTACCCCATTTTTACTTTCTGTTATTTATATTAAATAAAATGAAAATAAATATTTTTCTATCTGTTATCTGATTATCCGTGCAATATAAAAATATCTCAAAAATAAAAGTTCCCCAAATGCCCTAAAAATTAAATATGATTTTTTCTAGAATATTTGAGGATTTATGGAACAAAGAACACACCAGGGGGGCAAGACAGAAGAACCACATCGTGATGATGTGGAGGGATTTATTGACACTATCACTGTAGGGGAAACAAGGAAGGTTTCCGATGCATGAATCACTAGCATACATTTTCCTGTTTTACGCTACTTTGCATTATTTGCTAGTCGTTGCTTAATTGGTCGTGGAAACTGTGGAAACCTGAGTATCCCTGATATTATTATTTTGCACCACGGTCTATACGGTGATAACTCTTTTAGTATGGGCAGCATTATTGCCAAACGGTTAAGTCTGAACCGTACCAAGGGCCCCATCTTTGGAGGCATCTATGCTACATGCCTAGCTGCACATTTTAACATACCTATTAGGCATGATGAGAAGGAAGAAAAAGTGTTGCCCCATGTTTATCTAGATTATAAAAGTATGGTAGCACATGATTTTATTGTTAAGAATAGGGAGGGAGAGCTTAAATATCAATTATTCTTTAATAAACATTATCCTGAGACTATTACCTTGCCTGCTCCTTCTTTGTTTGATTTGACTGTAGGCACGCACCTTATTCCGTTGACGACTATCCACGCCTACCGGAACCCTGCACCAGCCGAGGAGCCAGAGCCTGAACCACAATTTGATCCTTCACAACAGTCTAATTACCAGTGGGATCCGGAGATGATTGTTAGCCAGTGGCAATCTGAGCCTTCTTCTTCCTCATCATAGTACGACCCCAACAACTATTATTATGGATATCAGCCAGGCCAGCCGTGGCCATAGACCAACTTAGGCCAAAAGCCTAAGCTTGGGGGAGTACGTATTTCCCACCGACATTACATTTATGCTCACACACTCATTGCTAGATATCGGTGCTCATACTTTTTCATTGTATCATCCATGCTAGTTTATTTCCCTTTTTATGCTTTCTCCTTGTGTGTTTAATAAACCTTACGACAAAACAAAAAAAATTAGTTGTAGTTTTTAATCAGTTTACTTTCCATGCTTGTAGTAGTAACTAAAAAGAAAATCCAAAAAGATTTCCTGTTCTTCATTTGCTTGTTGGGAGCTTTCCCGTCTAAACAGTTGTATTTCTTTTATTTTCTTCGGGGGTCGATAGGAGAAGACCATAATTAAATTTTTGAAGTGGCTCTTATATGCATTATTGTTGATCTGAAAAAAGAGCTCATATTGCCTTGTCTTCTCCTGTTTATTGAATGCGTGCAGATTCCAGCTTAGTCCAATGCACATGCACTATTATTATTATTCACATCGTTCGGTCGTGCAAGTGAAAGGCAATTATGATGATATATGATGGACTGGCTAAGATGAGAAAAGCTGGTATGAACTCAACCTCTTTTGTTTTTGTAAATAAGATTAGTTCATCGTTCCTGATTCAGCCTATTATGAATAAACATGTTTGGAATGACAACTAGAGATCATAGTTCTTGTGCCATGCCTTATTAGCTATGAGTTATAATGGTTTACCTTGCGTGCCAACATGCTATTAAAATGGTTATGATGTGGTATGTGTTGGGAAACATAGTAATTTTAAAATTTTCCTACGCACACGCAAGATCATGGTGATGCATAGCAACGAGAGGGGAGGGTGTGATCTACGTACCCTTGTAGATCAACAGCGGAAGCATTGACGCAACGTATAGGAAGTAGTCGTACGTCTTCCCGATCCGACCGATCCAAGCACCGTTACTCCGGCACCTCCGAGTTCTTAGCACACGTACAGCTCGATGACGCTCCCCGGGCTCCGATCCAGCAAAGCTTCGGGGATGAGTTCAGTCAGCACAATGGCGTGGTGATGATGATGATGTTCTACCGACACAGGGCTTCGCCTAAGCACTACAACGATATGACCGGGGTGGAATATGGTGGCAGGGGGCACCGCACACGGCTAAGGAACAATCACGTGGATCAACTTGTGTGTCCTAGGGTGCCCCCTTGCCCCCCGTATATAAAGGATCCAAGGGGGGGTGCGGCCGGCCTAGAGGAGGCGCGCAGGAGGAGTCCTACTCCTACCGGGAGTAGGACTCCCCTCCCGTTCCTTGTCCAACTAGGAGAGGTGGAGGGAGAGAAGGAAAGGGGGGCGCCGCCCCTCCCTCCTTGTCCAATTCGGACTAGGGGGAGAGGGGGCGCGCGGCCTGCCCTGGCAGCCCCTTCCTCTTCTCCACATTAGGCCCATAAGGCCCATTAACCCCTCGGGGGGTTCCGGTAACCCCCCGGTTTCCGAATATAGTCGTCCAATATATCAATCTTTATGTCTCGACCATTTCGAGACTCCTCGTCATGTCCGTGATCACATCCGGGACTCCAAACTAACTTCGGTACATCAAAAATGCATAAACTCATAATAACTGTCATCGTAACGTTAAGCGTGCGGACCCTACGGTTCGAGAACAATGTAGACATGACTGAGACAAATCTCCGGTCAATAATCAATAGCGGGACCTGGATGCCCATATTGGCTCCTACATATTCTACGAAGATCTTTATCGGTCAGACCGCATAACAACATACGTTGTTCCCTTTGTCATCGGTATGTTACTTGCCCGAGATTCGATCGTCGGTGTCCAATACCTAGTTCAATCTCGTTACTGGCAAGTCTCTTTACTCGTTCTGTAATACATCATTCCGCAACTAACTCATTAGTTGCAATGCTTGCAAGGCTTAAGTGATGTGCATTACCGAGAGGGCCCAGAGATACCTCTCCGACAATCGGAGTGACAAATCCCAATCTCGAAATATGCCAACCCAACATGTACCTTTGGAGACACCTGTAGAGCTCCTTTATAATCACCTAGTTACGTTGTGACGTTTGGTAGCACACAAAGTGTTCCTCCGGCAAACGGGAGTTGCACAATCTCATAGTCATAGGAACATGTATAAGTCATGAAGAAAGCAATAGCAACATACTAAACGATCGGGTGCTAAGCTAACAGAATGGGTCATGTCAATCAGATCATTCATCTAATGATGT
Organism: Triticum dicoccoides; assembly: GCF_002162155.2. NCBI lineage: Eukaryota > Viridiplantae > Streptophyta > Magnoliopsida > Poales > Poaceae > Triticum > Triticum dicoccoides. The sequence goes on from NC_041390.1 coordinate 613,780,806, forward strand.
GATCCCGTTAATCAAATAACAACTCTTTGTCCATGGTTAGGAAACATAACCATCTTTGATTAACGAGCTAGTCAAGTAGAGGCATACTAGTGACACTTTGTTTGTCTATGTATTCACACATGTATTATGTTTCCGGTTAATACAATTCTAGCATGAATAATAAACATTTATCATGATATAAGGAAATAAATAATAACTTTATTATTGCCTCTAGGGCATATTTCCTTCAGTATGATAGGGTGGTATCCTCCTCTGAATGATTTAAGTGACTTGACTTGGCACATGTTCACGCATGTGGTTGAAACAAAATCAACATAGCCTTCATGATATTTATGTTCATGGTGGATTATATCCTACTCATGCTTGCATTCAGTGTTGATTAATTTTAATGCATGTTCATGACTGTTGTCGCTCTCTAGCTGGTCGCTTCCCAGTCTTTTGCTAGCCTTCACCTGTACTAAGCGGGAATACTGCTTGTGCATCCAAACTCCTTAAACCCCAAAGTTATTCCACATGAGTCCACTATACCTACCTATATACGGTATCTACCTGCCGTTCCAAGTAAATTTGTATGTGCCAAACTCTAATCCTTCAAATAAATATCCTGTTTTGTATGCTCGAATAGCTCATGTATCAACTAGGGCTGTATGTATCTTCCATGTTAGGTGGGTTATTCTCAAGAGGAGTGGACTCCGCTCCTCACTCACGAGATAAATGGCTGGTCACCGGGGTGCCCAGTCCCATGCTTTATGCAAACTAAATCAAAATAATTGCAAACAAAACTCCCCCTGGGACTCTTGTTAGTTGGAGGCACTCGTTGTTTCGAGCAAGCCATGGATTGATGCGTGTGGTGGAAGGGGAGCATAAACTTTACCATTCTGTTTGGGAACCGCCTATAATGTGTGTAGCATGGAAGATATCGCCATCTCTTGGTTGTTATGTTGACAATGAAAGTATACCGCTCAAAATATTATTCACCTCTGTTTCAAAACCGAGCTCTGGCACCTCTACAAATCCCTGCTTCCCTCTGTGAAGGGCCTATCTATTTACTTTTATGCTGAGTCATCATCCTCTTATTAAAAAGCACCAGCTGGAGAGCACTGCTGTCATTTGCATTCATTATTGTTAGTTTACATTGAGTATGACTTGACTGGATCTCTCTTACCATGAATTACAATGTCTAGTCAGTCCTTGGTCTTTAAAGGTGCTCTGCATTTATGTTTTGCGGTCTCAGGAAGGGCTACCGAGATACCACCTTGTTATATCATATTATGATTGTTTTGAGAAAGTGTTGTCATCCGAGTTTTATTATTATGGCTCGCTAGTTGATTATGCTATTGATATGAGTAAACTTGAGACCTATGTGTTATTGCGAATGTGGTTAGTTATAATATTTGCTGAAAACTTGAATGTTGGCTTTACATATTTACAAAAAACAAGAGCAAACAGAGTTTGTAAAAGTTTTTCTTTATCACTTTCAGTTTGTCAACTGAATTGCTTGAGGACAAGCAAAGGTTTAAGCTTGGGGGAGTTGATACGTCTCCAATGTATCTAGTTTTCCAAACACTTTTGCCCTTGTTTTGGACTCTAACTTGCATGATTTTAATGGAACTAACCCGGACTGATGCTGTTTTTAGCAGAACTACCATGGTGTTATTTATGTGCAGGAGCAAACATTCTCGGAATGACCTGAAACTTCACGGAGACACTTTTCAGAAAATAAGAAAAATACCTGCCAAAGATGAAGGCCAGGGGGCCCACCACCTTGCCACGAGGGTGGGGGCGCGCCTGCCCCCCCCCCCTAGGACGTGCCTCCCTACCTCGTGGGCCCCCTGCTGCCTCTCCGACTCCAACTCCACCTCCATATATTGAGTTTCGATGAGAAAAAAACCAGAGAGAAGAAATCATCGCCTTTTACGATACAGAGCCGCCGCCAAGCCCTAAAACCTCTCGGGAGGGCTGATCTGGAGTCCGTTCGGGGCTCCGAAGAGGGGAATCTGTCGCCATAGTCATCATCAACCATCCTCCATCACCAATTTCATGATGCTCACTGCCGTGCGTGAGTAATTCCATTGTAGTCTTGCTGGACGGTGATGGGTTGGATGGGATCTATCATGTAATCGAGTTAGTTTTGCTAGGGTTTGATCCCTAGTGTCCACTATGTTCTGAGATTGATGTTGCTATGACTTTGCTATGCTTAATGCTTATCACTAGGGCCCGAGTGCCATGATTTCAGATCTGAACCTATTATGTTTTCATCAATTATATGAGTGTTCTTGATCCTATCTTGCAAGTCTATAGTCACCTATTATGTGTTATGATCCGTTAACCCCGAAGTGACAATAATCGGGATACCTACCGGTGATGACCGTAGTTTGAGGAGTTCATGTATTCACTATGTGTTAATGCGTACTCTATTAAAAGGAGGCCTTAATATCCCTTAGTTTTCGGAAGGACCCCGCTGCCACGGGAGGGTAGGACAAAAGATGTCATGCAAGTTCTTTTCTATAAGCACGTATGACTATATTCGGAATACATGCCTACATTATATCCATGAACTGGAGCTAGTTCTGTGTCACCCTATGTTATGACTGTTACATGATGAACCGTATCCGGCAAAATTCTCCATCACTGATCCATTGCCTACGAGCTTTCCATATATTGTGCTTTGCTTATTTACTTTCCCGTTGCTATTGCTATCATCACTACAAAATACCAAAAACATTGCTTTTACTACTGTTACCTTTTGCTACCGTTATCACTACTATCTTATTACTTTGCTACTAAACACTTTGCTACAAATATTAAGTTTCCAGGTGTGGTTGAATTGACAACTCAGCTGCTAATACTTGAGAATATTCTTTGGCTCCCCTTGTGTCGAATCAATAAATTTGGGTTGAATACTCTACCCTCGAAAACTGTTGCGATCCCCTATACTTGTGGGTTATCACCATACATTATTTTGCTCTCTTCATAGGTAGATGCATAAATGGTAAAGATGAGGCATGTCACGTGTGTGTCCCTGACCTCGGTATTCTTAGGAGTGCTGTGTTAGGAGACAAATCATATAATTAGGGAGCCATTGTTGCACATAGGTTGCATCTGAATAGACTTAATGGAGATTTCTTGGGTGGAATTTATGCAACCCGCGTAGCTAATTTTCTTGGTATAGATGTGCGCGAAGATGATATTGAATTACCTCCTGCCTATCTAGATTTTAATGCTATGTTTCACCACCAGTTTGTCGAGAGGAACGAATCACCTATCCAGTATCGACTAATCTTTGACAGACGCTGTGCTGTCCGTATTACTCTCCCTGCTCCTGCTTTCTTTGATTATCAGGCAAGAGGAGGATATACTATTGCCAGAGAGGAGGCAAATGAGTACGAGGGGAGAGAGTAGGCTGCTCGTCGCCATGCTGCAGCTTAGCAGGCGATAGCTGCTGCATCAAAGTATGACCCCAACAACTATTATTATGGATATCAGCCAGGCCAGCCGTGGCCATAGACCAACTTAGGCCAAAAGCCTAAGATTGGGGGAGTATGTATTTCCCACCGACACTATATTCATGTTCACACACTCATTGCTAAATGTCGGTGCTTATACTTTTCCATTGTATCATCCATTCTAGTTTACTTTCCTTTTTCATGCTTTCTTCTTGTGTGTTTAATAAACCTTAAGAAAAACCAAAAAAATTAGTTGTAGCTTTTAATCAGTTTAACTTCCATGCTTGTAGTAGTAATTAAAAAGAAAACCCAAAAAAATGTCGGGGCCCCGATCCTAAGTCACATCGATCTAGCATGTAACACTTTATATCACTTTGCGGCCTCACGCACGGTATTCCCACGGGTGCGACCTTACCTGGCCTGGGACCATTTGCGCCTTTTGGCTCACATATATGATAGTGTCGCTAGCATCCATATGACAGAGAACCCAGGCTGACATGACTAGTCGTGAACCAAAAGTGGCACTAACTTACAGGGACAGGCATACATGAATCAGCCACGAGCATGTTGGTCAACAGCGTATGAATCCGGGCTGTAGCACTGGGCTAACAGGACTCCGGAAACCCAGGCTGTAGCAGGCTAGGCAGGACTCCGGATGTCATCGCGTGACATTTCCCCGAAGGGACAGACAGAGGAACGAAGTGAATCACATGCCGACCAGTCAAATATTTCGGAGCAGTAGTGCTGGGCTAGCAGGACTCCGGTGAACCGGGTTGTAGCGGACTACTATGGCTCATGGAAGCACAAGACTACATTTCCCCATAAGAGAGGCTACCAGAGGTAAACAACTAGGTTGTCGGATCCCACACATAGCAATACACGTTACACGTACACATAGCATGCAAGTATGTGTTGTACAACATGGCATCACAACATAACTCAAACTCATATAGATAAAGGCCCAGAAGAGCCACATAGCATTCAAAACAAACAGGGGTCTCATGACCCATCATTCAAAGCATACAAGCAACGGAAGCATTATATGTCTAAGTACAGACAACTAAAAAAGGAAAATACTAAGAAGCCTGACTATACACGACCCTCCCAAGGGTACAAGATCGTAGCTGGGATACAAGCTACTCGTCGAAGCCACTAGTGTAACCAACTGCAAAACATAAATAAGCAAACGTGAGTACAAAGGTACTCAGCAAGTCTTACATCAGAACTATCTACATATGCAACATTATCAACAAAGGGGGTGGTGGAGTTTAACAGCAGCAAGCCAGCTTTGACTCAGTGGCTAAACTATACTACGAGTATCAGAAACTTCTTGAGGTGAGAAGACACACACGAGTCCACATATTCACCATATCAATACTCCACTATGGATCCATTCCCGCCTCCCTACGAGAAGGCCATCCATAGCACTCACGCTTATCTTGCGGATTTTAGAGTATCCACTTCAAGTTGTCTATGTACTACATAAGTCCTCCAAGTTTCCATATCCGAGGAAAGCGGCTATTCGAATAGATAATATTGACCCTGCAGGGGTGTACTTCTTCACACACGCTCTCGCCACTTATAGCCCTGTACACGTCATGTACCTCGGCAACCATCAAGCGGAAGCCGGGCGAGGGTGTCGGCCACGACCTGACTAACCACACAAGCCTCTCGTCTAGGTTTATCGCCTATTCGGGTTCCATCCGCAAGGAGATCCGGCCGGGGTGTCGCTCACGGCCCCAAACGATGTGTGCAGGGTTCCCAAGCCCACCATCCGGGTGCCACTTGGTACACCGTGCCACGGTGCCTAGTCTGTCCCAAGCCCGTCCCGTCGGACACCACCTGGTAGACAAATAGCACTACCTACGAACGCTAGAAACTAGTTGCAACTCCTGGACAGAGAACAAGTGGATTAATAAGCCGAGAGGGGCCGGATAACCGGAACCCAATGTGTGGTAGTAACTGGACTTGGATAACATACACAGAACTCAGTGCTTAGGCACGGCTCCAATGAGACAACCGACCATGTACTCCTACATGGCCTCTCATCGCTACCTTTACCAAAACATGTTCACACACTTAGCCTTTACCAGTAGGACATGTTCACCACTCCGATTCATTCCAGATGAATCAGACCTGACACATCTCTAAGCATAGCTGGCATAAAGAAAACAAGCATGGATGAGCAGGCACATCAAGGCTCAAGCAACTCCTACTCATGCTAGTGGGTTTCAACTATTTACTATGGCAATGACAGGTCATGCAGGGGAGTGGGTTCAACTACCGCAGCAGAAAGTAGTAGTTTGAATCGTTGTTGTCCAAATGCAATATAAGGAGCAGGAGCGAGAGAGTGGGATTTATCGAGATGCTCAAGGGGGTTTGCTTGCCTGATAGATCCACGAAGAAACACTGCTCCTCAGACAGGTACTCGGGACACCTTCCGGAGTAGAACCTATCGAGAGGTGACGGTGCCGGCAATCAATAAACAACCATATGCAACAATATGATGCATGAAGATGTCATTTCAAAGATGCTATAATTTTCCCTAATGCATGTAGCATCAATTTGGTTGAAGTCCATATGAACCAAGGGTTCATATGCAAATCCCAAATTAAGTATATAACATGCCATTATCACGTTTTCACTTATACAGCAAGTATAAGTTGGTTTTTCATGCATGAAACTAGCATAAATTGATTCCTTGCATTTTTCTGATGATTTTTCATATATAAATTATTTCATTCTGAGCTACGGTTTAATTTCTATGATTTTTAGAAGTTTTAACTATTTTCTAGAATTCTCTGAATTATTTAAAATCCAGAAATCAATTATTGCATCAGCGTGATGTCACAGAGGCGTCAGCAGGTCAATGTGGCTGGCTGGGTCAAACCTGACCAGTGGTACCCACTGGTCAGTGACCCAGGGTTGTGTTGTGTGGCTGGCAGGTGGGCCTGGTCAATGGCCACGTCAGCGGGGTCAAACTGGCATGTGGGGTCAGCTGGATTAATCTAAGCTAAACAAGGAATAAATCCCAGGGTTAATTTGGGTGTGGGGCCTGTTTTTCAGTGAGAAAGGGGGGATAATTAGTGCTAATAGTGGGGTTTAGCCGGCGACTAATCGCCGGCGCTAAGCAGTGCACAGCGGCGATCGCCGACCGGCCTTTTTCCAGCCACGGCTGGACGCACCAAGGGCACCGGAGGCTAGCTCGTGCTCTCCCGCATCCAGGGGAGGTGTCAGGAGGTCGCGGGGTGGCCTGGTTCGTCGACGGCGAGCATTTGGGCGGCGGCCGGAGTTTGGCGAGCTTGGGTTCGATGTTAGGGAGCACGGCAGGAGGAGTTGGTGCATGCGTTCGGCTCCTGGGAGCACGGTGAGAACGCGACACGCTCAAAAGCGGGCGGCGGCAGCTCTGGCCGCGGCAGCGACATGGCATGGCGGCGGCGAGGTTCGGGCATGGCGGTGAAGCTAGCTGGGGCGCAAAAAGCAGAGAGAGGAGAGGGGGGAGACGCAGTAGCTCATAGGGAGGACGGGGAGAGGGTCAGCGTGCTTGAGGAAGGCTCGACGGCATTGGAATCCCGGCTGCGATCTCTCGTGGCCGAGGAAGAAGATGAGGTCGAGGATGACGCGTCGGGGCTCTTCCGGTCGCCTGAGTCGACAGAGAGAGCTACATCGATAATTTGGAGCTCCTGGACTGCTCAAGGGGAGGAGGGAGAGGCGGTGGCTGCACGTACGGCGGTCGGCGTCGGCGACCGCACTCGGTGGACGCGCGTGAGAGAGACAGGGGAGGGGAGAAGAGCGAGGAGAGAGAGAGAGATCGATCCAGACGGCTGCGGGGCTTATCCCCTCACCGACGAGGCAGGCAAGGAGGCAGGAGGTGGCGCGAGGAGGGAGCGCATGCGTCGGCCACGCTCTCAGTATCCTACTGGCGAGAGGAAGACGACGACTGGCGTGTCGGCTGCCTACTGGGCTGGGCCTCAGCTACAGTGCTGGGCCACGAGGTGGGTTGCACGGGTGAGTTCACTACCTCTCTCTGTTTTGCTATTTAAGTTTCTATTTTCTTTTTCTATTTCTGACTTTTGTTTTGTATCCAAAAGAAATGTTAAAACACTTTCATAAATGCTGAAAATATTTGTGGCATCTAGATATAATACTCCAGAGGCCCTCACCAATTCCCAACATTTTTGGAGCCATTAAAATATTTATATAATTTAAACAGCTCCAAATAAAATATTTATGCATTGATTCAAAAATCCAAAATGAGTAGCAAAAATGTGCATCACCTCTGGTTGTTGTTCCCAACATTATCCAAAGAGCATGAACATTTTTTAATAGCATTTTGGGTTCATTAAAAAGCCATTTTAAAGTTGAACCTATTGGGAAAAAACTTTGGTGCTAGGGTTTGCAACATCCCCATTTCAATTTCATTTGAAATTTAAACATGATGCACAAAGCAAGCCTAGGATCATACCAGAACTAGGTATGTGACAACTCGCCCCCACTCGAAAAAATCTCGTCCCGAGATTCAGGAGTTGGCGGAAAGAAAGCGGGGTACTCAAGTCGAAGACGATCTTCTCGCTCCCAAGTAGCTTCTCTCTCGGCATGATGAGACCATTGAACCTTGAGAAACTTGATGTTATGACGTCGAGTGACACGCTCTGCTTGATCCAGAATGCGAACGGGGTACTCTCGATAAGTGAGGTTATCTTGGAGATCAAGCGTTTCGTGGTCCACTCCGCGGATGGAATCCGAGAAGCAACGCCTGAGTTGAGAGATGTGGAAGACATCATGAACTTGAGAAAGATGTGGGGGTAGTTCCAACTGGTAGGCAACCTCTCCTCGTTTAGCAAGAATGCGAAAAGGACCGATGTAACGAGGAGCCAACTTGCCCTTGATACCGAAACGATGGGCACCCTTCAAAGGAGTAACCCGAAGGTAAGCCTTGTCACCAACTTCATAAGCCACTTCCTTATGACGACGGTCATACTGGCTCTTTTGACGAGATTGGGCTGTTTTCAAATTCTCACGAATGATGCGAACTTGCTCTTCTGCCTCCTCGATCATATCTGGTCTAAAGAATTGTCTTTCACCGGTTTCTGACCAGTTCAGAGCTGTTCGACATCTTCGTCCATACAGAATCTCGAAGGGTGCTTTCTTAAGACTGGATTGGTAGCTATTGTTATAAGCAAACTCGGCAAAGGGAAGACATTTCTCCCAATCCATACCGAATGAGATAACGCAAGCTCTAAGCATGTCTTTGAGAATTTGGTTGACCCTTTCCACCTGACCACTTGACTGAGGGTGGAAAGCAGTACTGAAAGAAAGATGGGTGCCCATGACATTCTGGAAGCTTTCCCAGAAATGAGAGGTGAAAAGACTGCCACGGTCTGAATTGATCTCTAGTGGAACACCATGGAGTGACACTATTTGGGAGATATATAAGTCAGCGAGCTGACTAGCAGTGATACTCTCTCGAACAGGTAGGAAGTGAGCCACTTTGGAGAGACGATCAATGACTACGAAGATAGCATTATTTCCTTTCTTGGTCCTGGGAAAGCTGGTGATGAAGTCCACACCAACTTTGTCCCATTTCCACTCGGGAATAGCTAAAGGTTGAAGGGTGCCAGCAGGTCTTTGATGCTCTGCCTTAACGTGACGACAAACGTCACAGTTGGCAATATACTGAGCGATTTCTCTCTTCATCCTAGTCCACCAGAACCTCTGGCGTAGGTCCTGATACATCTTTGTACTACCGGGATGAATCGTGAGAGGGGATTCATGGGCCTCCTTAAGGATCAGTTGCTGCATCTGTTGACATTTGGGAACCACCAAACGGTTACCAAAGTAAACAACACCTCATTCATCCATAGAGAAACAACCAGCAACTCCCTTGGAAATATTCTTCTTGATCCGGGAGATTCCCGTATCATGCTTCTGAGCCTCTATGATCTGATCCGTAAGGGTAGGTTTCGCCACCAAGGTGGAAAGGGAACCATGAGGAGCTATGTGAAGGTTAAGCTTACAGAATTCCTCATGGAGGGGTGGTTGACATTGTTGCAACATGAGGTTGTTGCAATAGGATTTACGACTTAAAGCATCAGCCATGACATTGGCTTTGCATGGGGTGTAGGTGATTCCTAAGTCGTAATCCGAGATCAAATCCAATCAATGTCTCTGTCTGAGATTCAGATCCGGTTGGGTGAAGATATACTTGAGACTCTGATGGTCAGTGTAGATTTTGCAACGATTACCAAGAAGGTAATGTCGCCAAGTCTTAAGTGCATAGACTATGGCTACAAGCTCTAGATCATGTGTAGGATAATTCTCCTCATGTGGATGCAACTGTCGAGATGCATAGGCAATCACATGGCGATCTTGCATAAAAATGCAACCTAGTCGCAATAGATAACAAAGTCTTTAGTGAAATCCGGTGGCACGAGTATCGGCGCAAAAGTCAGGCGTCTTTTCAGTTCCTGAAAACTGTGCTCACACTGTGGGGTCCACTCAAACCTTTTATCTTTCTTGAGAAGCTCCGTGAGGGGTTTGGCCACTTTGGAGAAGTTTTCAACGAAGCGGCGACAATAACTAGCTAGACCAAGGAAACTCCTAACTTGTTTGACCGTTTCGGGTGGAGTCCAATCGAGAACGGCTTTGACTTTCTCGGGATTTACAGCAATGCCCTTACCAGAGATCACGTGGCCTAGATAGGTCACTTCTGGCAACCAAAATTCACACTTGGAGAACTTGGCATAAAGGTGGTGCTCTCTAAGTTTTCCTAACACAAGCCTAAGATGTTCGACATGCTCTTCCTCGTTCTTCGAGTAAATAAAAATATCATCGAGATAAACCACGACGAACTTATCTAAGTACTCCATAAAGATCGAGCTCATCAAGCGGGAGAAAGCAGCTGGAGCATTGGTTAGGCCGAAAGACATCACGGTGTACTCATATTGACCATAACGAGTGACAAAGGCCGTTTTGGGGATGTCCCCGTTTCTGATTTTGATTTGGTGGTAGCCTAACCTCAAATCCATCTTGGAAAAGACTGAGGATCCAGCGAGCTGATCATATAGGTCGTAGATCCTAGGAAGCGGATACTTGTTCTTTATCATGACCAAATTAACGGGACGATAATCTACAACCATCCGATCCGTACCATCCTTCTTCTTGACGAAGAGGATAGGACAAGCCCAAGGAGAAGAACTGGGACGGATCAAACCCTTTTGCAAGGACTCATCAAGTTGTTTCTTAAGCTCGGCTAACTCCAAAGGTGCCATCTTGTATGGTCTCCTAGAGATTGGAACAGTTCCTGGGATAAGTTCTATGACAAACTCTACATCTCTGTCAGGTGGGACACCTGGCAGTTCTTCTAGAAAAACATCCGGGAAGTCACGGACTACCGGAATATCTTCAAGGTCTGGAAGAGGGCTGGCATTAAGAGAATAGAGTTGAGCCTTGCAACTCTAGTGGAGACAGTGACTATTTTGCCAGATGGATGTGTAAGTTGAACAGATCTAGTGTAACAATCGATCTTGGCATGATGAGCTGTCATCCAGTCCATACCCAAGATGATGTTAATATCTGAAGACTTGAGAGATATCAAAGAAGCAGGGAATACCAGTCTGTCAACAAGGATTTCATTACCATGGCTTACCTTGGAGGTTTGCCATTTGGAACCAGGAGTCTGGATTATTAGTGGAGTTGGCATATCACAAAATGACATGTCGTGCAACCAAGCGTAACCTTCGGATATGAAGGAGTGGGATGCTCCAGTATCGAAAAGAACTTAAGCTGGGTGACAATTGACAAGAAGCATACCCAGTACGACGTCGGGATCATCTTGAGCTTCTGTAGCTGAGACATGGTGCACACATGCTCGTTCAATGGAGGCTGGCTTGGTACTGATCATCTTGCCTGATGGCTTTTCACGGCCAACAGACCTCTCAGACTGGGGTGGAGTATAACTGGACTGAGGGCAGTCACGTGCGTAGTGTCCTGGTTCTCCGCAGGTGAAGCAAGTTCCTGAGGTAGGATGTGGACCTACACTAGCAAGTGGTCCACTAATAGGCCTGGGTGGAGCACGTTGCTGAGTTGGGTGAGGCGCCACATCGGATGGCCTTGGTGCATATCCAGGTGGAAGAGCTGAGTTCGGAATCCACATCCGTTGCTTCTGAGAGCCAGAGCGGGAGGAAGAACCCAGATCACGGTTGTGCTTACGAGACTCCTCGTAAGTGAGCTGAGTTGTCTCTGCATTAATGGCCTTGTTCACAAGAGCCTGGAAAGTATCACAATGATGCAGGTGGAGATCACGACGCAACTTAGGGTTGAGACCCTTCCGGAACCTAGCCTGCTTCTTAGCGTCCGTGGACACTTCTTCTGTAGCATAGCTGGCGAGGTTTCCAAACTCTCTACTATAAGCATCAACAGGCAGCTTACCCTGGGTAAAACTACAGAACTCTTCCCTCTTGCGGTCAATGAGAGCCTGAGGAATGTGGTGCTCACGAAAAGCCTCGGTGAAATCCTTCCACGTAGGAATCTGGCCAGCTGGAAACATAGCCTCATAGCTCTGCCACCAAATACTAGCAGGACCTTCTAGGTGATAGGTAGCATAGGTGACCTTGTCACCTTCAGCCACATTCGCAGAAAGCAACTTGTGAGTGATGCTCCGGAGCGAGTCATCTGCATCGAGTGGCTCAATGGAGTGATGGAAGGTGGGTGGTTTCAAACCAATGAAGTCGGTGATGGAAACCAACTTCTTGCGCTGATGTGCGGTGTTCTGCTCAATCTGTGCCAGCAAGCGGTTAGTCTCACGCTTGTTCCTCTCGGATGCAAACAAAAACTCTGCCATCAAAGGCTGGTCAGAAGGATCCTCATCCCTACCATCTCCGGGGTTCTTGCTATGAGCAACTGAACCTCGGTTAGCAGACGACATCCTGGCACAGAAACCAAGGAAACAAGGATGGAATTAACATCAACATAAGGATGCGGAATGTAATGCAAAAGCATTGGAAACTCTTGAAATCCTGAGACAATTTCGGCAGCATAACGGCTGTAAATGCTCAAAAAGATTTTTGAGACATTCATCAAAGGAATAGCATAATCAATCAGCATCATAATATCAAGGTTCTGGTTCAAACTGAGGACACACGGAAGTAGTAGAACTATACGGAGACTCAACCCAACAATCCTAAGACTTTACGGTTTGGTAACACGTCATCCTGAGAGATAGAGGAGAAGCCTAGGCCTTAACCCTCGTAGAAAAGAAGAGGCTGACTCAGAAAGAATGACACGAGGTAAAGGAGTAAAAAGAGCCTTATGTTCCCTTCCACAATCAATTCCCTTATATAACTAAAGCATTTCTAGACTCAACTTTGACCAGTTTGGCTTGGTAATCCTATAGTCAGTCAAGCTCTGATACCAACGCTGTCGGGGCCCTGATCCTAAGTCACACCGATCTAGCATGTAACACTTCATATCACTTTGCGGCCTCACGCACGGTATTCCCACGGGTGCCACCTTACCTGGCCCGGGACCGTTTGCGCCTTTTGGCTCACGTATATGATAGTGTCGCTAGCATCCATATGACAGAGAACCCAGGCCGACATGACTAGTCGTGAACCCAAAGTGGCACTAACTTACAGGGACAGGCATACATGAATCAGCCACGAGCATGTCGGTCAACAGCGTATGAATCCGGGCTGTAGCACTGGGCAAACAGGACTCCGGAAACCCGGGCTGTAGCAGGCTAGGCAGGACTCTGGATATCACCGCGTGACATTTCCCCGAAGGGACAGACACAGGAACGAAGTGAATCACATGCCGGCCAGTCAAATGTTTCGGAGCAGTAGTGCTGGGCTAGCAGGACTCCGGTGAACCGGGCTGTAGCGGACTACTATGGCTCATGGAAGCACAAGACTATATTTCCCCATAAGAGAGGCTACCAGAGGTAAACAACTAGGTTGTCGGATCCCACACATAGCAATACACGTTACACGTACGCATAACATGCAAGTATGTGTTGTACAACATGGCATCACAACATAACTCAAACTCATGTAGATAAAGGCCCAGAAGAGCCACATAGCATTCAAAACAAACAGGGGTCTCATGACCCATCATTCAAAGCATACAAGCAACGGAAGCATTACATGTCTGAGTACAGACAACTACAAAAGGAAAAGACTAAGAAGCCTGACTATACACGACCCTCCCAAGGGTACAAGATCGTAGCTAGGATACAAGCTACTCGTCGAAGCCACTAGTGTAACCAACTGCAAAACATAAATATGCAAACGTGAGTACAAAGGTACTCAGCAAGTCTTACATCAGAACTATCTACATATGCAACACTATCAACAAAGGGGGTGGTGGAGTTTAACAGCAGCAAGCCAGCTTTGACTCAGTGGCTAAACTATACTACGAGTATCAGAAACTTCTTGAGGTGAGAAGACGCACACGAGTCCACATATTCACCATATCAATACTCCACTATGGATCCGTTCCCGCCTCCCTACGAGAAGGCCATCCATAGCACTCACACTTATCTTGCGGATTTTAGAGTATCCACTTCAAGTTGTCTATGTACTACATAAGTCCTCCAAGTTTCCATATCCGAGGAAAGCGGCTATTCGAATAGATAATATTGACCCTGCAGGGGTGTACTTCTTCACACACGCTCTCGCCACTTATAGCCCTGTACACGTCATGTACCTCGGCAACCTTCAAGCGGAAGCCAGGCGAGGGTGTCGGCCACGACCTGACTAACCACACAAGCCTCTCGTCCAGGTTTATCGCCTATTCGGGTTCCATCCGCAAGGAGATCCGGCCGGGGTGTCGCTCACGGCCCCAAACGATGTGTGCAGGGTTCCCAAGCCCACCATCCGGGTGCCACTTGGTACATCGTGCCATGGTGCCTAGTCTGTCCCAAGCCCGTCCCGTCGGACACCACCTGGTAGACAAATAGCACTACCTACAAATGCCAGAAACTAGTTGGAACTCCTAGACAGAGATCAAGTGGATTCATAAGCCGAGAGGGGCCGGATAACCGGAACCCAATGTGTGGTAGTAACTGGACTTGGATAACATACAGAGAACTCAGTGCTTAGGGACGGCTCTAATGAGACAACCCACCATGTACTCCTACATGGCCTCTCATCGCTACCTTTACCAAAACGTGTTCACACACTTAGCCTTTACCGGTAGGACATGTTCACCACTCCGATTCATTCCCAATGAATCAGACCTGACACATCTCTAAGCATAGCTGGCATAAAGAAAACAAGCATGGATGAGCAGGCACATCAAGGCTCAAGCAACTCCTACTCATGCTAGTGGGTTTCAACTATTTACTATGGCAGTGACAGGTCATGCAGGGGAATGGGTTCAACTACCACAGCAGAAAGTAGCAGTTTGAATCATTGTTGTCCAAATGCAGTATAAGGAGCAGGAGCGAGAGAGTGGGATTTATCGAGATGCTCAAGGGGGTTTGCTTGCCTGATAGATCCACGAAGAAACACTGCTCCTCAGACAGGTACTCGGGACACCTTCCGGAGTAGAACCTATCGAGAGGGGACGATGCTGGCAATCAATAAACAACCATATGCAACAATATGATGCATGAAGATGACATTTCAAAGATGCTATGATTTGCCCTAATGCATGTAGCATCAATTTGGTTGAAGTCCATATGAACCAAGGGTTCATATGCAAATCCCAAATTAAGTATATAACATGCCATTATTACGTTTTCACTTATACAGCAAGTATAAGTTGGTTTTTCATGCATGAAACTAGCATAAATTGATTCCTTGCATTTTTCTGATGATTTTTCATATATAAATTATTTCATTCTGAGCTACGGTTTAATTTCTATGATTTTTAGAAGTTTTAACTATTTTCTGGAATTCTCTGAATTATTTAAAATCCAGAAATCAATTACTGCGTCAGCGTGACGTCACAGAGGTGTCAGCAGGTCAACATGGCTGGCTGGGTCAAACCTGACCAGTGGGACCCACTGGTCAGTGACCCAGGGTTGTGTTGTGTGGCTGGCAGGTGGGCCTGGTCAATGGCCATGTCAGCGGGGTCAAACTGGCATGTGGGGTCAGCTGGATTAATCTAAGCTAAACAGGGAATAAATCCCAGGGTTAATTTGGGTGTGGGGCCCGTTTTTCAATGAGAGAGGGGGGGTTAATTAGTGCTAATAGTGGGGTTTAGCCGGCGACTAATCGTCGGCGCTAAGCAGTGCACAGTGGCGATCGCCGGTCGGCCATTTCCGGCCACGGCTGGACGCACCAAGGGCACCGGAGGCTAGCTCGTGCTCTCCTGCATCCAGGGGAGGTGCCAGGAGGTCGCGGGGTGGCCTGGTTCGTCGACGGCGAGCATTTGGGTGGCGGCCGGAGTTCGGCGAGCTTGGGTTCGGTGTTAGGGAGCACGGCAGGAGGAGCTGGTGCATGCGTTCGGCTCCTGGGAGCACGGTGAGAACGGCGACACGCTCAAAAGCTGGCGGAGGCAGCTCTGGCCGCGGCAGCGACATGGCATGGCGGCGGCGAGGTTCGGGCACGACGGTGAAGCTAGCTGGGGCGCAAAAGGCAGAGAGAGGAGAGGGGGAGACGCAGTAGCTCACAGGGAGGACGGGGAGAGGGTCAGCGTGCTTGAGGAAGGCTCGACGGCGTCGGAATCCCGGCTGCGATCTCCCGTGCCCGAGGAAGAAGATGAGGTCAAGGATGACGCGTCGGGGCTCTTCCAGTCGCCTGAGTCGACGGAGAGAGCTACATCGATGATTCGGAGCTCCTGGACTGCTCAAGGGAAGGAGGGAGAGGCGGTGGCTGCGCGTACGGCGGTCGGTGTCGACGACCGCACTCGGTGGACGCGCGTGAGAGAGACAGGGGAGGGGAGATGAGCGAGGAGAGAGAGAGAGAGATCGATCCAGATGGCTCCGGGGCTTATCCCCTCACCGACGAGGCAGGCAAGGAGGTAGGAGGTGGCGCGAGGAGGGAGCGTGTGCGTCGGCCACGCTCTCAGTATCCTACTGGCGAGAGGAAGACGACGACTGGCGTGTCGGCTGCCTACTGGGCTGGGCCTCAGCTACAGTGCTGGGCCACGAGGTGGGTTGCACGGGTGAGTTCACTACCTCTCTCTGTTTTGCTATTTAAGTTTCTATTTTCTTTTTCTATCTCTGACTTTTGTTTTGTATCCAAAAGAAATGTTAAAACACTTTCATAAATGCTGAAAATATTTGTGGCATCTAGATATAATATTCCAGAGGCCCTCACCAATTCCCAACAATTTTGGAGCCATTAAAATATTTATATAATTTAAACAGCTCCAAATAAAATATTTATGCATTGATTCAAAAATCCAAAATGAGTAGCAAAAATGTGCATCACCTCTGGTTGTTGTTCCCAACATTATCCAAAGAGCATGAACATTTTTTAATAGCATTTTGGGTTCATTTAAAATCCATTTTAAAGTTGAACCTATTGAGAAAAAACTTTGGTGCTAGGGTTTGCAACATCCCCATTTCAATTTCATTTGAAATTTAAACATGATGCACAAAGCAAGCCTAGGATCATACCAGAACTAGGGATGTGACAAAAAATTCATGTTCTTCTTTTGCTTGTTGGGAGCTTTCCCGTGTAAATAGTTTTATTTCTTTTCTTTTCTTTGGGGGTCGATAGGAGAAGACCATAATTAAATTGTTGAAATGACTCTTGTATGCATTATTGTTGATCTGACAAAAGAGCCCATATTGCCTTGTATTCTCCTGTTTATTGAATGCCTGTAAATTCCAGCTTAGTCCAATGCACGTGCACTATTATTATTATTCACATCGTTCGATCGTGCATGTGAAGGGCAATTATGATGATATATGATGGACTGGTTGAGATGAGAAAAGCTGGTATGAACTCGACCTCTTTTGTTTTTGTAATATGATTAATTCATCATTCCTGATTCAGCCTATTATGAATAAACATGTTTGCAATGACAACTAGATGTCATAGTTTCTTGTGCCATGCTTGTTTAGCTATGAGTTATAATGGTTTACCTTGCGTGTCAATATGCTATTGAGATGGTTATGATGTGGTATGATAGGGTGGTATCCCCTTCTGAATGATTTAAGTGACTTGACTTGGCACATGTCCACGCATGTAGTTGAAAGAAAATCAACATAGCCTTCACGATATTTATGTTCATGGTGGATTATATCCTACTCATGCTTGCATTCGATGTTGATTAATTTTAATGCATGTTCATGACTGTCGTCGCTCTCTAGCTGGTCGCTTCCCAGTCTTTTGCTAGCCTTCACCTGTACTAAGCGGGAATACTGCTTGTGCACCCAAACTCCTTAAACCCCAAAGTTATTCCACATGAGTCCACTATACCTACCTATATACGGTATCTACCTGCCGTTCCAAGTAAATTTGTATGTGCCAAACTCTAAACTTCAAATAAATATCCTATTTTGTATGCTCGAATAGCTCATGTATCAACTAGGGATGTCTGTATCTTCCATGTTAGGCGGGTTATTCTCAAGAGGAGTGGACTCCGCTCCTCACTCACGAGATAAATGGCTGGTCACCGGGATGCCAAGTCCCATGCTTTATGCAAACTAAATCAAAATAATTGCAAACAAAACTCCCCCTTGGACTCTTGTTAGTTGGAGGCACTCGTTGTTTCGAGCAAGCCATGGATTGATGCTGGTGGTGGAAGGGGGAGCATAAACTTTACCGTTCTGTTTGGGAACCGCCTATAATGTGTGTAGCATGGAAGATATCGCCATCTCTTGGTTGCTATGTTGACAATGAAAGTATACCGCTCAAAATATTATTCACCTCTGCTTCAAAACCGAGCTCTGGCACCTCTACAAATCCCTGCTTCCCTCTGCGAAGGGCCTATCTATTTACTTTTATGCTGAGTCATCATCCTCTTATTAAAAAGCACCAGTTGGAGAGCACCGCTGTCATTTGCATTCATTATTGTTAGTTTACATTGAGTATGACTTGAGTGGATCTCTTTTACCATGAATTACAATGTCTAGTCAGTCCTTGGCCTATATAGGTTCTCTGCATTTATGTTTTGCGGTCTCAGGAAGGGCTAGCGAGATACCACCTTGTTATATCATATTATGATTGTTTTGAGAAAGTGTTGTCATCCGAGTTTTATTATTATGGCTCGCTTGTTGATTATGCTATTGATATGAGTAACTTGAGACCTATGCGTTATTGCGAATGTGGTTAGTTATAATCTTTGCTGAAAACTTGAATGCTGGCTTTACATATTTACAAAAACAAGAGCAAACAGAGTTTGTAAAAGTTTTTCTTTATCACCCCAGTCTGAGAGGACAAGCAAAGGTTTAAGCTTGGGGGAGTTGATGCGTCTCCAACGTATCTAGTTTTCCAAACACTTTTGCCCTTGTTTTGGACTCTAACTTGCATGATTTGAATGGAACTAACCCGGACTGACGTTGTTTTTAGCAGAACTACCATGGTGTTATTTATGTGCAGGAGCAAATGTTCTCGGAATGACCTGAAACTTCACGGAGACACTTTTCAGAAAATAAGAAAAATACCCGCCAAAGATGAAGGCCAGGGGGCCACCACCTTGCCACGAGGGTGGGGGCGCGCCTGCCCCCTAGCCCCCCTACCTCGTGGGCCCCCTGTTGCCTCTCCGACTCCAACTCCACCTCCATCTATTGAGTTTTGGGGAGAAAAAAATCAGAGAGAAGAAATCATCACGTTTTACGATACGGAGCCGCCGCCAAGCCCTAAAACCTCTCGGGAGGGCTGATCTGGAGTCCGTTCGGGGCTTCGGAGAGGGGAATCCGTCGCCATTGTCATCACCAACCATCCTCCATCACCAATTTCATGATGCTCACCGTCGTGCGTGAGTAATTCCATCATAGGCTTGCTGGACGGTGATGGTTTGGATGGGATCTATTATGTAATCGAGTTAGTTTTGTTAGGGTTTGATCCCTGGTGTCCACTATGTTCTGAGATTGATGTTGCTATGACTTTGCTATGCTTAATGCTTGTCACTAGGGCCCGAGTGCCATGATTTCAGATCTGAACCTATTATGTTTTCATCAATATATGAGTGTTCTTGATCCTATCTTGCAAGTATATAGTCACCTATTATGTGTTATGATCCGTTAACCCCGAAGTGACAATAATCGGGATACTTACTGGTGATGACCATAGTTTGAGGAGTTCATGTATTCACTATGTGTTAATGCTTTGTTCCGTTTCTCTATTAAAAGGAGTGTTGGGGAACGTAGCAGAAATTCAAAATTTTCTACGCATCACCAAGATCAATCTATGGAGTAATCTAGCAACGAGGGGAAGAAGAGTGCATCTACATACCCTTGTAGATCGCTAAGCAGAAGCGTTCAAGTGAACGGGGTTGATGGAGTCGTACTCGTCGTGATCCAAATCACCGATGATCCTAGTGCCAAATGGACGGCACCTCCGCGTTCAACACACGTACAGCCCGGTGACGTCTCCTACGCCTTGATCCAGCAAGGGGAGAAGGAGAGGTTGGGGAAGACTCCATCCAGCAGCAGCACGACGGCGTGGTGGTGGTGGAGGAGTGTGGTACTCCAGTAGGGCTTCGCCAAGCACCGCAAGAGACAAGGAGGGAGAGGGGTAGGGTTGCGCCAAGAAGGAGAGGAACTCATCTGTTGGCAGCCCCAAGTCCTCAAGTATATATAGGGGAGAGGGAGGGGTGCGCCCCACCTAGGGTTCCACCCTAGGGGCGGCGGCCAGCCCCAACCCCATCTAGGGTGGCGGCCAAGTGGAGGGGGAGAGGGAGGCGCACCAGGCATGGGCCTTAAGGCCCATCTGCCCTTAGGGTTTGCCCCCTCTTCCCCTTAGGCGCATGGGCCTTGGTGGGGAGGCGCCCCAGCCCACTTAGGGGCTGGTCCCTTCCCAGTATTGGCCCATGTAGGCCTCCGCGGCTGGTGGCCCCACCTGGTGGACCCCCGGACCCCTCCGGTGGTCCCGGTACACTACCGATAAAACCCGAAACTTTTCCGGCGACCAAAACAGGACTTTCCATATATAAATCTTTACCTCTGGACCATTTCGGAACTCCTCGTGATGTCCGGGATCTCATTTGGGACTCCGAACAACATTCAGTAACCACGTATACCTATTCCCTATAACCCTAGCGTCATCGAACCTTAAGTGTGTAGACCCTACGGGTTCGGGAAACATGTAGACATGACCGAGACACCTCTCCGGTCAATAACCAACAGCGGGATCTGGATACCCATGTTGGATCCCACATGCTCCACGATGATCTCATCGGATGAACCACGATGTCAAGGACTTAATCAATCCCGTATACAATTCCCTTTGTCTAGCGGTACGATACTTGCCCGAGATTCGATCGTCGGTATCCCGATACCTTGTTCAATCTCGTTACCGGCAAGTCTCTTTACTCGTTCCATAACACATCATCCCATGATCAACTCCTTGATCACATTGTGCACATTATGATGATGTCCTACCGAGTGGGCCCAGAGATACCTCTCCCTTACACGGAGTGACAAATCCTAGTCTCAATTCGTGCCAACCCAACAGACACTTTCGGAGATACCTGTAGTGTACCTTTATAGCCACCCAGTTACGTTGTGACGTTTGGCACACCCAAAGCACTCCTACGGTATCCGGGAGTTGCACAATCTCATGGTCTAAGGAAATGATACTTGACATTAGAAAAGCTTTAGCATACGAACTACATGATCTTGTGCTAGGCTTAGGATTGGGTCTTGTCCATCACATCATTCTCCTAATGATGTGATCCCGTTATCAATGACATCCAATGTCCATGGTCAGGAAACCGTAATCATCTATTGATCAACGAGCTAGTCAACTAGAGGCTTACTAGGGACATGGTGTTGTCTATGTATGCACACATGTATCTGAGTTTCCTATCAATACAATTCTAGCATGGATAATAAACAATTATCATGAACAGGGAAATATAATAATAACCAATTTATTATTGCCTCTAGGGCATATTTCCAACAGTCTCCCACTTGCACTAGAGTCAATAATCCAGTTCACATCGATATGTGATTAACACTCAAGGTCACATCCCCATGTGACTAACACCCAAGAGTTCTGGGTTTGATCATGTTATGCTTGTGAGAGAGGTTTCAGTCAACGGGTCTGCAGCATTCAGATCCGTATGTACTTCGCAAGTTTCTATGTCATCTTGTAGATGCAACTACTACGCTACACTTGGAGCCATTTCAAATAACTGCTCTACTTGGAACTATTCTAAAATGTTGCTCCATTATACGTATCCGGTATCCCTACTTAGAGCTATCCGGATAGGTGTTAAGCTTGCATCGACGTAACTCTTTACGTCGAACTCTTTATCACCTCCATAACCGAGAAACATATCCTTATTCCTCTAAGGATAATTTAGACCACTATCTGGTGATCTACTCCTAGATTACCTTTGTACCCTCTTGCCAGATATGTGGCAAGGCACACATCAGGTGCGGTACTCAGCATGGCATACCGTATAGAGCCCATGACAAAAGCATACGGGATGACCTTCGTCCTTCCTCTTTCTTCTGCCGTGGTCGAGCTTTAAGTCTTAACTTCATACCTTGCAACTCAGGCAAGAACTCCTTCTTTGACTGATCCATCTTGAACACCTTCAAGATCATGTCAAGGTATGTGCTCATTTGAAAGTACCATTAAGCGTTTTGATCTATCCTTATAGATCTTGATGCTCAATGTTCAAGTAGCTTAATCCAGGCTTTCCGTTGAAAAACACTTTCCAAATAACCCTATATGCTTTCCAGAAATTCTACGTCATTTCTGATCAACAACATATACTCATCAGAAATTCTATAGTGCTCCCACTCACTTCTTTGGAAATACAAGTTTCTCATAAACTTTGTGTACACCCAAAACTTTGATCATCTCATCAAAGCATACATTCCAACTCCGAGATGCTTACTCCAGTCCTTAGAAGGATTGCTGGAGCTTTGCATACTTGTTAGCATCTTTCGGGATTGACAAAACCTTCCGGTTGTATCACATACAACCTTTCCTCAAGAAAATTGTCGAGGAAACAATGTTTTGACATCCTATCTGCAAGATTTCATAAATAATGCAGTAATCGCTAATACAATTCCAACAGACTCTTAGCATCGCTACGAGTGAGAAAGTCTCATCGTAGTCAACTCCTTAAACTTGTCGGAAGACATCTTAACGACAAGTCGAGCTTTCTTAATGGTGATACTTACCATCATTGTCTGTCTTCCTTTTAAAATCCATATGTACCTAACAGCCTTATGACCATCAAGTAGTTCTTCCAAAGTCTACACTTTGTTTTCATATATGGATCCTCTCTCGGATTTTATGGCCTCGAGCCATTTTGGAATCCAGGCCCACCATCGCTTCTCCATAGCTCGTAGGTTCATTGTTGTCTAGCAATATGACTTCCAAGACAGGATTACGTACCACTCTGAAGTAGTACGCATCCTTGTCATCCCACGAGGTTTGGTAGTGACTTGATCTGAAGTTTCATGATCACTATCATAAGCTTCTACTTCAATTGGTGTAGGTGCCATAGGAACAACTCCCTGTGCCCTGCCACACACTAGTTGAAGAGACGGTTCAATAACCTCATCAAGTCTCCACCATCCTCCCACTCAATTCTTTCGAGAGAAACTTTTCCTCGAGAAAGGACCCGATTCTAGAAACAATCCCTTATTGCTTTTGGATCTAAGACAGGAGGTATACCCAACTGTTTTTGGGTGTCCTATGAAGATGCATTTATCCGCTTTGGGTTCGAGCTTATCAGCTTGAAACTTTTTCACATAAGCGTTGTAGCCCCAAACTTTTAAGAAATGATAGCTTAGGTTTCTCTAAACCATAGTTCATACGGTGTCATCTCATCGGAATTACGTGATGCCCTATTTAAAGTGAATGTGGTTGTCTCTAATGCCTAACCCATAAACTATTGTGGTAATTCGATAAGAGACATCATGGTATGCATCATATCCAATAGGGTGCAGTTATGATGTTCGGACACACCATCACACTATGGTGTTCCAGGTTGTATTAGTTGTGAAACAATTTCCACAATGTCTTAATTTTGTGCCAAACTCGTAATTCAGATATTCATCTCTATGATCATATCATAGACATTTTATCCTCTTGTCACGACGATCTCTCACCTTCACCCTGAAATTACTTGAACCTTTCAATAATTTAGACTCGTGATTCATCAAGTAAATATACTCAACATCTACTCAAATCATCTGTGAAGTAAGAACATAATGATATCCACTACACGCCTCAGCACTCATTGGACTGCACACATCAAAATGTATTACTTCCAACAAGTTGCTTTCTAGTTCCATTTTACTGAAAACGAGGCTTTCAGTCATCTTGCCCATGTGGTATGATTTGCATGTCTCAAGTGATTCAAAATCAAGTGAGTCCAAATGGTCCATTTGCATGGAGTTTCTTCATGCATATACACCAATAGACATGGTTCGCATGTCTCAAACTTTTCAAAAACGAGTGAGCCCAAAGATCCATCAACATGGAGCTTCTTCATGCGTTTTATACCGATATGACTTACGTGGCAGTGCCACAAGTAGGTGGTACTATCATTACTATCTTATATCTTTTGGCATGAACATGTGTATCACTACGATCTAGATTCAATAAACCATTCGTTTTAGGTGCAAGACCATTGAAGGTATTATTCAAATAAACAGAGTAACCATTATTCTCCTTAAATGAATAATCGTACTGCGATAGACATAATCCAATCATGTCTATGCTCAACGCAAACACCAATCTCGATGGTAGAGGGAGCGTGCGATGCTTGATCACATCAAGCTTGGGAAAAACATCCAACACATATTGCCAGCTCACCTTTATCTAGTCTCCGTTTACTCCGTAGCCTTTTATTTCGAGTTTACTAACACTTAGCAACTGAACCGGTATCTAATACCATGGTGCTACTAGGAGTACTAGTAAAGTACACATCAACACAATGTATATCCAATATACTTCTATCGACCTTGCCAGCCTTCTTATCTACCAAGTATTTAGGGTAATTCTGCTCCAGTGGTTGTTCCCCTTATTACAGAAGCACTTAGTTTTGGGTTTGGGTTCAACCTTGGGTTTGTTCACTAGAGCAGCAGCTGATTTGCCGTTTCATGAAGTATCCCTTCTTGCCCTTGCCCTTCTTGAAACTAGTGGTTTCACCAACCATCAACAATTGATGCTCCTTCTTGATTTCTACTTTTGTGGTGTCAAACATCGCGAATATCTCAAGGATCATCATATATGTCCCCGATATATTATAGTTCATCACGAAGCTCTAGCAGGTTGGTGGTAATGACTTCGGAGAAACATCACTATCTCATCTGGAAGATCAACTCCCACTCGATTCAAATGATTGTTGTACTCAGACAATCTGAGCACAAGCTCAACAATTGAGCTTTTCTCCCTTAGTTTGCAGGCTAAGAAAATCGTCGGAGGTCTTATAACTCTTGACGTGGGCACGAGCCTGAAATCCCAATTTCAGCCCTCAAAACATCTCATATGTTTCGCGACATTTCAAAACCGTCTTCGGTGCCTCAACACTAAACCGTTTAACTGAACTATCACGTAGTTATCAAAATGTGTATGTCAGATGTTCGCAACATCCACAGACAACGTTTGAGGTTCAGCACACTGAGCGGTGCATTAAGGACATAAGCCTTCTATGAAGCAATGAGGACAATCCTCAGTTTACGGACCTAGTCCGCATAATTTCTACTATCAACTTTCAACTAAAGTTTCTCTAGGAACATATCTAAACAGTAGAACTGAAGTGCGAGCCATGACATAATTTGCGAAGACCTTTTGACTATGTTCAGGATAATTAAGTTCATCTTATGAACTCCCACTCAGATAGACATCCCTCTAGTCATCTAAGTGATTAAATGATCCGAGTCAACTAGGCCGTGTCCAATCATCACGTGAGACGGACTAGTCAACATCGGTGAACATCTTCATGTTGATCGTATCTTCTATACGACTCATGTTCGACCTTTCGGTCTTCTGTGTTCCGAGGCCATGTCTGTACACGCTAGGCTCGTCAAGTCAACCTAAGTGTTTGCATGTGTAAATCTATCTTACACCCGTTGTATGTGAACGTTGGAATCTATCACACCCGATCATCACGTGGTGCTTCGAAACAACGAACTGTCGCAATGGTGCACAGTTAGGGGGAACACTTTCTTGAAATTATTATGAGGGATCATCTTATTTACTACCGTCGTTCTAAGTAAACAAGATGCAAAAATATGATAAACATCACATGCAATCAAATAATAGTGACATGATATGGCCAATATCATATAGCTCCTTTGATCTCCATCTTGGGGCTCCATGATCATCTTGTCACCGGCATGACACCATGATCTCCATCATCATGATCTCCATCATCGTGTCTCCATGAAGTTGCTCGCCAACTATTACTTCTACTACTATGGCTACCGGTTAGCAATAAAGTAAAGTAATTACATGGCGTTGTTCAATGACACGTAGGTCATACAATAAATAAAGACAACTCCTATGGCTCCTGCCGGTTGTCATACTCATCGACATGCAAGTCGTGATTCCTATTACAAGAACATGATCAATCTCATACATCACATATCATTCATCACATTCTTCTTGGCCATATCACATCACATAGCATACCCTGCAAAAACAAGTTAGACGTCCTCTAATTGTTGCTTGCATGTTTTACGTGGCTGCTATGGGTTTCTAGCAAGAACGTTTCTTACCTACGCAAAAACCACAACGTGATATGCCAATTGCTATCTACCCTTCATAAGGACCCTTTTCATCGAATCCGATCCGACTAAAGTGGGAGAGACAGACACCCGCTAGCCACCTTATGCAACTAGTGCATGTCAGTCGGTGGAACCAGTCTCACGTAACAGTACGTGTAAGGTCAGTCCGGGCCGCTTCATCCCACAATGCCGCCGAATCAAGATTGGACTAGTAACGGTAAGCATATTGAACAAAATCAACGCCCACAACTACTTTGTGTTCTACTTGTGCATAGAAACTACGCATAGACCTAGCTCATGATGCCACTGTTGGGGAACGTAGCAGAAATTCAAAATTTTCTACGCATCACCAAGATCAATCTATGGAGTAATCTAGCAACGAGGGGAAGAAGAGTGCATCTACATACCCTTGTAGATCGCTAAGCGGAAGCGTTCAAGTGAACGGGGTTGATGGAGTCGTACTCGTCGTGATCCAAATCACCGATGATCCTAGTGCCGGACGGACGGCACCTCCGCGTTCAACACACGTACAGCCCGGTGATGTCTACTATGCCTTGATCCAGCAAGGGGAGAAGGAGAGGTTGGGGAAGACTCCATCCAGCAGCAGCACGACGGCGTGGTGGTGGTGGAGGAGCGTGGTACTCCAGCAGGGCTTCGCCAAGCACCGCAAGAGACAAGGAGGGAGAGGGGTAGGGCTGCGCCAAGAAGGAGAGGAACTCATCTGTTGGCAGCCCCAAGTCCTCAAGTATATATAGGGGAGAGGGAGGGGTGCGCCCCACCTAGGGTTCCACCCTAGGGGCGGCGGCCAGCCCCAACCCCATCTAGGGTGGCGGCCAAGTGGAGGGGGAGAGGGAGGCGCACCAGGCATGGGCCTTAAGGCCCATCTGCCCTTAGGGTTTGCCCCCTCTTCCCCTTAGGCGCATGGGCCTTGGTGGGGAGGCGCCCCAGCCCACTTAGGGGCTGGTCCCTTCCCACTATTGGCCCATGTAGGCCTCCGGGGCTGGTGGCCCCACCTGGTGGACCCCCGAACCCCTCCGGTGGTCCCGGTACACTACCGATAAAACCCGAAACTTTTCCGGTGACCAAAACAGGACTTCCCATATATAAATCTTTACCTCCGGACCATTCCGGAACTCCTCGTGATGTCCGGGATCTCATCCGGGACTCTGAACAACATTCGGTAACCACGTATATCTATTCCCTATAACCCTAGCGTCATCGAACCTTAAGTGTGTAGACCCTACGGGTTCGGGAAACATGTAGACATGACCGAGACACCTCTCTGGTCAATAACCGACAGCGGGATCTGGATACCCATGTTGGCTCCCACATGCTCCACGATGATCTCATCGGATGAACCACGATGTCAAGGACTTAATCAATCCCGTATACGATTCCCTTTGTCTAGCGGTATGATACTTGCCCGAGATTCGATCGTCGGTATCCCGATACCTTGTTCAATCTCGTTACCGGCAAGTCTCTTTACTCGTTCCTGTTGGGGAACGTTGCAGAAAATTAAAATTTTTCTACGGTTTCACCAAGATCCATCTATGAGTTCATCTAAGCAATGAGTCAAGGGGAAGAGTTTGCATCTACATACCACTTGTAGATCGAGTGCGGAAGCGTTCAAGGGGATGGTGATGATGGAGTCGTACTCGTCGTGATTCGGATCACCGATGACCAAGTGCTGAACGGACAATAGCTCCGCGTTCAACACATGTACGGGACGGACGACGTCTCCTCCGTCTTGATCCAGCAAGGAGGAAGGAGAGGTTGAGGAAGGCAGCTCCAATGGCAGCACGACGGCGTGGTGTAGTTGGTGCAGCAGTACTCCGATAGAGCTTCGCCAAGCACGTACGGAGGAGGAGAGGTGTTGGGGAGGGGAGGGGCTGCGCCTTGAGTTGTCGTGTACAGCAGCCCTCCCCTCACCCCTCTATATATAGGAGGAGAGGGGCAAGGGGGCCGGCCCTCTAGGGGAAACCCTAGAGGGGGGCGGCGGCCAAAGGGTGGGGGGCTTGCCCCCCAAGCAAGGGGGGTGCGCCCCCTTTAGGGTTTCCCCCCCAACCCTAGGCGCATGGGCCCAAGGGGGGGCGCCAAGCCCACTAGGGGCTGGCTGCTATCCCTACGCAGCCCAAGTGGCCCCCCGGGAGGGGTGGTCCCTCCCGGTGGACCCCCGGAACCTTTCTGGTGGTCCCGATACAATACCGGTATGACCCCGAAACTTTCCGGTGCCCGTTTAACAACTTCCCATATATAAAACTTTACCTCCGGACCATTCCGGGACTCCTCGTGATGTCCGGGATCTCATCCGGGACTCCGAACAACATTCGGTAATCACATACTTGTCTTCCTAATAACCCTAGCGTCACCGAACCTTAAGTGTGTAGACCCTACGGGTTCGGGAGACATGCAGACATGACCGAGACTCTCCGGTCAATAACCAACAGCGGGATCTGGATACCCATGTTGGCTCCCACATGCTCCTCGATGATGTCATCGGATGAACCACGATGTCGAGGATTCGATCAAACCCCGTATACAATTCCCTTTGTCAATCGGTACGTTACTTGCCCGAGACCCGATCGTCGGTATCCCAATACCTTGTTCAGTCTCGTTACCGGCAAGTCACTTTACTCGTACCGTAATGCATGATCCCGTGACCAAACACTTGGTCACCTTGAGCTCATTATGATGATGCATTACCGAGTGGGCCCAGAGATACCTCTCCGTCATACGGAGTGACAAATCCCAGTCTCGATCCGTGTCAACCCAACAGACACTTTCGGAGATACCTGTAGTGCACCTTTATAATCACCCAGTTACGTTGTGACGTTTGGTACACCCAAAGCACTCCTACGGTATCCGGGAGTTACACGATCTCATGGTCGAAGGAAGAGATACTTGACATTGGAAAAGCTCTAGCAAACGAACTAACCGACCTTTGTGCTATGCTTAAGATTGGGTCTTGTCCATCACATCATTCTCCTAATGATGTGATCCCGTTATCAACAACATCTAGTGTCCATAGCCAGGAAACCATGACTATCTGTTGATCACAACGAGCTAGTCAACTAGAGGCTCACTAGGGACATATTGTGGTCTATGTATTCACACGTGTATTACGATTTCCGGATAATACAGTTATAGCATGAATAAAAGACTATTATCATGAACAAAGAAATATAATAATAATACTTTTATTATTGCCTCTAGGGCATATTTCCAACAGTCTCCCACTTGCACTAGAGTCAATAATCTAGTTACATTGTGATGAATCGAACACCCATAGAGTTCTGGTGTTGATCATGTTTTGCTCGCGAGAGAGGTTTAGTCAGCGGATCTGCGACATTCAGATCCGTATGTACTTTGCAAATTTCTATGTCTCCATCTTGAACATTTTCACGGATGGAGTTGAAACGACGCTTGATGTGCCTGGTCTTCTTGTGAAATCTGGGCTCCTTCGCAAGGGCAATAGCTCCAGTATTGTCACAGAAAAGTTTGATCGGCCCCGACGCATTGGGTATGACTCCTAGGTCGGTGATGAACTCCTTCACCCAAATAGCTTCATGCGCTGCCCCCGAGGCTACCATGTACTCCGCTTCACATGTAGATCCCGCCACGACGCTCTGCTTGCAGCTGCACCAGCTTACTGCTCCACCATTCAACATATACACGTATCCGGTTTGTGACTTAGAGTCATCCGGATCTGAGTCGAAGCTAGCGTCGACGTAACCCTTTACGACGAGCTCTTCGTCTCCTCCATAAACGAGAAACATGTCCTTTGTCCTTTTCAGGTACTTCAGGATATTCTTGACCGCTGTCCAGTGTTCCCTACCGGGATTACCTTGGTATCTTGCTACCAAACTCACGGCAAGGTTTACATCAGGTCTGGTACACAGCATGGCATACATAATAGATCCTATGGCCGAAGCATAGGGGATGAGACTCATCTCTTCTTTATCTTTTGCCGTGGTTGGTGACTGAGCCGAGCTCAATCTCACACCTTGTAACATAGGCAAGAACCCTTTCTTGGACTGATCCATTTTGAACCTTTTCAAAATCTTATCAAGGTATGTGCTTTGTGAAAGACCTATGAGGCGTCTCGATCTATCTCTATAGATCTTGATGCCTAATATATAAGCAGCTTCTCCAAGGTCCTTCATTGAAAAACACTTATTCAAGTAGGCCTTAATGTTGTCCAGAAATTCTATATTATTTCCCATCAAGAGTATGTCATCTACATATAATATGAGAAATGCTACAGAGCTCCCACTCACTTTCTTGTAAACGCAGGCTTCTCCATAAGTCTGCATAAACCCAAACGCTTTGATCATCTCATCAAAGCGAATATTCCAACTCCGAGATGCTTGCACCAGCCCATAAATGGATCGCTGGAGCTTGCATACTTTGTTAGCGTTCTTAGGATCGACAAAACCTTCCGGTTGTATCATATACAACTCTTCCTTAAGATGCCCGTTAAGGAATGCCGTTTTGACGTCCATCTGCCATATCTCATAATCATAGTATGCGGCAATTGCTAACATGATTCGGACGGACTTAAGCTTCGCTACGGGAGAGAAAGTCTCATCGTAGTCAATCCCTTGAACTTGTCGATAACCCTTAGCGACAAGTCGAGCTTTATAGATGGTGACATTTCCATCCGCGTCCGTCTTCTTCTTAAAGATCCATTTGTTTTCTATCGCTCGCCGATCATCGGGCAAGTCAGTCAAAGTCCATACTTTGTTTTCATACATGGATTCTATCTCGGATTTCATGGCTTCTAGCCATTTGTTGGAATCTGGGCCCGCCATCGCTTCTTCATAGTTCGAAGGTTCACCATTGTCTAACAACATGATTTCTAGGACAGGGTTGCCGTACCACTCTGGTGCGGAACGTGTCCTTGTGGACCTACGAAGTTCAGTAGCAACTTGATCCGGAGTACCTTGATCATCATCATTATTTTCCTCTTCAGTTGGTGTAGGCATCACAGGAACATCTTCCTGAGCTGCACTACTGTCCCGCTCAAGAGGTAGTACTTCATCGAGTTCTACTTTCCTCCCACTTACTTCTTTCGAGAGAAACTCTTTTTCCAGAAAGGATCCGTTCTTAGCGACAAAGATCTTGCCCTTGGATCTTAAGTAGAAGGTATACCCAATGGTTTCCTTAGGGTATCCTATGAAGACGCATTTTTCCGACTTGGGTTCGAGCTTCTCAGGTTGAAGTTTCTTGACATAAGCATCGCATCCCCAAACTTTCAGAAACGACAGCTTAGGTTTCTTCCCAAACCATAATTCATACGGTGTCGTCTCAACGGATTTAGACGGTGCCCTATTTAAAGTGAATGTAGCTGTCTCTAGAGCGTATCCCCAAAATGATAGCGGTAAATCGGTAAGAGACATCATAGACCGCACCATATCCAAGAGAGTGTGATTACGACGTTCGGACACACCGTTACGCTGAGGTGTTCCAGGCGGCGTGAGTTGTGAAACAATTCCACATTTCCTTAAGTGTGTACCAAATTCGTGACTTAAGTATTCTCCTCCACGATCTGATCGTAGGAATTTTATCTTTCGGTCACGTTGATTCTCTACCTCATTCTGAAATTCCTTGAACTTTTCAAATGTCTCAGACTTGTGTTTCATTAAGTAGACATACCCATATCTACTTAAGTCATCAGTGAGAGTGAGAACATAACGATATCCTCCACGAGCCTCAACACTCATTGGACCGCACACATCGGTATGTATGATTTCCAACAAGTTGGTTGCTCGCTCCATTGTTCCGGAGAACGGAGTCTTGGTCATCTTGCCCATGAGGCATGGTTCGCATGTGTCAAATGATTCATAATCGAGAAACTCTAAAAGTCCATCAGCATGGAGCTTCTTCATGCGCTTGACACCAATGTGACCAAGGCGGCAGTGCCACAAGTATGTGGGACTATCGTTATCAACTTTACATCTTTTGGTATCCATACTATGAACATGTGTAATATTACGCTCGAGATTCATTAAGAATAAACCATTGACCATCGGAGTATGACCATAAAACATATCTCTCATATAAATCGAACAACCATTATTCTCAGACTTAAATGAGTAGC
Organism: Triticum dicoccoides; assembly: GCF_002162155.2. Classification (NCBI taxonomy): domain Eukaryota; kingdom Viridiplantae; phylum Streptophyta; class Magnoliopsida; order Poales; family Poaceae; genus Triticum; species Triticum dicoccoides. Next base: position 613,813,171 of record NC_041390.1, read on the forward strand.
CATCTCGTATTAAACGAGATCCAGATACAATGTTCATGCTCAAACTTGGCACCAAATAACAATTATTAAGGTTCAAAACTAATCCCGTAGGTAAATGTAGAGGTAGCGTGCCGACGGCGATCACATCGACTCTGGAACCATTCCCGACGCGCATCATCACCTCGTCCTTCGCCAGTCTCCGCTTATTCCGCAGCTCCTGCTGTGAGTTACAAATATGAGCAACGGCACCGGTATCAAATACCCAGGAGTTACTACGAGTACTGGTAAGGTACACATCAATTACATGTATATCGAATATACCTTTTGTGTTGCCGGCCTTCTTATCCGCTAAGTATTTGGGGCAGTTCCGCTTCCAGTGACCCTTCCCCTTGCAATAAAAGCACTCAGTCTCAGGCTTGGGTCCATTCTTTGACTTCTTCCCGGCAACTGGCTTACCGGGCGCGGCAACCTCTTTGCCGTCCTTCTTGAAGTTCTTCTTACCCTTGCCCTTCTTGAACTTAGTGGTCTTATTTACCATCAACACTTGATGTTCTTTCTTGATTTCAACCTCTACTGACCTCATCATAGAAAATACTTCAGGAATGGTCTTTACCATCCCCTGCATATTGTAGTTCATCACAAAGCTCTTGTAGCTTGGTGGGAGCGACTGAAGGATTCTGTCAATGGCTGCCTCATCAGGGAGGTTAATATTCAGCTGGGTCATACAGTTGTGCAACCCAGACATCTTGAGTATGTGCTCACTGACAGAACTATTTTCCTCCATCTTACAACTATAGAACTTGTCGGAGATGTCATATCTCTCGACCCGGGCGTGAGCTTGGAAAACTAGTTTCGGCTCCTCGAACATCTCATATGCTCCGTGATGCTCAAAACGCTTTTGGAGCCCCGGTTCTAAGTTGTATAGCATGCCGCACTGAACGAGGGAGTAATCATCAGCACGAGACTGCCAAGCATTCATAATGTCTTGGTTCTCTGGGACGGGAGCGTCACCTAGCGGTCCTTCTAGGACATATTGTTTCCTGGCAGCTATGAGGATGATCCTCAGGTTCCGGACCCAGTCCGTATAGTTGCTGCCATCATCTTTCAGCTTGGTTTTCTCTAGGAACGCGTTGAAGTTCATGTTGACATGAGCGTTGGCCATTTGATCTACAAGACATATTTGCAAAGGTTTTAGACTAAGTTCATGATAATTAAGTTCTAATCAAATTATGAACTCCCACTCAGATTAGACATCCCTCTAGTCATCTAAGTGTTACACGATCCGAGTCGACTAGCCCGTGTCCGATCATCACGTGAGACGGACTAGTCATCATCGGTGAACATTCTCATGTTGATCGTATCTTCCATACGACTCGTGTTCGACCTTTCGGTCTCCGTGTTCCGAGGCCATGTCTGTACATGCTAGGCTCATCAAGTTAACCCTAAGTGTTTTTGTTGTGTAAAACTGTCTTACACCCGTTGTATGTGAACGTAAGAATCCATCACACCCGATCATCACGTGGTGCTTAGAAGCGACGAACTTTAGCAACGGTGCACAGTTAGGGGAGAACACTTCTTGAAATTGTTGTAAGGGATCATCTTATTTACTACCGTCGTCCTAAGTAAACAAGATGCGTAAAAAACATCACATGCAATTATATAAAGTAGTGACATGATATGGCCAATATCATATAGCTCCTTTGATCTTCATCTTCGGGGCTCCATGATCATCTTGTCACCGGCATGACACCATGATCTCCATCATCATGATCTCCATCATCGTGTCTTCATGAAGTTGTCACGCCAACGACTACTTCTACTTCTATGACTAACGCGTTTAGCAATAAAGTAAAGTAGTTTACATGGCGTTCTTCAATGACACGCAGGTCATACAAAAATAAAGACAACTCCTATGGCTCCTGCCGGTTGTCATACTCATCGACATGCAAGTCGTGAATCCTATTACAAAGAACATGATCTCATACATCACAATTCATCATTCATCACAACTTCTGGCCATATCACATCACATGATCAATCGCTGCAAAAACAAGTTAGACGTCCTCTAATTGTTGTTGCATCTTTTACGTGGCTGCAATTGGGTTCTAGCAAGAACATTTTCTTACCTACGAATAACCACAACGTGATTTTGTCAACTTCTATTTACCCTTCATAAGGACCCTTTTCATCGAATCCGCTCCAACTAAAGTGGGGGAGACAGACACCCGCCAGCCACCTTATGCAACTAGTGCATGTCAATCGGTGGAACCGGTCTCACGTAAGCGTACGTGTAAGGTTGGTCCGGGCCGCTTCATCCCACAATGTCGTTGAAGCAAGAAAAGACTAGTAGTGGCAAGTAAGTTGACAAGATCCACGCCCACAACAAAATTGTGTTCTACTCGTGCAAAGAGAACTACGCATAGACCTAGCTCATGATGCCACTGTTGGGGAACGTTGCAGAAAATTAAAAATTTTCTACGGTTTCACCAAGATCCATCTATGAGTTCATCTAAGCAACGAGTCAAGGGGAAGAGTTTGCATCTACATACCACTTGTAGATCGAGTGCGGAAGCGTTCAAGGGGATGGTGATGATGGAGTCGTACTCGTCGTGATTCGGATCACCGATGACCAAGTGCTGAACGGACAGCACCTCCGCGTTCAACACACGTACGGGACGGACAACGTCTCCTCCGTCTTGATCCAGCAAGGAGGAAGGAGAGGTTGAGGAAGGCAGCTCCAACGGCAGCACGACGGCGTGGTGTAGTTGGTGCAGCAGTACTCCGACAGAGCTTCGCCAAGCACGTACGGAGGAGGAGAGGTGTTGGGGAGGGGAGGGGCTGCGCCTTGAGTTGTCGTGTACAGCAGCCCTCCCCTCACCCCTCTACATATAGGAGGAGAGGGGCAAGGGGGCCGGCCCTCTAGGGGAAACCCTAGAGGGGGGCGGCGGCCAAAGGGTGGGGGGCTTGCCCCCCAAGCAAGGGGGGTGCGCCCCCTTTAGGGTTTCCCCCCCAACCCTAGGCGCATGGGCCCAAGGGGGGGGCGCCAAGCCCACTAGGGGCTGGCTGCTATCCCTACGCAGCCCAAGTGGCCCCCCGGGAGGGGTGGTCCCTCCCGGTGGACCCCCGGAACCTTTCTGGTGGTCCCGGTACAATACCGGTATGACCCCGAAACTTTCCGGTGCCCGTTTAACAACTTCCCATATATAAAACTTTACCTCCATACCATTCCGGGACTCCTCGTGACGTCCGGGATCTCATCCGGGACTCTGAACAACATTCGGTAATCACATACTTGTCTTCCTGATAACCCTAGCATCACCGAACCTTAAGTGTGTAGACCCTACGGGTTCGGGAGACATGTAGACATGACCGAGACTCTCCGGTCAATAACCAACAGCGGGATCTGGATACCCATGTTGGCTCCCACATGCTCCTCGATGATGTCATCGGATGAACCACGATGTCGAGGATTCGATCAAACCCCGTATACAATTCCCTTTGTCAATCGGTACGTTACTTGCCCGAGACTCGATCATCGGTATCCCAATACCTTGTTCAGTCTCGTTACCGGCAAGTCACTTTACTCGTACCGTAATGCATGATCCCGTGACCAAACACTTGGTCACCTTGAGCTCATTATGATGATGCATTACCGAGTGGGCCCAGAGATACCTCTCCGTCATACGGAGTGACAAATCCCAGTCTCGATCCGTGTCAACCCAACAGACACTTTCGGAGATACCTGTAGTGCACCTTTATAATCACCCAGTTATGTTGTGACGTTTGGTACACCCAAAGCACTCCTACGGTATCCGGGAGTTACACGATCTCATGGTTGAAGGAAGAGATACTTGACATTGGAAAAGCTCTAGCAAACGAACTAACCGACCTTTGTGCTATGCTTAAGATTGGGTCTTGTCCATCACATCATTCTCCTAATGATGTGATCCCGTTATCAACGACATCCAATGTCCATAGCCAGGAAACCATGACTATCTGTTGATCACAACGAGCTAGTCAACTAGAGGCTCACTAGGGACATATTGTGGTCTATGTATTCACACATGTATTACGATTTCCGGATAATACAGTTATAGCATGAATAAAAGACTATTATCGTGAACAAAGAAATATAATAATAATACTTTTATTATTGCCTCTAGGGCATATTTCCAACAGTTCCGTAACACATCATCCCGTGATCAACTCCTTGATCACATTGTGCACATTATGATGATGTCCTACCGAGTGGGCCCAGAGATACCTCTCTGTTACACGGAGTGGCAAATCCCAGTCTCGATTCGTGCCAACCCAACACACACTTTCGGAGATACCTATAGTGTACCTTTATAGCCACCCAGTTACGTTGTGACGTTTGGCACACCCAAAGCACTCCTACGGTATCCGGGAGTTGCACAATCTCATGGTCTAAGGAAATGATACTTGACATTAGAAAAGCTTTAGCATACGAACTACATGATCTTGTGCTAGGCTTAGGATTGGGTCTTGTCCATCACATCATTCTCCTAATGATGTGATCCCATTATCAACGACATCCAATGTCCATGGTCAGGAAACCGTAACCATCTATTGATCAACGAGCTAGTCAACTAGAGGCTTACTAGGGACATGGTGTTGTCTATGTATCCACACATGTATCTGAGTTTCCTATCAATACAATTCTAGCATGGATAATAAACGATTATCATGAACAGGGAAATATAATAATAACCAATTTATTATTGCCTCTAGGGCATATTTCCAACAAGGAGGCCTTAATATCCCTTAGTTTCCGGAAGGACCCCGCTGCCACGGGAGGGTAGGACAAAAGATGTCATGCAAGTTCTTTTCCATAAGCACGTATGACTATATTCGGAATACATGCCTACATTATATCCATGAACTGGAGCTAGTTCTGTGTCACCCTAGGTTATGACTGTTACATGATGAACCGCATCCGGCAAAATTCTCCATCACTGATCCATTGCCTACGAGCTTTCCATATATTGTGCTTCGCTTATTTACTTTCCCGCTATTGCTATCATCACTACAAAATACCAAAAAACATTACTTTTACTACTGTTACCTTTTGCTACCGTTATAACTACTATCTTATTACTTTGCTACTAAACACTTTGCTACAAATATTAAGTTTCCAGGTGTGGTTGAATTGACAACTCAGCTGCTAATACTTGAGAATATTCTTTGGCTCCCCTTGTGTCGAATCAATAAATTTGGGTTGAATACTCTACCCTCGAAAACTGTTGCGATCCCCTATACTTGTGGGTTATCAGGAGTACGTTGGTGGAGCAACAGGAGGCCCACGAGGGTGGAGGGCGTGCCTGGGGGGTAAGCGCGCCCCCCTACCTCGTGGCCTCCTCCTTTGTTTCTTGACGTAGGGTCCAAGTCTCCTGGATCATGTTCGGTGAGAAAATCACGTTCTCGAAGGTTTCATTCCGTTTGGACTCCGTTTGATATTCATTTTCTTCGAAACCCTAAAATAGGCAAAAATAGCAATTCTAGGTTGGGCCTCCGGTTAGTAGGTTAGTCCCAAAAATAATATAAAAGTGGATAATAAAGCCCAATAATGTCCAAAACATTAGATAATATAGCATGGAGCAATCAAAAATTATAGATACGTTGGAGACGTATCAAGCATCCCCAAGCTTAATTCCTGCTCGTCCTCGAGTAGGTAAATGCTAAAAACAGAATTTTTGATGTGGAGTGCTACTTGGCATAATTTTAATGTAATTCTTCTTAATTGTGGTATGAATATTCAGATCCAAAAGATTCAAGATAAAAGTTAAATATTGATATAAAAATAATAATACTTCAAGCATACTAACAAAGCAATCATGTCTTCTCAAAATAACATGGCCAAAGAAAGTTATCCCTACAAAATCATATAGTCTGGCTATGCTCTATCTTCATCACACAAAGTACTTAAATCATGCACAACCCCGATGACAAGCCAAGTAATTGTTTCATACTTTTGACATTCTCAAACTTTTTCAATCTTCACGCAATACATGAGCGTGAGCCATGGATATAACACTATAAGTGGAATAGAATGGTGGTTGTGGAGAAGACAAAAAGGGAGAAGATAGTCTCACATCAACTAGGCGTATCAACGAGCTATGGAGATGCCCATCAATAGATATCAATGTGAGTGAGTAGTGATTACCATGCAACGGATGCACTAGAGCTATAAGTATATGAAAGCTCAACAAAAGAAACTAAGTGGGTGTGCATCCAACTTGCTTGCTCATGAAGACCTAGGGCATTTTGAGGAAGCCCATCATTGGAATATACAAGCCAAGTTCTATAATGAAAAATTCCCACTAGTATATGAAAGTGATAACATAGGAGACTCTCTATCATGAATATCATGGTGCTACTTTGAAGCACAAGTGTGGTAAAAGGATAGTAACATTGTCCCTTCTCTCTTTTTCTCTCAATTTTTTTATTTTTTGTCCGGAATCTCATCCCGACTTGTGGGGGAATCATAGTCTCCATCATCCTTTCCTCACTGGGACAATGCTCTAATAATGATGATCATCACACTTTTATTTTCTTACAACTCAACAATTACAACTCGATACTTAGAACAAGATATGACTCTATATGAATGCCTCCGGCGGTGTACCGGGACATGCAATGAATCAAGAGTGACATGTATGAAAGAATTATGAATGGTGGCTTTGCCACAAATACGATGTCAACTACATGATCATGCTAAGCAATATGACAATGATGGAGTGTGTCATAATAAACGGAACGGTGGAAAGTTGCATGACAATATATCTCGGAATGGCTATGGAAATTCCATAATAGGTACGTATGGTGGCTGTTTTGAGGAAGGTATATGGTGGGTGTATGGTACTGGCGAAAGGTGCGCGGTATTTTAGAGAGGCTAGCAGTGGTGGAAGGAAGAAAAGTACGTATAATCCATGGACTCAATGTTAGTCATAAAGAACTCATATACTTATTGCAAAAATCTACAAGTTATCAAAGCAAAGTATTACGCACATGCTCCTAGGGGGATAGATTGGTAGGAAAATACCATCGCTCGTCCCCGACCGCCACTCATAAGGAAGACAATCAAAAAATAAATCATGCTCCGACTTCATCACATAACGGTTCACCATACGTGCATGCTATGGGAATCACAAACCTTAACACAAGTATTTCTCAAATTCACAACTACACAACTAGCATAACTCTAATATCACCATCTTCATATCTCAAAACAATTATCAAGCATCAAACTTCTCATAGCATTCAGCACACTCATAAGAAAGTTTTTACTATTCTTGAATACCAAGCATATTAGGATTATTTAAGCAAGTTACCATGCTATTTAAGACTCTCAAAATAATCTAAGTGAAGCATGAGAGATCAATAGTTTCTATAAAACAAATCCACCACCATGCTCTAAAAGATATAAGTGAAGTACTAGAGCAAAACTATATAACTCAAATTATAAGCGAAGCACATAGAGTATTCTAACAAATTCCAAATCATGTATGGCTCTCTCAAAAGGTGTGTACAACAAGGATGATTGTGGTAAACTAAAAAGCAAAGACTCAAATCATACAAGACGCTCCAAGAAAAACACATATCATGTGGTGAATAAAAATATAGCTCCAAGTAAAGCTACCAATAGAAGTAGACAAAAAGAGGGGATGCCTTCCGGGGCATCCCCAAGCTTTGGCTTTTAGGTGTCCTTAGATTATCTTGGGGGTGCCATGGGCATCCCCAAGCTTAGGCTCTTGCCACTCCTTGTTCCATAATCCATCAAATCTTTACCCAAAACTCAAAAACTTCACAACACAAAACTCAAAGTAGAAAATCTCGTGAGCTCCGTTAGCGAAAGAAAACAAAAGAACGCTTCAAGGTACTGTAATGATTGCACCAATCGTTCTAAGGAAAGGTCTACTAAGAATAATAGGACATGAAGGATTGCAATATATGTCAAGAACAATAAAATCTATGGGTACATAATTCCTATTTGCGACAATAAGAACATCATTAATTCTTCCCATAGGTTTCTTAATAGTGGAATCCGCAAGGTGCAAGTTTAAAGAGCAATCATCAAAATCACGGAAACCTAACAAATCACACAAAGTCTTTGGAATCGTGGAAACACTAGCACCCAAGTCACACAAAGCATAGCATTCATGATCTTTAATTTTAATTTTAATAGTTGGTTCCCACTCATCATAAAGTTTTCTAGGGATAGAAACTTCCAACTCAAGTTTTTCTTCATAAGATTGCATCAAGGCATCAACGATATGTTTAGTAAACGCTTTATTTTGACTATAAGCGTGAGGAGAATTTAGCACGGATTGCAAAAAGGAAATACAATCAATTAAAGAGCAATTTTCATAATTAAATTCCTTGAAATCCAAAATAGTGGGTTTAGCAACATCTAGGGTTTTAATTTCTTCAATCCCACTTTTATCAATTTTAGCATCAAGATCTAAGAACTCTGAATTCTTGAAACGCCTTCTAGGTAAAGGTGGGTCATATTCAGTCCCATCATTATTAAGATTCATATTGCAAAACAAAGATTTAATAGGGGACACATCAATAACTTTTAGATCTTCATCTTTATTTTCATAGGAACTAGAAGAACACGCTCTTATAAAGGCATCTTTCTTAGCACGCATCCTGGCGGTTCTTTCTTTGCACTCATCAATGGAAATTCTTATGGCTTTGAGAGACTCATTGATATCATGCTTAGGTGGAATAGATCTAAGTTTCAAAGAATCAATATCAAGAGAAATTCTATCAACGTTCCTAGCCAACTCATCAATCTTAAGCAAATTTTCTTCAATCAAAGCATTGAAATTCTTTTGTGAAGTAATAAATTATTTAATATTAGATTCAAAATCAGAGGGCATATAATTTCCATAAGAATTGTTGTAGGCATTACCATAATTTTTAGAGGGATTACTAGGATAAGGCCTAGGATTAAAATTTCCTCTATACGCGTTGTTACCAAAATTGTTCCTACCAACAAAATTCACATCCATAGATTCCTATTTAGTGAGAAAATCATGTTCCCGAAGGTTTCATTCCGTTTAGACTCCGTTTGATATTCCTTTTCTTCGAAACCCTAAAATAGGCAAAAATAGCAATTCTGGGCTGGGCCTCCGGTTAGTAGGTTAGTCCCAAAAATAATATAAAAGTGGATAATAAAGCCCAATAATGTCCAAAATAGTAGATAATATAGCATGGAGCAATAAAAAATTATTGATACGTTGGAGACGTATCAGACATCCACGCGCGCTCCTCTGCCGCCCGCCTCGCCACGCCACGCCTCGTCACGACGCGCCGCGGGTTGCGGGAATGAGCCGAGCCGATGTCTAAATTTTTGCCACGCACTACGGGTATACGAAAGGTCACATGAAAGCTGAAAAGATTTTTGCTCTCTTCGTTTCATCTCCCGTCGCTGCCCTCTCGCCTCCTTATCTTGTGCCTATAAAAGGGAGGTCGCTCCTCCCAGAGAGACGCACCAGAACTACTCCTTTCCTCGCCATCGGTTCCTTCTCTGAGCTGTTGCTGTCTTCCTTATCCGGCTTGCGGCGTGCACCGCACGTCAGGGCAGTAGGCCTCCGAAACCGCACCTTTTGAGTCCTGTACGGGAGAAGGGTGATAAGGTTTTTGGGGAGCGCTCAGCACGACTACTGGTTGCTTCATCACGGGCGATCCGGTCACCGACGACTACTTCCCCGACGACGACTTCTTCCCCGACGTCCACGACCTCCTCGACGACATGGCAGGCGAGGACACCGGCCCCAAGTCCAGCGCTTCTGCTGCTGCTGTCCCGTACGTGTTCTTCTCCTTGTTCTAGTATTAGAGGTCCTGCTACAGTTCCTTGTTCTAGTATTTGCCCTAGATATGTTAGACTCTATTTCATATATGCAACTTGCTATACTGTCTGCTCTAGATATGTTTAGTTACAGTTCATATATGAAGATGTTGTTTACCTTCTCTTTGTCAAATCGCATGGCTTGTTTTATCACCACTATACTGGTCATCCTTTATCTAGTATTTCTGTTAATAGAATCATTCGGTAAATTGCTCATATTTCCAACAGGAAGCTCGTGAAGCACAAATCAATTTCTAAGGAAAGTCCTTGTGGTGAGATGTTACATGATTTTGTTCCTGCATTCTTTCTACGTTGGCTAGGGGTCATTCTTCCAGGTTCGTTGTTCGGAAATCATGTCAGACAAGCGGTTATGGATGGTCGTCAACGCATGAGCAACTTCTTATTTGGCATCGGCAAATCTCTCGGTTTCACTGCCGTGGTTATAGCTTAATAGCCCGCGAGCCAAGAGGGGTCCTTAGAGTGTGTCGCGGGCCATCGGCAGTTTCAACGCGCACCTAGCTGGTCGCAGCTGAAGCATCCTTTGGCAGCGATGACATGGATGACATTCTCAAGTCTGAAGCAACACACATGCTCAAGTGCTCAAGGCCAATGCATGGTCTTCTCAGAGCAAGTATAATAGTGGGGCTTATAGCCCGCTTACATGTCACCTTTGTCTATATCACTAGTAGAAAACAGGGCTTTGGTCCAGGCCGGGTCAGCCCATTAGTCCCGGTTCAGTCCAGAACCGGGACCAATGGGGGCATTGGTCCCGGTTCGTGAGCCCAGGGGGCCGGCCGGGCCACGTGGGCCATTGGTCCCGGTTCATCTGGACCTTTTGGTCCCGGTTGGTGGGATGAACCGGGACCAATGGGCCTCGCTCCTGACCCACAACCATTGGTCCCGGTTCGTGCCTCAAACCGGGACTAAAGATTAGACCTTTAGTCCCGGTTTGAGGCACGAACCGGGACTAATGGGGTTGAGACCTTTAGTCCCGGTTCGTGCCACGAACCGGTACTAAAGGTCCCATTTTCAAACTCTACCCCCCTCCCCCCACGAACCGGGACTAAAGGTCCCATTTTCAAACTCTACTTTTCAGTTTTAAAAAAAATAAAAGAAAATGATGGAAATGTCAAAAAAAATAAAAGAAAATAAGTTTCCCATGTGATATGTGGTCTAGTTGTTGGGAAAATTTACAAATGTGAATTTTGACTTTATTTGCAAAATCTCTCTGAAATTTGTAAAAATGGGCATAACTTTTGCATACTAACTCGGATGAAAAAGTTTTTTATATGAAAAATCATCTACTCGAAAAGTTACATTCGAATTTAACTGGGGGAACCCCGTTAAACATTTTCAAAATCCTCAAAAACCTAATAGAAAAAAGTTACGGGGCTTTTAAGATCTAGAGTGAAAAAAATCGAAAAAAATTCAAACAATGGGCAAACTGTGGTCAAACAATGGTCAAACTAATTATTCTAGAATATTAGTGTTACTAAATAATTATTTCTGTTATTTCAATTTTGGTCAAATCTGGTCAAACTGTGGTCAAACTATGGTCAAACAATGGTCAAACTAATTATTCAAGAAATATTAGTGTTACTAAATAATTATTGTTTTTTCAAACAATAGTTTCAAAATAAAACTATGAAATGTGTCACTTCATGCTCAAGCAAAATTCCTGAAGGTTAATAGGATTGACATCTTAATATTGTCAGGAAAACAACAAGTGCAGACTTGGAGCGAGGGGGAATAGAACCTGAAAGTTAAGCGTGCTCAGGCTGGGGGAGTGGGAGGATGGGTGACCGTTTAGGAAGTTAGATGATTTGGAATGATGAGGGGTGATTAGAGGATAAATTGAGAAGTGATGAGGGGTGGTGATTATAGACTAGAGGTTAAAATAATTCAGAAATTTGAAAATAAAAAAATTTCAAAAAAAATGTCAAAAAAAAATCATAAAATTTCCACGTGGAGATCCACGTGGCCGCGCCCTTTAGTCCCGGTTCTGGATTGAACCGGGACTAAAGGGATAGGCATTAGTACCGACCCTTTAGTCCCGGTTCTAGAACCGGGACTAAAGGCCCTTATGAACCGGGACTGAAGGCCCTTTTTCTACTAGTGTATGGAGGAGAGATGTAAAAAAGTAAGGGAAGTGAGCTCTCATGCAAGAGCCTAGTTATATACGCATTTCTAGGGAAATACAATAAATGTGAAAAAATAAATAGAGAGAAGATGGAAAAAAGTACTAATGCAATAGCCCACATTATTGTATGAGTGCCTATAGATGATGGCTATAGATGACATGGCAGTTCCATATAGCCATCAACTGGCTATATTATTAACTATGCTCTCTTCAGCGGTGGGTGGCGCGTGTGTCCTTTATGGATATATGTGTAAGTCTCCTTTTAAGCTGGGGTGTTTCTTCTTCTACTGACTTTACTGTCCCTATAAGGGCATCTCCAACGTTGATCCCCAAATTTCTTCCTGCGTCCATCCATGGACAGGTGGGGACCAGTCCACGGACATAGATACAGAAGCTGACCATCCAATACTATCCGCATACAATTCAAAAAAGGTTTAAAATAACCGAACGAATTACATGCAAACTAGATGATTTTCATTCAAACCGAACGAAACACATTTATATATTGGACATATTTTAGCTAAACTATACTAGACTAGGCTAAACCTAGTGTAAAATGCTGGCCACGACGGATCTCCACTCCCACAACATGTCTTCCCCATCTCCGGTAGCCGCTCCCCAGAATCTCGGGAGCCCTGGAGGGATATGCTTCAGCGAGAGGGGAAGAATAGCCTCCATCTTGTTCGGTAGTGCCGCTCATCGTAGTGACACCAGAGAGATATGCTTCAGCCGAAGGGGAAGGGTGGCCTCCGCTTCCGTGAAGCACGGACTAGGGTTGGTTTTGGGGCCAGCGGAGCGGGCAAGACACTGCTTATGCATGCCGGCAACGCGTCGGTGGTGGCCTTCCTGGGACCCGAGAGGCGGCAACCTCTCCGCAAAGCAGGCTTCTTTCTGCCCCGCCAGGGCACTGTTTCTTCGAACGTTGACGATGAATGGCGCGACCGCTGGTGCGGGAGGAGCGGTACTGCACTGCCTCGTCCAAATCAGCCACGATGCCCATGCCACTGTGCTCCCAGCGTGCTGGCCTGGAGCAACTCAACACTCCTCCGCGAGCTGGCTTGGAGCGGTGAGTTGCTGAACCACGCGCCGGCTTGGAGCCTCGCCCATGGTACTGACGGTTGATACTCTCCAACGCATCTACAATTTTTGATTGTTCCATGCTATTATATTATCTGTTTTGGATGTTTTATATGCATTAATATGCTATTTTGTATGATTTTTGGGACTAACCTATTAACCTAGAGCCCAGTGCCAGTTTCTGTTTTTCCCTTGTTTTAGAGTTTCGCGGAAAAAGAATACCAAAGGGAGTCCTAACGGAATAAAACTTTCGCGATGATTTTTCTTGGACCAGAAGACACTCAGGAGACTTGGAGTGCAAGTCAGAAGAGCCACACGCGGCCACAAGGGTGGAGGGCACACCCAGGGGGTGGGGCGCGTCCCCCAACCTTGTGGGCCCATCGGTGGCCTCCTGACCTAGATATTCCTCCTATATATACTCTTATACCCTAAAAACTTCCAGGGAAGCCACAAAACCACTTTTCCACCGCCGCAGTCTTCTGTACCCATGAGATCCCATCTTGGGGCATTTTCCGACATCCTACCGGAGGGGGATTCAATCACGGAGGGCTTCTACATCAACACCATTGCCTCTCCGATGAAGCGTGAGTAGTGTACCACAGACCTACGGGTCCGTAGCTAGTAGCTGGATGGCTTATTCTCTCTTTTTGATTCTCAATACAAAGTTCTCCTCGATGTTCTTGGAGATCTATTCGATGTAATACTCTTTTGCGGTGTGTTTAGCGAGATCCGATGAATTGTGGATTTATGACCAGCTTATCTATGAATATTATTTGAATCTCATCTGAATTCTTTTATGCATGATTTAATATCTTTGCAAATCTTTTCGAAGTATCGATTTGGTTTGGCCAACTAGATTGTTTTTTCTTGCAATGGGAGAAGTGCTTAGCTTTGGGTTCAATCTTGCGGTGCTCGATCCTAGTGACAGAAGGGGAACCGACACGTATTGTATTGTTGTCATCAAGGATAAAAAGATGGGGTTTTCATCATATTGTTTGGGTTAATTCCTCTACATCATGTCATCTTGTTTAAGGCGTTACTCCGTTCTTTATGAACTTAATACTCTAGATGCATGCTGGATAGCGGTCGATGTGTGGAGTAATAGTAGTAGATGCATAATCGTTTCAGTTTACTTGACACGGACGTGATGCCTATATTCATGATCATTGCCTTAGATATCGTCATGACTTTGCGCTTTTCTATCAATTGCTCGGCGGTAATTTGTTTACCCACCGTAATAATTCCTGTCTTGAGAGAAGCCTCTAGTGAAACCTATGGCCCCCAGGTCTATTTTCCATCATATAAGTTTCTGATCTATAATTTTAGTTTCCGATACTTTCTTTGCAATCTTTTACTTTTCATTCCATAAACCAAAAATATCAAAAATATTACTTTACTGTTTATCCATCTCTACCAGATCTCACTTTGTGAATAACCGTGAAGGGATTGACAACCCCTTTGTCGCGTTGGTTGCAAGTTGGTGTTTGTTTGTGCAGGTATTCGGTGGCTTGTCGCGTTGTCTCCTACTGGATTGATACCTTGGTTCTCAAAACTGAGAGAAAGGCTTACGCTACTTTGCTGCATCATTCTTTCCTCTTCAAGGGAAAACCAACACAAGCTCAAGAGGTAGCAACAGTCTGGAGTAGCGTGTTGTCTGGTTCGTATCTGACGGGCTCGGTGGTCCACCTAGCCGACTTTTATGCCGGAGAACTCCTCTTCCTACTCGTCGGATGCCATGGTGAGTGTGGAGAATATGGTGCAATGAGGAGATGGAGAGCGGAGGTGTGTTGCGATTCTTCACCCAGGTTCCAGCCTCGTTCAAATAGCGGACGAACGCGAGGAGCCAACCGGCGTTGTGTTTAATGTCAGCTAGCTCGCGAATAAACCTGTGGCTAGAGTAGGTTTCTTGCACACACGTGAGTTTAATGGAGGTAGCGGGCAGTCTGTAGCCATTTGAGTGCGGTAGCAGGCGTGTTTAGCCAGGCGATGCTCTCTCGGTCGGTGCGCTGCTTCAGTGCCTGTAGTGACAGGTCGCGTCTGCTCTGAGCCGGCGCCAATGTGGGCAGCTGGACAGCGATCGGGACGCCCCTGTCTTCAGCTTGTGAGAAAAAAATGCGTCCGGACTGGCTTATGGACAGATGCAGGACCGCGTTAGATGACAAACCACGTCCAAACACACTATCCAGACGGTTGCGAGCGGATCGAGGGTCCGTGTTGGAGATCCTAATTTGTGCTTTGATTCAGGTATATCAATCAACTCAGTTTCCCCTTTTTTAAGGGAATCAACTCAGTTTCTTAATGAAAAGTACATGATATCATAAAAATTAGGAAACATTTACATCCGGATGACCGGCCGAACACTCTGTTGGCCTCTCGCGCTCCATTGGATACATGTGCGATCCAGCGTGCCTACTTGTGCCACGTCAATTTTTGAGGCCCCCACAAACCGTTTTCTATTTTCTCCCTGTCTCTCTTATCTTCTTCACGGATCCGCTCCTCCACGGAAACGGATCCTTTAACATTGAGAAGGAAAGTCACGGTGCTATGGTGTTAGCCTAGTGTAAAATGAAGAAGGAAATTTAGGGACTGTTAGTAGATAGTTAGTAGGTTGTTTAGTGGTGGCATTTACTATAGATATAAATAATTTAAAGTTAATTTTATTTCACCATCAATTTGTTTGTATGTAATTACTATAAATGTACACAGTAGATTATCAAATTGCAAATTAATTTAAGTTGTTTAGGTATAATCATATGGATAGAAAAAAGAAAAGTTAGGGCATTGTAGCTTCTCTAACTTTCCTTCTCAAAACTAGAGGATCCGGTTCTCTCCTCCACTCGTTCCCATCGATCCTCTTCCTGTCTTTTTCTCTCGCCTTTACCCAGTGACCAAGCTTCCCTCGTTCCTCTCCCATCGAGTGCTTCCACCCTCCCAGCCACGGGACTGATGCTATGATGGTCGCCGCTTCGGCTGGGACTGCCGCTATGGTGGGGGATGGCGGAGGTGTGTGCCACCGTGGAAACGGCGGTGGTGTTGGCATCAGATGCTGGAACCAGTCACCGCTGGTGCTGGAACCGCCAAGGGGAGGAGCTACAACCAGGCGACGCTCGGTGTTGTGACTGTCAAGGGAGAAACTGCAACCACGGGAAGGGATGTTGGAACCGCTATCTTGGATGCTGGAACCGATGAGAACTTTTTCTCCAACCGGCGTTGTCGATCATTTTTTTCTGGAACCGTATCTTTATTTTGTTGGGACCTGCTAGAATTTTTGCTGTAATCCGGAGACCGCGAGTATTTGTTCTTGTTGGAACTAGGTGATTTTTTTGCTGGAACCATACATTTGTTTTGCTGGAACCATGATATTCTTTTGGTTTGGTTTGACTTGGTGTAATTTTTCTGTTATGTGGAGGCGAAACCATGTGTTTCTGTTTTTTGCTATAAATGTGCTTTTTTTGTTGGAACCACTCATGGTTTTTGCTGCAATCAGATAGACCCGTGCTGGAACCGGTGACAGCGGCAGCCACCAACGGCGACGTGCTCCAACAGGCGAGAACGACAGCTACCTCCGGCAATGACGGGGGCCATTGCAACCAGCAACTGTGGCAGCTACCACCGGCAATCAGCGGACGTTTCTACATGCGGCGACGAGGAAGATGACACCAGCAGCGGGGCGAGCCGTCGATTTGCGAAGGGTTGGCGTTCGCGACGGCGCCAGACTTCACAACCATGGCGACGGCGACTTTTACGGCGAAGGGGAGTGCGTGCAGCGAGCAGTTGACTTTTTCAGAGATAGAAGACAAGGAGAGAGACGCACGAGAGGGAACAAATCAGACGGTGCTAATTACGTTTATCAGATGGCTAGCGCTGGACCGGCCTAAATTTAAACCGACGCGCCGACACCTAGCACTCGCCCAAAAACTAGCGGCACAAAATAATGATGGAGTGCCGTCCCAGCTCCATTCCCCCACGCGGTTTCTTCGTGCAGGACCTCTCGCTCCCGCACACGTCCGCTGCCCCGCACGTGACACCCAGTCCGTGGAAAACGGAAGAAAAAAAAGACAGCAGTCGTAAACCACTTGCGTCGTCCGGCCGTGCCGTTCCGGACCCTAACCACCACCCCACACAGAAACGGCGCGCGGGTCCCGCGCCCGTCTCCACCCAACCACCCGAACGAGCGAACGAGCGGGACGACGACGGCTCGCGCGTGCGCCTCACGCGCGGCGGGCGAGCGGCGGGATCGATCGACACCGTCCACGCGAGGGCGACGGACGGCCCAGGTCTCCGCGCGAGCTGTTTCCGGGCCGGGCCGTGTAAACGCCCGGCGCAGCGTTTTGGGTGGCCCCGCCCCCACGCCCCGGGCCACCGCAGCCATGTCTCCTCTCCCTCCCTGCGCTCCATCCTCCCCGTGGTTTCTTGTGTGGCCTCCGCCGCGTGTATGTTTGGCTGGATCGATCCCTATTGTGGTGGAGCTGGAGCATGGTAATGGAAAGTGGCGTTAAAAGCATTCTCTCAAACTAAAGAACACTCAGTCAAAGCGCATTGTTTTTCACAAAAGACAAGTATACATTCGAACGTCTCATTATTACCTCATCTAAAACGAGCAAAAAGTACGCAACAGGTGGGAGAACATAACAGAGTGTTGTGTGCTAAAATACTCTTAGCCATGTCTGCACTTATTTTGCAACAACTATATTTGGTTAGAGATGTGACAATACTACTCATCTTCTCAGCGATTCTTTGTTTTACCCAGCGATTAAAATCGCCAGAGAAAGGAAATGGCGCCAGGAAAATTTCCCATCGAGGAAGGATCAGCGTTTCGCCCGCGATCATGGTTCTGTCATTAGGATTTCCAATACAACCGCAAATTTCTTAGCACTCCTCGGCCGTTCATCTGAATTTATGGACATGTATTTGGGCGATGGCCTCTTTTCTTAAAAAAGAAATTGGCCGATAGCAGGACGCGAGCATTTGAGCATAATTGTTTCTGAAAAACGGCTTCGCTTACGGTTGCCCTAGCGGCCCCTTTGTATCGTTTTTGCAATTCTCTTCTTCTTATTTAACAACTCGAGGTAGATCTTCTGTCTTTCAGACACCATATTAGTGTACTATAAGAGCATCTACAATCAGACTTGACAATCTGCCCCCACCCTCCCTAAACGCCCGCGGGCGCGTCTGTAGATAGCGCCATGCGGCTCCTCATTTGTTCTGCCGGACACCCACACACACCTTAAATGTAATTCTCAAATCCATGCAAACCATGTACGTGGGTCATTTTGGTCAAAATTAGTTCAGTGCACACAAATACAAATTGTTCATACTTAAGATTCCAAGTATGGATGTAATCAACCGTGTTGGGCCGGCAGGGTTGGGGGTTTAGTCTCACCTCGCCGCACGAGGAGCGACACGATTGGTTTAAATAGTCGCGTCGTCCAAAAACGATAAGCTTCTTTCTCACTGTGAGTAGGCTATCAGTGCACACTTTATGAAGGATATGAACTGTCACTATGAACACAAGAGCGAGCATTGATGGCCCTTTTTAAAAGTTAAACCATTTTCCCACTTCCCCTTTGTTCACTTTGTTTTGAATAATTTTTATCTAAAAGTAATGACCATGGGGCGGTGTCCCGTGGTGGTGACCTTGACCGGTTGGAGCTGTGCGAACAAGGACAAACAGAAAAAAGAGGAGAGGGCTGGTCGGGTAAGGAGGGGGACGGATATGGGTAAATTGGCGTGGGCCCTAACGATCAGTCCAACAATAAGAACGCGCCCAGGCCTCCCCATATCCGCCGCATATTTGGACTGGATATAAGGGGTGCCGATCAGCCAGGCGTTTGAGGCGCCTATTCTGATCGCCCTTTTTTTTGACCGGATTGTCCGTCCGAACCCACCGAGCTGTGGATGCTCTAAGATTCTCTCTCACTGTGAGTAAGGCCATCAATGCACCCTTTGTGAAGGATATGAACTTCACAAAGTGAGCATTGATGACTCTACTCTTTCTTAAGTTAATCAATTTTCACTTACCCCTTGTTCTCTTACTTTTGAATAATCTACACCTAGAAGTAATGACAGCGTTCATCCGAGTGTTCGAGCCAGTTTTGCAGCGTCCGGCTGCAGATGGTCTAACCTGCGATCACCCTCTCTTGTAGACTGTAGACGGGGTTAATTTCAGTAGCAAAACAAAACAAAAAGTGAACATAAATACATACTCAAGCATTTCATAAGCAACAACCCCTAGCCAGGCACCATGTCCCGCCTATCTCACGAGCCATGGCCACACAATGCCCCCAAACATATCCCACTTCCACAACTAGGCCAGGCACGGAGGATCCATGCCTCTTCCGTCTAGATACCTCTTTTGCACAGGTACCCCATCACACTAGGCAACCATTTGCATACATATTTTTGATGGTGATCTTTCCACACGTACGTACGTTAAAAAGGCTGTGTGCATACGTACGTCACCACCGGCATCAATTGCATCAGGGCAATACACAGCTGCCTACCTTACGTGCACATTTAAAGCTCCACCTGCGTTACAGCCAGCTGCCCTGCCATCCCTTACGTGCACGAAAGAAATTAACCAAAAGCCGAGCAGAAAAACTGCACACGAGGCCACGCACGCAGCGGGCCGCACAGGGGTGGCCACAGCGGTGCGGTCCGCATGGGATCCAGAACACGCGGGACATCGTCACTGTGAAAGCTCACCACACCTCGCCCCCGCCCTTTCGCGGATCCCGTGGCGAAACAGCAGACAGCGCGAGGGTCCAGTGGCTCGCCCCGCCCCATCATTTGCTCGCGCTGGGCTGGCTGGGTCTGGTGTTTGGTGTTCGGCGCGGCGCACCGGGAGCGCCATAGTAATCCGAGCCTAATCGAGTGCTCCAATCCCCACGCCTCCGAGCCTACCGCCTCGGCTCCGAGTCTAGTCGGACGGATTCGCCTCGCGGTCCCTGTGTTTCCATGCGTATTGCCAGCACGGGCGTGGAGGGGCTTTGTGCGTAAAAAACGAGGTCTTTCAGTATACTTGTAGAGTATATTTTAACTTTGGCATGCACTCCTCTAGTTAGTCTTCTTATTTTCGCGGTTAGAGGCTAACGTCGCATGCCTTGACCTAAATATGGATATTTTGTGTATAAATTAGCAACAACAAATCAAAATATTTCTTGATACACCGGGGCGCGGCGCCCCGTAAACACGATGTTTGTCGTGACCTGGGGGTGGTGGAGTGTACATCTAACTAACGATCTGATCAGATAGACTGAATGTAGCCTCACATGCCTCGACGTAAATGCGAATATTTTGTATACAAATAAGCAACACCGTATTTCGCAAAAAAAGTATCATTTTTTATTTTTTTTTGAACAACAAAAATTTCTTTTGACACTAGCACACGGTGCCGGTGAACGCTCCCATATCTTCTATGCCAGCCTTGATGTTGTCGTGAGCCGGGGGCGGTGAAGTGCACATCCGACTCATTATCCGGTGAAACAACGTTAAGGCAATGTTGCATGCCTCGGAGTAAATGCGAATATCTCGCGTATAAATAAGCATGAACATATCATAGTATTTCTTTTGATACACCGCCGCGCAGTGTTGCTAAACGCCCCCACGTATCCTAGGTCAGACTCGATGTTGTCGTGACCTGGGGGCGGTGAAGTGCACCTCCGACTCATTATCCGGTGAAACAACGTTAAGGCAACGTCGCATGCCTCGGAGTAAATGCGAATATCTCGCGTATAAATAAGCATGAACATATCATAATATTTCTTTTGATACACTGCCGCCGGCAAACGCCCCCACACCTCCTACGTCAAACTCGATGTTGTCGTGACCTGGGACGGTGGGGTGCACATTGAACTCATGATCCGATCAGAAGTCCAAAGGTAACATCGCATGCCTCGGCGTAAATGCGAATATACCGCATATAAATAAGCAGCCACATATAAAAAAAATCTACAATGCACTTGCGCGCGACGGGAAATGCTCCCAGGTCTCCTATGCCAGCCTCAATTTCATCTTGCCCCGAGACGATGGAGTGCACATCCATCTCATGATCTGATCAGATAGCCTGGAGGTGACACTGCATGGCTCGACATAAATGTGGATATTTCACGTATAAATAAGCAGCCACATATTAAATGTTTTCCTAGGATGCACTAGCCTTACATCAAAATATTTATTGAGACGCACTGGTGCGCGACGCCGGCAAGCGCACCCACGTCTCTCCCACCTCAGTCTCGATGTCATCGTCGACTAAATGCGAATATTACACGTATAAATAAGCAACCATATATCAAAATATTTCCTGGGATCCGTAGGACAGAAATAGTCTTGAGGTTGTTTGACACATTCTTCTTCCAACAACCATTTTTTGTCATAATATCCTAGTGTTCTACTTCTACCACTGGCAGCAAGCCAGACTAGAATGCCACTCTACCAAAATAGCAGGTTCCTGGGGCGCGGTTCTGCAAAAAGCACTGCGGCGCCCGCCTGTCATCCGAACCTTCCTGAACCCGGCTCACGATTCCGAGCCGCGGATCAAACCCCACCCCCACCCCCACACCCCTCCCTCATCTCTCTCCTCCCCCCCTGTCTCCCTCCCCTGTCCCATCTACTCTACTCCTCTCTTCCTCCGAGGCGGTGGTGCTACCCGAACCCAGCCACCCAGGAGCTCGCTCGCCCGCCCGCTCGCCAGCGCTCGGGGCGCGCGCCCGCACCCGCCCGCCCGAATTCGGCGCGCCTCCCCGCCAGCGCGCCGCGGCCGATCGAGCATTCCCGGCGCTCCCGCCGGCCGCCCCCTCGCTCGATTTCCGCGGGATTTCCGGGGCCCCGGGCCGCGGGACCGCCCCCAGCCGGTAATGTGGCCTCTGATCCCTTCGTTCCCCGCGAATTCGCGCCCGATTCGGCCGCCTCCCCGACTGATTTCCGCTGTTTTGGCCTGTTTTTTGTCCTCGTGGCTGCAGAATGGCGCAGAGCAATTGGGAAGCGGATAAGATGTGAGCGAGCTGCTGCCTTCCTCCCTCGCTCGATGTGTTGTTTGGGGATGGTATGGGTTTTTCGCTGCTCTGCTTTTGGCTAATTTTTTGCTGGGGGTGGTGGTGGTGGTGCAGGCTCGATGTGTATATCTACGACTACTTGCTCAAGCGGAACCTGCAGACGACCGCCAAGGCGTTCATGGCGGAGGGCAAGGTCGCTGCTGACCCAGTTGGTGAGCATCCATCCCCAGCTGCCGCTTAGCTGTCTGAGTCCCTGCGCTGTTTTTCTGGGGTTAGGTTGGTTTGTGAGGAGTGCGCGTCTGTAGGTGGGGACGGGAATTCGGAATGTGGAGTGGTTTGCCACTTTCCCATTGTTCTCAGCTTAGGTTGCTCTGGGAATTCGAGTGTAATGGTGGGTTCGTGCTAGCAAAGCAGAGCTGTGAATCCCTCGTCTTAATTGACCCAGCGGGCAGTTCTGTGCCAAATCAGGGCAGGGAGTTCAAGGCCTTGAAGGTGGCTTTGCAGAGTTTTGGGGGAAAATTCGGCACGGTTGCTGGGGACACAGGGTGGAATTATGAGAGTTGGGACTAAATGAGGTGGGACATTTTCAAATTTCTAGAGAGGTTTGAGACCTTTGAGGTCTAGTTGGGTGTAGCTTTTGCGGGAGTCATCCCCTGAACTGTGCAAATAGTCTTCAGTAACTGTCATTATTGCAAGGACAGCGGTAATTGTGGTGCATTTGTGCTCTGGATGTTGTTTGCATGCTTTTACTCATCTTACTTGATCAAGGCTACAATTTATTCCCCGCAAAAAAAAAAGGCTACAATTTATTATACCTGCGCTCGTGTTGATCTGGTTTGTTGGGAGTATTTCAGTTACTTGGCTGTTAGCGTCTTTTGTTGGGAGTACATGAATGTATTGTATGGACGTGCTGTGCTGTGCTGTGCATGCATGCAAGGCAGAACTGAATGGATCTTTTGTGGTCTTGTTCATACAGCAAATGTGAATTATCTAGGGATAGCATTACCATACAGTAATGAGTTTCTTGATGGCTGTTATTTCCAAAAAAAAAGAGATCCATGGGCACTAGCACCCTGGACATATTTTTATAGAAGAAGCCCACCCGAGTGAGGCGTCAGAAATTCGTTCCGGACGGGATTTGAACTCTGGACGCAGGGTGCACCACTGTGAACCTTGGCACTAGGCTACTGCCTAGTTGTCAATTCGCTGTTATTTCTCATAGTGATGATTTGGATCATGTCAATGTGTTCTGCTTTGCTTAAATTGGGCTGAAGATTCAGATAGATTTACTATGTCTAGTAGGGTTAATTATACGTGTGAGTTCTTCAGATATATTATATAGATGAGTTGACGATGCACCTTTTCACAAGCTGTTGAGAGTTGTCACATGTCAGTCATGCTTCTACTGAATGCTACTAAAGAAGTAAACAACCTATAAATAGAAATTAAGAATGTACAGTTTGACCTGTTAGTTTCTCAAGTAATAACGGTTTAGAGTTTCATTGCCATGGGGTGCATACCTATTTTGAATGGTACTGTAGTTGTATAGCAGAATTGGTTGCGCACAGCTTCTAGAATCTACATTAGTTTATATCATGATATGAACAGTAGTAATCAATGTATCCTAAAGGCGCCTATCTACCGCATGGCTAGTGGCACTCTGGAAAGAGAACTAGAGTGGAAAACAGCACCACACATGCAAGGTAAAATTAGTAACATGAGCATACTGGACAGGCACACAATGCCATACATGGGAATTGAACTCATATCCTTAGGAAATGGTGTGAAACAGAATATTGCCATTTTAGTCATATCCTTAGGAAATGGTGTGAAACAGAAACAGTTGCTGTTTTAGTACCCTGTATGCCGTTTTAATACCTTCCAACACCTTATGCATGTGGTAGTCATTCATTTTATTAATTATATTGTTGTTGTTATTATTATTATTATTATTTTATAGATGTAGAGGAGACTCATCCAAATACCACTGTGGTTAATTTTGACTTGTCATGCAGCAATTGATGCTCCTGGGGGCTTTCTCTTTGAGTGGTGGTCTGTCTTTTGGGATATATTTATTGCAAGGACAAATGAGAAACATTCGGAGGTTGCAGCAGCTTACCTAGAGGTAGATTGGGAATTGCCAATTTGCGTAGTCACTCACCATGCATGAGTTCATATTTTGATAGGACATCCTTACGCCATCTATATTTCTTTGAATACAGGCACAACAAATAAAAGCGAGAGAGCACCAGCAGCAGATGCAGATGCAACAATTACAACTCATCCAACAAAGGCATGCTCAAATGCAGCGAACTAATTCAGGCCACCCTTCGCTTAACGGTCCAATAAATGGCCTAAACTCCGATGCCATTCTGGGGCCATCGACAGCTAGTGTTTTAGCTGCTAAGATGTACGAAGAGCGCTTGAAGCACCCTCATCCAATGGACTCCGAAGGATCGCAGCTTATCGATGCTAGTAGGATGGCTCTTCTTAAGTCGGCTGCAACAAACCATACAGGGTGATCCTCCAGATCTCAGCCCAATTTTTTGATAGATTTTTCAAAAAGAGAAGACATATTATGTATTTGTGTGTTATTGTTATTCTCACTAAAACATTTTTTTTTGGAAACAGGCAATTAGTTCCTGGAAATCCTGGAAATGTATCTACTACGCTGCAACAGATTCAGGCTCGGAATCAACAAACAATTGTGGGTTACAGCACCCCTTCTTGTTTTATTTTAGTTCACAGTTTCTTCCATTAGTCACTGAAATGAATACTCTGATTTCTAACAGGACATTAAGAGTGAAGGCAACATGGGTGTAGCCCAAAGATCTATGCCCATGGATCCATCTTCCTTATACGGACAGGGAATAATTCAGCAAAAACCTGGATTAGGTGGTGCAGGTAGCTTTCCTTGATTTCCTTTTTAGAGTCAGCAATTGGCAAGAAATGCATTGCTGTGTCGAACTTGCTGTCTTTCCTGTCTTTTTGTCATAGAATTGCGGGAACCAAATTTCTAGATGAAAGCTTATGCAATTTTTATGCTTCAAAGTGCATCGTTACCATCTCTTGTTTCTATCCTGATAAACACCATTTTGAATGATAGGTAACCTATTACGCTTATTGTATGATGGCGTAGATGGACTTCCAATAACCCTCTTAATTTAACTTTCCTTTTATCTTTGTGTAGCATGAGTAAATTTGTGCAATAGCTTTATAAAATTAGAGGCTAATGAATATAGAAGCCATACTAAATTTGTTTTTCTGAGGTTTTTTAGTCGGTGGGACTATCTCCTGGATATAACGTGATATATTACTTAGCAAATGTTCTCAAGATGAAAATTATCGCTCTCTCGTTTTGTTCATTCTGCTTTTGTGGTGAGGTGTCTTTTCCTGTCAACAGGACTGAACCAAGGAGTGAGTGGTCTACCCTTGAAGGGCTGGCCATTAACTGTAAGTTCTACAAATATTTATTGCCTCCCATATACTATGTTCTTGAATCTAATTACCATCTTACAGGGAATAGACCAACTTCGGCCAAATATAGGTGCCCAAATGCAGAAGCCATTTCTTTCAACACAGTCACAGTTCCAACTTATGTCACCACAACAGCAACAGCAACTCTTAGCACAGGCTCAAGTACAAGGGAACCTTAACAACTCAACTAATTATGGGGATATGGACCCCCGCAGATTTACGACATTGACCAGGGGTGGCATGAATGGTAAAGACGGACAACCTGCTGGGACTGATGGCTGCATTAGTTCCCCAATGCAATCAAGTTCACCAAAAATTAGAGCAGACCAAGAATATCTCATGAAGGTTTGTCTATTCTGGAAGTTTCTATTCCTTACATGGAGTTTGGTCTTAAGAGGTTATTTTATTTAGCTGTATACTGCTGGAATCTAACTATGGCGGAAAGTTATCCAGATGCAGCAAACATCTTCTCAGCAATCACAGGAACATCTTCAGCAGCAGCAACAGCAGCAGCAGAACCAGCAACAGCAGCAGCTAAATCAGCAGCAAATGCAACAGGTATTGACATCATGCCCAACCCAGGAAAAGACACTTGGCACAGTATTGTTTTTCTTTGTTGGTTTCCTTGGGAATAGTTCTCTTGGAAATAATGCCTGGAGGGAGTACAATCACGAAAAATCTATATGGAGATGACTATGGAATTTGTCGACTTAGTTATTCCATTGAAACAAATCTAAGTAAACTTCATGGCATTAAAAGTTTCAAATTTCATGTTTGTCTCCGCTCCCCCTCTCCCCACCCCCACCCCATCCCCCGTCCTCCTCTTTTGGGCGCACATGTGTGGGGTGATTTCCTAACAAGTTATTGACCTTCGATTTTGTTTCTTTACGAGCAACGTGCCAGTGCATTGCAACGGATCCAAAGTAGAATAATTCATGTCCACAAACTTGAAAGAAAAACACTCTAGTTTTGGTATATATGTATCACTAAAAATTTATTACGTTTCACTCAAAATATATTCCTTGGGCTGTTTTGATGAGGTGAGGAAGGGATGTGGTTGGTTTCAAGATACTAAGGGGTTTTCTGCAAATTGGAGCAGAGAAGTGGGGTATTGTTGCAAAAATGCCACAACTTACCTCACAGTCGTTAGATGCAGATCTGATGGTCAGAAATGACAGGATGGCAGACACACCATCAGGGCCGGCCCTGTGTTTCGGGAGGCCATAGGCGAACTCAGTGACATGGGCCCCTATGTCCTGAGGAAATATATATATGCATGTGTGTGTTAAGAGTAACTTTCAACCACACACCTTTAGTTTAAAATTTGATTATAATAATTCGACTGACTCCATCTACAATAATAATAACCAAATTCGAACTAACTCCATCGAAAACAATAATACTAAATAGATAGCAAAATGAAACTAACATGACATGATTACCTTAAGTAAGAACCAAAATTTTCGACTGACTTCATCGACAACAATAATACTTCAGTGTTTCAGAAAACGTTTCTTCAGGCGTTTCTTGATGCAAAGTCATTAATGGCACAATTAAGATCAACATTGCACAAGATATCCTTCTCAATGAGGCGGCGTTTCGGTGCCCGGGTGCATCTGCACCTGGTCAAAAAAAAATTCGGAAAAAATTCGGAAAAATTCAAAAAAATCCAAAAAAAAATTAGGGTGGTAGACAATTTGATGCGTGAGGTACGCTCCAATTTTCAAAACATTTGGACTTCTGTGCAGCTTTCAGCAAAAAATACAAATCAAACCAGAACAGTATATGAACAGTACACATTTTTACAGACCTCTGATTTATCTTTTTTGCTGAGAGCTGCACAGAAGTCCAAATGTTTTGAAAATTGGAGCGTACCTCACGCATCAAATTGTCTACCACCCAATTTTTTTTGGAATTTTTTGAACTTTTCTAGTATTTATTTTGATTTTTTTCGTGAGCGCAGGTGCAGATGAGCTCGGGCTCAGATTCGAATTTTCGCTTCTCAATGCAGTACATAACCACTTTCTGTCAACAAACACACCATACTTTCTGCAGTAAAAAACATATGAAAAGTGTCTACCAATGGCGTCCTTCTTGAACTCCAGATCTGGTAGTCTAATAGGTCCCTTCTCAATTAAAATATCAGACGATTGGAATCCTAGACGTACATGGATGAGTAGTTGAATAATACTCGAATATGCACATACCAAATAATGAATAAAATATACAAATGAAATTGTTAAATTGGGGTTGGGAGCATGGATCAGGTCATCAGGAACATGGATGGATCATGGATACATACTGATTCTGTGGTGTGCTCACGGCGTTGCAGACTTGCAGTCGGCCAAGTAGCGTACTTGCGGCCTTCCCGGATGCCGGATGGCCAGGCTGCCGGACTGCCGTGCGGCCGCGGCGCGCGCAGCGACGATAGCCAGCGGCGGCAGACGAGAGGGGGAAGACGATTAGACAGATGAACCGACGAGAAGAACTGACGAAGGAAAACGAGAAGGCAGCCGTGCACTGATGGCGAGCGTGACGCTTCGCTAATCGACGATCTCTAGTTATCTCATGGAGTCATGGGGCAAGCCCATCTGGCCATCTCGTTTGGTTTCTTTTGTAAAAACAATTACATATTTTTTGCTGGGCTATAGTATACATACATACTACATCATGGGCCCCCCTCCGCCTGGGCCCTGGGCCGTCGCCCCATCGGCCATACCCCAGGGCCGGCCCTGCACACCATCATCACCAACTGAGTCTTTTATAGGAAAAAAAAACTAGTAAGATGCCCGTGCATTGCATGGAACAGCAAGATTGGGGGTGGATGGCGCCGGCAGCGGCCATCACAACAGATTGTTCCGTGGCCTTCTGGATGTGCTGGGGAAGAGATAGGGCTGATTGTGAGAGACAAGGAGTTGTTTGTAAATATGAAAACAAGTGTCGGGCATCTTTTTGCAAAACTGCAGCAGTTTGCTTTGTATGCGTCAGATCTAGATCTGACGGCTACTGTTGAAAGATGGCAGGCACACCATCATCACCAACTCAGATTTTTATAGGAGTAGAAAAAGTAGAGAGTAGAGATTTTGTCCTACTATTTCGAACTAACTGGCGGCTACTGCAATTAACATCCCAAGTATCCATATCCATAACATTTCATGTGCTCAACATGTTGTTAACCTCAAATGTATTTTCCTTGTATTTTTTTGTTTCAGCTATTTGAACTAATTAATGCTGACTAGTGGACTGATTTTCCATGAAAAGATATCTGAATGCTTAAATTTGCTTCTTTGTGATGTAGTCATGGTTATCTTATATTATATCTGCTTGGTGTTATGTAACTATGTTTAATTGTTTATCTCCAGAACAACAGAAAAAGAAAGCAAGCTACATCGTCAGGCCCAGCAAATAGTACTGGAACAGGAAATACGGTGGGCCCTTCAGCCAACTCTCCACCGTCAACTCCATCCACACATACACCTGAAGGGCTTGCAGTAGCTGGCAATATGCGCCATGTTCCAAAAAATTTAATGATGTATGGTGCGGATGGAACTGGGCTCGCATCCTCTTCAAATCAAATGGTAGCTCATTTACCTTTTCTCATCTAATATGTTGTGCTGGATTTGTCTTACAGCCATTCTATGCCAGTTAGATATGTAAGGTTATTGTTTTATGTAACAGGATGATCTTGAACCTTTTGGTGATGTTGGCTCATTGGATGACAATGTTGAATCTTTCTTGTCCAATGACGAGGGAGATGCAAGGGATATTTTTGCTGCACTTAAAAGCCCAACAGAACCTAATCCACCTGCTTCAAAAGGTAGCACTTATGATGTTTTTAGTATTTGCAAACATCACATACATAACATACCCTTTTTTGTTTAGGTTTTACATTCAGTGAGGTTAACTGTTGGCGAACAAGCAACAGCAAGATAGTCTGCTGCAATTTTTCTTCTGACGGCAAGATCTTGGCAAGTGCTGGACATGAAAAAAAGGTACGAGTAACTGCCATGCTATAAATGAGCCTTTTTCTATGAAGAGTGGAACCTGCTTGCCTTTGGTGTTTATGGGTGTGCTTCCTTACTTGATTTTTGTTCTCTCAGGCTGTACTTTGGAATATGGAGACTTTCCAGACACAGTATTTACCAGAAGAGCATAGTCTCATTATCACTGATGTCCGTTTCAGACCTAACTCTACACAGCTGGCAACTTCATCTTTTGACAGAACAGTTAAACTATGGAACATTGCAGATGTAAGTTACGCTTATCAGTTTATGTATGTGCCAGCAAAAAATATCTGTTAGAACAAGACTGAGTTTTCTGGAAATTCATAAATTTTGGTTCGAATTTTGTGAATCAAACTCAAAAGTTGTTCTAATTTTTTCGTATGAACGGGATCCAACCATACTGGTAGGTATCTATTCAATGCAGCTAGCCTAGTGGCAAGACCCCCCACACACAACCAGTAGATACCGTGTTCGACTCTCATGCAAGGCATGTTCTATTTTCACGCTTTTAAGCTGTGATACCAACATTTCAGTGTTTCTTTTAGAAAACAAGGCTAGGCAGATACGGTCATGGGATTCCTGACCAAGCGATACAACAAACAAGCAACAGCACCAAGCTGCTCATGTGTTTGGCATAGTTTGTGCTTTTCCTTTTTAGAAACCATTCAAGAAAACAGAAGAAGTTTGTCCAGTTTAATTTTTTACTACCAAAATCCGATTTCCAGTGAGTTTCGCCAAATGTTGCCCAATATTGCACTCCATGGTATGCTGACAAACTATTGCTCAGGGGTGCTGTTTTGCTATGCCTCATTGCCTTGTATAGCAACATAAGCCACAATATGCTCAAGCACAGTGTGTCTAAGTACTGATCTATGCTTACTACTAGAGTATGGGAAACGGTGGTGGAAGTTATTTCAGTTATCTGTATAATTCGTTACTCAGATTATAATACGAGACATGACAATTGTGAAAATAAATTAGAGCATAATACAAATGTACTATCGGAGGTGAATGCATCCACTATGTGATGATTGTTTAAGTGTGCTACCATCAGACCCCTGAATTTTGAACTAGCTGTATGTACATATGTTTGCATTTTGTATATTGCCTGAAACTTGAATTTCTTGTTTGGCAGCCTGCATTCTCGCAGCATACATTCACCGGGCATAATTATAGTGTTACGTCACTAGATTTTCATCCAAAGAAGACGGAACTTTTGTGCTCTTGTGATGGCAATGGTGAAATCCGATACTGGAACGTGACTCAGCATTCCTGTATTCGTGTCATAAAGGTTGGTACTCTTCTTTAGGTCCCCTGAAAATCTTCTTAATAACTTATATAATGAACAAAAAATATACGATTGAATAATCTGTCTTTTTGTAAGTCTGACTACTGTTTTTTGGACAGGGTGGTACTGCTCAAATTCGTTTCCAACCTAGCACCGGACAGTTTCTCGCAGCTGCTAGTGAAAGTGTTGTCTCCATATTTGATGTTGAAACACATACCAAAAAGTACACCCTGCAGGTCTGTTTTTCAACACAAACGCATCGATGTTGCACTGTTTCATCTCTTTCATGAGAAGTTTATCTGCAATGTTTTCTGTTATTGCCTCCGCAAATGCACATTCCAAATCCCTCGTCATTGGGAGTTTTTTTTAATGTGGCTGTGCTTGTAATCAATCAGATTGTACCAAGTAATCATGAAACTTAAGTGTTGATTATAATCTCAGGGCCATAACACAGACGTGCAGTCAGTGTGCTGGGACAACACTGGGGAGTACCTTGCGTCTGTCAGCCAGGATCTAGTTAAGGTGTGGTCAGTATCATCAGGAGAGTGCATTCATGAGGTCAGCTCAAATGGAAATAAGTTCCATTCTTGTGTGTTCCACCCAAGTTATACCAATCTCTTGGTGATTGGAGGCTACCAGGTAGTACTTGCTCTTCCATTGAGTTTTAAATTTTAATATTCTGCGTTAGGATTATGTCTAATGGTTTTGTGAAGTGTGCACCCTTGTATTATTTTTGCCAATGAACATCTTTAGTCATTTTCGTTCTTCTCGGCTGACAAGGAATTACTCTAACATAAGATTGCTAGTAATTTCCTACTCCCTCTGTAAACTAATACTCCCTCCGTCCTAAAATTCTTGTCTTAGATTTGTCTAAATACGGATGTATCTAGTTATGTTTTAGTGTTAGATACATCCGTATCTAGACAAATCTGAGACAAGAATTTTGGGACGGAGGGAGTATTAGTTTACAGAGGGAGTATTTAGCCATATGCTACTCAAACTCTGATGTGACTGTTTTGTGTTTTATACTCACTAAAATTTATCGTCGGCATTTTTGTCGGTGCAGTCCTTGGAGCTATGGAACATGGTAAAGAACCAAAGCATGACGGTGCCGGCTCACGATGGTCTGATTGCGTCGTTGGCACAATCACCGGTAACCGGTATGGTGGCTTCTGCGAGCCATGACAACTCCGTCAAGTTGTGGAAGTAACAATAATAATAATAAAGCCGATGCGCCTAGATAGTTTTTCTTCTTCTCCAGATAAATTGATATTCCATCAGTCGAGGCATAGAATGAGTTGTTGTCGATTGTGTTGTACCTCCATCAAGGCGAATAAGGAAAGAGTAGCTTGGCTGGTTGCCCGCCGCGGTCGAGCTGTTTAGGGCTGATTGCGGCGAGCCTGCGGAAGGAACTGTATGTATCTTGATAGGTGGTGTGTATGTAGCGTAAAGACAGGAAAGAAGAAATGTAACATTCCGGTGCTTAACTGGAAGGACTCATTGCAATTAGCCTCTGTCGGTTGGTTGTGAAATCTGTGGGTCTTGCGAGCAACAGTATATGGTAAGTTAGTTCTGAGTTACTGCTGCTGTTCGTGTTTGATCTTCTGCATAAAATTGGCACGCTGCTGCTAGCAACTATTGGTATGCATGCTCCAGTTTGTCAGGTTTTGAAGTGTGCAATCCGTCAGGTTGAGATGTCAAGCTGATAATTTAATCACTAAAAGGGATAGTGTTATGTTACAGCTTCAGAAGGAATTATTTATAAGTCGGTTTTAGCAATGAGGAAATGGACTAATATTTGTTTCGCAATTTGGCCTTTCTTTTCCGGAGGGAGTCAGTACTTTTTTTGCAATGTCACATGCATATGATGTTCGTTTGATCGTGTTCAACAACTATTTTTGAGGTATTCCACAACTTAATTTTGATTGTGTTCCGTGACTTATTTTAGTTTGTGATGAACATATTGTTTGATCTTCTGCAAAAATAAATAAAAAATGTCCATGTGGGTGTATAGGAGTACTAGGTTGACAATTTAGCTAGCTAATTATGTATTGTATGTGATGGAAAATATATGCACAGAAACTACATCCGCATATGAATCCAATGACATGCTATTTATGACATATAACACCTATTTAGTTAATTAAATTGATGATCTAAAACTACACGCCCGTCCTATACACCGAGACGGAGAAAGTGAAGTCATGATCCCACAGCACGCCAAAGGCAAACCAGCCAAAACGTCGAGCGGCCGTCGGTGGTTATAAGGGGAAAGCAGGATTATCCTTAATTAATTAACAACCATCAGCCCGACGGCCTCGTCCCTCTCACTGACTCACACCACACCAGCTCGCCCCGCCGGCTCCGTCCTTTCTTCTTCCTCCTCCTCGCTGCCGGAGACCTGTCCTTTCGGATCCACCTCCGGTGCGCGGTCGGGGCGGGGCTCGTCGGCGTCCGTGGCTACTGCAACTAATATCCCTAGTAATCAGGCTTGAAATCAGCTTCTTTCTGATGTACCCAAAGTTATTATATACTCCCTCCTTTTCAAAATAAGCGTCGTGGGAGGGAATATTTGCTTGGCACTATGTACCTATGTTTAATTTCTTATTATCTCCACAGATACACCTGAAGGACTCTGAAATGGCTGACAATATGCGCCATGTTCCAAGAAATTCAATGATGTATGGTGGATGGAACTGGACTCGCATCCTCTTCAAATCAAACGGTAGCTCACTCTCACGCTTTGCTCGATGTAACTTACGGCCATTATACGTGGGAAAGATATGTAAGGTGATTCTTGTGTCTACCAGGATGATCTCGAAGATGTAAAGGGCATTTTTACTCAACTTAAAATAAGCCTGTCAGAGCCTGATCCGGCGGCTTCAAATGGTAGTAGTGTTTCTGATGTTCTCCAGTATTTTGCCAACACCATCGTGTATGTAACTCGCCCTTTTTCGCTTAGTTTTCACCTTCAGTGAGGTTAACTGCTGGCGACCAGCAAGCAGCAGGAAGTTAGTCTGCTGCAACTTCTCTTCCGATGGCAAGATCTTGGCAAGTGCTGGACATGAAAACAAGGTACGAGTAAGAGTAACTGCCATGCTGTGTGAACCTTTTTTCTCTTATAAGATTGAAACTTCTGCACCTTTGGTGTTCATGAGTATATATGGTGCCTCATTCGATTTTTGTTCCCAGGCTGTAGTTTGGAACATGGACACTTTCCAGACACATCATTTACCAGAAGAGAATGCTTACCTTATCACTGATGTCTGTTTCAGACCTACCTCTACACAGATGGAAACATCTGCTTTTGACAAAACAATTAAGCTATGGAATGCTACAGATGTAAGTTATGCTTAGCTTTCTGGAAGTTCAAAATTTTGGTTCAAATTTGTGAATAAAACCTGAAAGTAGTTTTTTTTAATATATGAACCGAACCGAACGTCCGAACCACATGGGTATATCTATTGAATGCAGCTAGCCTAGTGGCAAGGCCCCACGCGGCACGCCCACAACCATACCTTGTTGGTACATGTCAGTGATTTTTCTTTTTTGGAAAAACAGGCTAGGCAGATATGTGTATCGTAACCCAGACCAAACGATACAACAAATAAGCCTCGGCACCAAGCTTCATGTGTTCGGCGTAGTTCATGCTTCTCTTTTACGCAAGTAATCAATAAATTGGAATACTATTGTCCAGTTTAAATTTTTACTGCTCAAATCTACTTCCCCTGAGTTTTGCCAAAGTTTGCCCAACATGCACTCAATGGTATGCTGACCAAATATTATTTAGGGGGGCCTATTTCTTTTATGCCTCATTACAGAAAAGGCTCAGCCCGAGTCTGAAGTAGGCTCGGACCTAACCCGACTTTGAATTAACAAAGCTATCAACCGGCCAAGATTACATGAAACATAATACAAATGACATGAAAAGAAACATCAGGAAACGCCCGAAAGATACAATGGGGCACTCTCCACAACTTACAACACATCGCAAAGCTAGTAACTAGAGATACAGAGATAAAGCACAACTAGCAGAAGCAAATGACCACAACTCTCAGGCGCCAAGGACAAAGAGCAATAGAAGCACCGCTGGGACAACTTGAACTGAATGGACGGCAAGAACAAGGATGAACACTGAAAAGGTTGAACGCAGCACCTCCCTCCACCACCGAAGAGGGTCACAACCCTCACAACGCTCACCGTCGGACTTGGGAGATGCTCACCGAGAGCTAGAGAGAGCCAAACTCAAAATCCAGGGCACCCACAGATCTTGACCTTCGTGGCGAAGACAGCTCACCATGCCGGACACACTGACCCGGACCTAGAGCGCCTGACAGCAACAGAGAGGCGGACAGCAGGGCGGTGGGACAACACCTCAGCACTACACCCGCAGGAACCAGCCGCCGACCAAAACCCCTACCTTCAACAACCCACACCTGAATCCATAGCTCCCCAGGCAACACCTCCGTGGAGGGGATGACACGCATGGCGCCACCGCTGCCCAACCAAGCCAGATTTTGGGTTTTCACCCGGGAGAAGAAACAGAGGTGGCAAGAAAAGGAACCACGACACCGCCTCCAAGAAGAATACGACACTCGAAGCCGACGTCGCTGTCGGGCCGAACCTAGGGTTTCCCTCGGCCCCGATCTACACCACCATCCCCAAAAGCACCGGATCCAGCAGAAGCCGCTGGCAACAGGCGCAAAGGGGAAGGGGCGGGAAGGAGGGAGCAACAAACCTTCAGATTTGGCGAGGAAGAAGGCCTCCACGCTGTTGCCGCCAAGCGCCGACACCCCACCACCCCTTCGGTCGAGGACGCCGACCTGAGCCCCTTGCACACACCGTCCAGGGCGCGAACTGTGACGCCGCACCGGCAGGGGCCGCCGCCCTGTGGATCCATACCTCCGCGAACGGAGCGACGAAGGCCTTGCCGTCACCGTCACCGGTGGCCGCACGGGCTTGCCCGGCGACCTCCTCAGGTGGCGGCAAGGAGGGGGAGGAGATGTGTAGGTGGCGGCTCTTGAAACCCTAGCCGCCGCTCGAGTCGCCCACGCACTCGACTTCTCAGTACTAAGATGTACTTACGGAAATCTGTTGGTGCTCCGGGAGCGCGCGCTCCTGCACGCAAAAATATTTTTTGAAATGCCAAAAAAATTCCAACAAAAAATTCTATGTGTTCTTTGTCACATCCAAGTGCTACATACAAATTTGTAGGCAAAAAGATTAAACATTTTGTCCTGTGTACAAAAACAAAATGAACACCACATGTTACCCCAAAAATGTCACCCTAAATTTGTTTTTTTTTTCACCGGAGAAAAGCTGCTGCTCTGTTTCGCATAATTTTTTTCAAGGATGCTTGCGACACTAATAGGAACATCAACAAAAAATTCAGAATTTTTTGAAAACATTTACCATATATTTTTTGTTTACTATTCATGTGGGAAGTGCGTGCTCCCGGGAGCCAAAACGCCATTCTCGATGTACCTAGCACTACAAGAGTACTGGAAAAGGCTGTGGAGGTTATTTCAGTTATCTATATTATTCATCACTCGGATTATAATATGAAACATGACTATTGTGAAAATGAATTAGAGAGCATAATTCATACTCCCTCCGTTCCTAAATTTAAGTCTTTGGAAAGATTCTACTATGAACCACATACGGATGTATGTAGATGCATTTTAGAGTGTCGATTCACTCATTTTAAACCATATGTAGTCCATAGTGAAATCTCTACAAAGACTTATATTTAGGAACGGAGGGAGTATATGTGTATTATCTGTGTGTTTGCACTTTGTGTATTGCTTAAAACTTCAATTTCTTGTTTGGCAGACTCGATTCTCTCATCATACATTCTCTGGGCATAAATATCCAATTGTGTCACTAGATTTTCATCCAAAGAAGACAGACCTTTTGTGTTCTTGTGATAGGAATGGTGAAATCCGGTACTGGAACGTGACTCAGCTTACCTATCTGGGTGCCATGAAGGTTGGCACTCTTCTTTCTGATCCTTTAAAATCTTCTTAATAACTTATACAATATGATTGAACAATTTGCTGTTTTGTAAGTCTGACTTTGGACAGGACGGTCCTCTCGTTCGTTTCCAACCTAGCACTGGACAATTACTCGCAGCTACTACAGGAAATGTTGTCTCTATATTTGACGTTGACACACATACCAAAAAGTACACCTTGCAGGTCTGTTTTGAGCACAGATGCATCAATGTTGCAACGTTTCATTTCTTTCAATGAGAAGTTCATTTGCAATGTTTTCTTCTGTTGTTGCCCCTGCACATTCACATTTCAAATCCCCTGCCTCTCTCTCCCTTCCTCACTCTCTCTTTAAACAATGAAAAAATAAGCGCGCTACACAAAATAGTGTCGCCCCCTAAAAATATGCTATTGGCATATGCTATAGCATGCTATAGCGTGCCATTAACGAGACATTGTACACTGATTAATTTAGCAAGACAATTTCCTTCACGCTAGCACGCTATTAGCGGTGCTATAGCGCACTATTTTTCCAGTGCTTTTAAATAAGCCCGTGACTGCAATCATTAAGTTTGTGCCAAGTAATCTTCAAACTTGAGCGTTTGATTATAATGTCAGGGCCATAACATAAGCATGCAGTGGTTGTGCTGGGATAACAGTGGGGAGTACCTGGCATATGTCAGTGAGGATCAAGTTAAGGTTTGGTCAGTATCATCAGGAGAGTGCATTCATGAGGTCAGCTCAAATGGAAATGCGTTCTATTCTTGTGTGTTCCATCCAAGTTATACCAACCTCTTGGTGATTGGAGGCTACCAGGTATAGCACTCGCTCAAACATTTGAGTTTCAAATTCTTTACTATCTTCATTTGAAGCATGTCTAATTGTTTTTGCGAAGTGTGTACCCTTGTACTTTTCTACCAGTAAAGTTCATTAGCTATCTTTAGAAATCTTCATTTCTTCTTTGTTGTTAAGGTTTTTTTCTAATTATAATTTGAAGGCTGCTAATATTTCCCTATAACATCCATATGCTAGCCTAAGCTATGTTGATATGTCTTGTAATGTTTGGGTCCTGTTATTAGCTTATATAACATGTTAACAACAAATTTTGATGTTATTGTTTTCCGTACTTTAGTATCATATACGGGGTAATCCTCAACATAAAACTCTTTAAAATGGGGTAAAAGTTGGCAAAAGGCGCTGTAAATTAGTAGACGTAAATTATCCTCTGAAAGTGGCAAAAATCCCAAGTACCAGCCTCTGATATTACTGTTAGTAGACATAACTCCATCGGCCCTTTGTCTGGCAAAACAACCAGTAGAGGAGCTATATATCCACAACATAAAATTCGTTAAAAGGGTTAAAAGTTGGCACACCAATCACTAATGGGGTAATCCGGATGAAAAATTGTTAAATGAGGTAATTCGCGTAAGAAATGTCAAAGTAAGGGGGTAAATACTGGAATTCACTCAAAATTTATCATCGGTGCAGTCTTTGGAGCTATGGGACATGGTAAACAACCAAATTATGACGGTACAAGCTCACGAAGGTATAATTGTCGCGTCGGCACAATCACCGGTAACCGGGATGGTGGCTTCCGCGAGCCACGACAAATCTGTCAAGCTGTGGAAGTAAGAATAATATGTGAGAGGAAGGAAGTGTATTTATCTCGATAGGTGTGTATATGTGGCGCAAAGATAACAAACATGAAAAGGACTAAAGTTGCCCTCTCTCCGCCCCCTGTTCCGTTTTATGAATGCTTGTCAGATGTAAGATGTAACATTTCCTGTGCTCAACCGTAACTCATTTGTAATCGTGATCTCTTTGTAATCAGCAAAGTTGTGAAATCGTCGTTGTTGGGTAACGTAGTAATTTTAAAAAATTTCCTACGCACACGCAAAATCATGATGATGCATAGCAACGAGAGGGGAGAGTGTGATCTACGTACCCTTGTAGATCGACAACGGAAGCGTTAGCACAACGTGGTTGATGTAGTGGTACATCTTCACGGTCCAACCGATCCAAGCACCGTTACTCTGGCACCTCCGAGTTCTTGGCACACGTTCAGCTCGATGACGCACCCCGGGCTCCGATCCAGCAAAGCTTCGGGGAGGAGTTCTGTCAGCACGACGGCGTGGTGACGATCTTGATGTTCAACCGTCGCAGGGCTTCGCCTAAGCACCGCTACAATATGACCGAGGTGGAATATGGTGGAGGGGGGCACCGCACACGGCTAAGGAACGATCACGAAGATCAACTTGTGTGTCTAGAGGTGCCCCCTGCCCCCGTATATAAAGGAGCAAGGGGGAGGGGGCGGCCGGCCTAGGAGGGGGCGCGCCAAGGGGAGTCCTACTCCCACCGGGAGTAGGACTCCTTCCTTCCTTGTTGGAGTAGGAGAAGGGGAAAGAGGGGAGAGGAAGAAGGAAAGGGCGGCTGCGCCCCTTGTCCAATTCGGACCAGAGGGGGGGGGGCGCAGGCCTCCTTCCTTTTGGCCTCTCTCCTCTATTCCCGTATGGCCCAATAAGGCCCATATACTCCCCGGCGAATTCCCGTAACTCTCCGGTACTCCGAAAAATACCCGAATCACTCGGAACCTTTCCGATGTCTGAATATAGTCGTCCAATATATCGATCTTTACGTCTCGACCATTTCGAGACTCCTCGTCATGTCCCCGATCTCATCCGGGACTCCGAACTCCTTCGGTACATCAAAACTCATAAACTCATAATATATCTGTCATCGAAACCTTAAGCGTGCGGACCCTACGGTTCGAGAACAATGTAGACATAACCGAGACATGTCTCCGGTCAATAACCAATAGCGGAACCTGGATGCTCATATTGGCTCCTACATATTCTACAAAGATCTTTATCGGTCAGACCGCATAACAACATACGTTGTTCCCTTTGTCATCGGTATGTTACTTGCCCGAGATTCGATCGTCGGTATCTCAATACCTAGTTCAATCTCGTTACCGACAAGTCTCTTTACTCGTTCTGTAATACATCATCTCACAACTAACTCATTAGTTGCAATGCTTGCAAGGCTTATGTGATGTGCATTACCGAGAGGGCCCAGGGATACCTCTCCGACAATCGGAGTGACAAATCCTAATCTCGAAATACGCCAACCCAACATGTACCTTTGGAGACACCTGTAGAGCACCTTTATAATCACCCAGTTACGTTGTGACGTTTGGTAGCACACAAAGTGTTCCTCCGGCAAACGGGAGTTGCATAATCTCAGTCATAGGAACATGTATAAGTCATGAAGAAAGCAATAGCAACATACTAAATGATCGGGTGCTAAGCTAATGGAATGGGTCATGTCAATCAGATCATTCACCTAATGATGTGATCCCGTTTAATCAAATAACAACTCTTTGTCCATGGTTAGGAAACATAACCATCTTTGATTAACGAGCTAGTCAAGTAGAGGCATACTAGTGACACTCTGTTTGTCTATGTATTCACACATGTATTATGTTTCCGGTTAATACAATTCTAGCATGAATAATAAACATTTATCCTGATATAAGGAAATAAATAATAACTTTATTATTGCCTCTAGGGCATATTTCCTTCAGTCTCCCACTTGCACTAGAGTCAATAATCTAGTTCACATCACCATGTGATTTAACACTAATAGTTCACATCTTTATGTGATTAGTTCACATCTTCATGTGACCAATTCCCAAAGGGTTTACTAGATTCAGTAATCTAGTTCACATCGCTATGCGATTAACACCCAAAAAGTACTAAGGTGTGATCATGTTTTGCTTATGAGAAAAGTTTAGTCAACGGGTCTGCCACATTCAGATCCGTATGTATTTTGCAAATTTCTATGTCAACAATGCTCTGCACAGAGCTACTCTAGCTAATTGCTCCC
Organism: Triticum dicoccoides; assembly: GCF_002162155.2. Taxonomy (NCBI): domain Eukaryota; kingdom Viridiplantae; phylum Streptophyta; class Magnoliopsida; order Poales; family Poaceae; genus Triticum; species Triticum dicoccoides. The sequence continues at coordinate 613,853,881 of NC_041390.1, forward strand.
ACTTTCAATATGTATCCAGATTGAGACTTAGAGTCATCTGGATTAGTGTCAAAACTTGCATCGACGTAACCCTTTACGACGAACCTTTTTGTCACCTTCATAATCGAGAAACATATCCTTATTCCACTAAGGATAATTTTGACCGCTGTCCAGTGATCTATTCCTAGATCACTATTGTACTACCTTGCCAAAATCAGTGTAGGGTATACAATAGATCTGGTACATAGCATGGCATACTTTATAGAACCTATGGCTGAGGCATAGGGAATGACTTTCATTCTCTTTCTATCTTCTGTCGTGGTCGGGTTTTGAGTCTTACTCAATTTCACACCTTGTAACACAGACAAGAACTCTTTCTTTGACTGTTCTATTTTGAACTACTTTAAAATCTTGTCAAGGTATCTACTCATCGAAAAAAACTTATCAAGCGTCTTGATCTATCTCTATAGATCTTGATGTTCAATATGTCAGCAGCTTCACCGAGGTCTTTCTTTGGAAAATTCCTTTCAAACACTCCTTTATGCTTTGCAGAATAATTCTACATTATTTCCGATCAACAATATGTCATTCACATATACTTATCAGAAATGTTGTAGTGCTTCCACTCACTTTCTTGTAAATACAGGCTTCATCGCAAGTCTGTATAAAACTATATGCTTTGATCAACTTATCAAAGCGTATATTCCAACTCCGAGATGCTTGCACCAGTCCATAGATGGATCGCTGGAGTTTGCATATTTTGTTAGCACCTTTAGGATTGACAAAACCTTCTGGTTGCATCATATACAACTCTTCTTTAAATCCATTAAGGAATGTAGTTTTGTTTATCCATTTGCCAGATTTCATAAAAATGCGGCAATTGCTAACATGATTTGGACAGACTTAAGCATCGCTACGAGTGAGAAAGATTCATCGTAGTCAACACCTTGAACTTTGTCAAAAAACCTTTTTCAACAAGTCTAGCTTTGTAGATAGTAACACTACTATCAGTGTCCGTCTTCCTCTTGAAGATCCATTTGTTTTCTATGGCTTGCCGATCATCGGGAAAATCCATCAAAGTCCATACTTTGTTCTCATACATGGATCATATCTCAGATTTCATGGCCTCAAACCATTTCGCGGAATCTAGGCTCATCATCGCTTCCTCATAGTTCGCAAGTTCGTCATGGTCTAGTAACATGACTTCCAGAACAGGATTACCGTACCACTCTGGTGCGGATCTCACTCTGGTTTACCTATGAGATTTGGTAGTAACTTGATCTGAAGTTACATGATCATCATTATTAGCTTCCTTACTAATTGGTGTAGTAGTCACAAGAACAGATTTCTGTGATGAACTACTTTCCAATAAGGGAGCAGGTACAGTTACCTCATCAAGTTCTACTTTCCTCCCACTCACTTCTTTCGAGAGAAATTCCTTCTCTAGAAAGGATCCATTCAAAGCAACGAATATCTTGCCTTCGGATCTATGATAGAAGGTGTACCTAACATTTTCTTTTTGGGTATCCTATGAAGACGCACTTCTCCGATTTGGGTTTGAGCTTATCAGGTTGAAACTTTTTCACATAAGCATTGCAACCTCAAACTTTAAGAAACGACAGCTTAGGTTTCTTGCCAAACCATAGTTCATACAGTGTCGTTTCAACGGATTTAGATGGTGCCCTATTTAACGTGAATGCAGTTGTCTCTAATGCATAATCCCAAAATGATAGTGATAGATTGGTAAGAGACATCATAGTTCGCACCATATCTAATAAAGTATGGTTATGACGTTCGGACACACCATTATGCTGTGGTGTTCCAGGTGGCGTGAGTAGTGAAACTATTTCACATTGTTTTTAACTGAAGGCCAAACTCGTAACTCAAATATTTGTCTCCGCGATCAGATCGTAGAAACTTTATTTTCTTGTCACGATGATTTTCCACTTCACTCTGAAATTCTTTGAACTTTTCAAATGTTTCAGACTTATGTTCCATCAAGTAGATATACCCATATCTGCTCAAATCATCTGTGAAGTTCAGAGAATAACGATACTTGCCATGAGCCTTAACACTCATCGGACCGCATACATCAGTATGTATTACTTCCAATAAGTCAGTTGCTCGCTCCGGAGAACGGAGTCTTAGTCATCTTGCCCATGAGGCATGGTACGCAAGCATCAAGTGATTCATAATCAAGTGATTCCAAAATCCCATCAGCATGGAGTTTCTTCATGCGCTTTACACCAATATGACCTAAATGGCAGTGCTACAAATAAGTTGCACTATCATTATTAACTTTGCATCTTTTGACTTCAATATTATGAATATGTGTATCACTACAATTGAGATCCAACAAACCATTTTCGTTGGTGTGTATGACCATAGAAGGTTTTATTCATGTAAACAGAACAACAATTGTTCTCTAACTTAAATGAATAACCGTATTGCAATAAACATGATCAAATCATATTCATGCTCAACGCAAACACCAAATAACACTTATTTAGGTTCAACACTAATCTCGAAAGTACAGGGAGCTGCGATGATGATCATATCAATCTTGGAACCACTTCCAACACACATCGTCACTTCACCCTTAACTAGTCTCTGTTTATTCTGCAACTCCCATTTCGAGTTACTAATCTTAGCAACTGAACTATTATCAAATACTGAGGGGTTGCTATAAACACTAGTAAAGTACACATCAATAACATGTATATCAAATATACTTATGTTCACTTTGCCATCCTTCTTATCCGCCAATCACTTGGGGTAGTTCCGCTTCCAGTGACCAGTCCCTTTGCAGTAGAAGCACTTAGTCTCAGGCTTAGGACCAGACTTGGGCTTCTTCACTTGAGCAGCAACTTGCTTGCTATTCTTCTTGAAGTTCCCCTTCTTCCCTCTGCCCTTTTCTTGAAACTAGTGGTCTTGTCTACCATCAACACTTGATGTTTTTCTCGATTTCTACCTTCGTCAATTTCCGCATTACGAAGAGCTTGGGAATCGTTTCCGTTATCCCTTGCATATCATAGTTCATCACTAAGTTCTACTAACTTGGTGATGGTGAGTAGAGAATTCAGTCAATCACTATCTTATCTGAAAGATTAACTCCCACTTGATTTAAGCGATTGTAGTACTCAGACAATCTGAGCACATGCTCACCAGTTGAGCGATTCTCCTCCATCTTTTAGCTATAGAACTTGTTGGAGACTTCATATCTCTCAACTCGGGTATTTGCTTGAAATATTAACTTCAACTCCTGGAACATCTCATATGCTCCATGACGTTCAAAACGTCTTTGAAGTCACGATTCTAAGCCATTAAGCATGGTGCACTAAACTATCAAGTAGTCATCATATTGAGCTAGTCAAACGTTCATAACGTCTGCATCTGCTCCTACAATAGGTCCGTCACCTAGCGGTGCATCAAGGACATAATTCTTCTGTGCAGCAATGAGGATAAACCTCAGATCACAGATCCAATCTGCATCATTGCTACTAACATCTTTCAACACAATTTTCTCTAGGAACATATCAAAATAAACACAGGGAAGCAACAACACGAGCTATTGATCTACAACATAATTTGCAAAATACTACCAGGACTAAGTTTTATGATAAATTTAAGTTCAATTAATCATATTACTTAAGAACTCCCACTTAGATAGACATCCCTCTAATCCTCTAAGTGATTACGTGATCCAAATCAACTAAACCATGTCCGATCATCACGTGAGATGGAGTAGTTTCATTGGTGAACATCGTTATGTTGATCATATCTGCTATATGATTCACGCTCGACCTTTTGGTCTCCGTGTTCCGAGGCCATATCTGTATATGCTTGGCTCGTCAACTATAACCTCAGTATTCTGCGTGTGCAACTGTTTTGCACCCGTTGTATTTGAACATAGAGCCTATCACACCCGATCATCACGTGGTGTCTCAGCACGAAGAACTTTCGCAATGGTGCATACTCAGGGAGAGCACTTCTTGATAATTAGTGAGAGATCATCTTATAATGCTACCGTCAATCAAAGCAAGATCAGATGCATAAAAGATAAACATCACATGCAATCAATATAAGTGATATGATATGGCCACCATCATCTTGTGCTTGTGATCTCCATCTTCGAAGCACCGTCATGATCACCATCTTCACCGGCGTGACACCTTGATCTCCATCGTAGCATCGTTGTCGTCTCGCCAATCTTATGCTTCCACGACTATCGCTACCGCTTAGTGATAAAGTAAAGCATTACATCGCGATTGCATTGCATACAATAAAGCGACAACCATATGGCTCCTGCCAGTTGCCGATAACTCGGTTACAAAACATGATCATCTCATACAATAAAATTTAGCATCATGTCTTGACCATATCACATCACAACATGCCCTGCAAAAACAAGTTAGACGTCCTCTACTTTGTTGTTGCAAGTTTTACGTGGCTGCTACGGGCTTAAGCAAGAACCAATCTTACCTACGCATCAAAACCACGACGATAGTTTGTCAAGTTGGTGCTGTTTTAACCTTCGCAAGGACCGGGCGTAGCCACACTCGGTTCAACTAAAGTTGGAGAAACTGTCACCCGCTAGCCACCTTTGTGCAAAGCACGTCGGGAGAACCGGTCTCGCGTAAGCGTACGCGTAATGTCGGTCCGGGCCGCTTCGTCCAACAATACCGCCGAACCAAAGTATGACATGCTGGTAAGCAGTATGACTTATATCGCCCACAACTCACTTGTGTTCTACTCGTGCATATAACATCAACATATAAAACCTAGGCTCGGATGCCACTGTTGGGTAACGTAGTAATTTCAAAAAAATTCCTACGCACACGCAAGATCATGGTGATGCATAACAACGAGAGGGGAGAGTGTGATCTACGTACCCTTGTAGATCGATAATGGAAGCGTTAGCACAACATGGTTGATGTAGTCGTACGTCTTCACGGTCCAACTGATCCAAGCACCGTTACTCCGGCACCTCCGAGTTCTTGGCACACGTTCAGCTCGATGATGCACCTCGGGCTCTGATCCAGCAAAGCTTCGGGGAGGAGTTCTGTCAGCACGACGGCGTGGTGACGATCTTGATGTTCAACCGTCGCAGGGCTTCGCCTAAGCACCACTACAATATGACCGAGGTGGAATATGGCGGAGGGGGGCACCGCACACGGCTAAGGAATGATCACGAAGATCAACTTGTGTGTCTAGAGGTGCCCCCCTGCCCCCGTATATAAAGGAGCAAGGGGGAGGGGCGGCCAGCCTAGGAGGGGGCGCGCCAAGGGGAGTCCTACTCCCACCGGGAGTAGGACTCCTTCCTTCCTTGTTGGAGTAGGAGAAGGGGAAAGAGGGGGAGAGGAAGAAGGAAAAGGGGGCTGCGCCCCTTCTCCAATTCGGACCAGAGGGGGGGGGGGGCGCAGGCCTCCTTCCTTTTGGCCTCTCTCCTCTATTCCCGTATGGTCCAATAAGGCACATATACTCCCCGGCGAATTCCCGTAACTCTCCGGTACTCCGAAAAATACCCGAATCACTCAGAACCTTTCCGATGTCCGAATATAGTCGTCCAATATATCGATCTTTACGTCTCGACCATTTCGAGACTCCTCGTCATGTCCCCGATCTCATCCGGGACTCCGAACTCTTTCGGTACATCAAAACTCATAAACTCATAATATAACTGTCATCGAAACCTTAAGCGTGCGGACCCTACGGTTCGAGAACAATGTAGACATGACCGAGACATGTCTCCGGTCAATAACCAATAGTGGAACCTGGATGCTCATATTGGCTCCTACATATTCTATGAAGATCTTTATCGGTCAGACCGCATAACAACATACGTTGTTCCCTTTGTCATCGGTATGTTAGTTGCCCGAGATTCGATCGTCGGTATCTCAATACCTAGTTCAATCTCGTTACCGGCAAGTCTCTTTACTCGTTCCGTAATACATCATCTCACAACTAACTCACTAGTTGCAATACTTGCAAGGCTTATGTGATGTGCATTACCGAGAGGGCCCAGAGATACCTCTCCGACAATCGGAGTGACAAATCCTAATCTCGAAATACGCCAACCCAACATGTACCTTTGGAGACACCTGTAGAGCACCTTTATAATCACCCAGTTACGTTGTGACGTTTGGTAGCACACAAAGTGTTCCTCCGGCAAACGGGAGTTGCATAATCTCATAGTCATAGGAACATGTATAAGTCATGAAAAAAGCAATAGCAACATACTAAACGATCGGGTGCTAAGCTAATGGAATGGGTCATGTCAATCAGATCATTCACCTAATGATGTGATCCCGTTTAATCAAATAACAACTCTTTGTCCATGGTTAGGAAACATAACCATCTTTGATTAACGAGCTAGTCAAGTAGAGGCATACTAGTGACACTCTGTTTGTCTATGTATTCACACATGTATTATGTTTCCGGCTAATACAATTCTAGCATGAATAATAAACATTTATCATGATATAAGGAAATAAATAATAACTTTATTATTGCCTCTAGGGCATATTTCCTTCAGTCGTGTGTTGTGAGTGACAGTATATATAGTAAGTTAGTTCGAGTTGTCGACTCTTACTATGTGTGCTCCAAATTGTTAGGTTTTATCTGCCACTTCTGCTTCAGTACAACCCCCTATACCCCCTTCTAATTAAGGGTAGTCACTAGCTCGCTCGCTTCTGTGTGATTGAGCCACAATTTGTCGCAAGGAGCGGTAAATAGGTATATCCACCGTCTTTCCCTAAAAAAAGGTCTTTCCACCGTCTTTGGTGCCGTCAGCTTTTTCTCAAATTTGTGAATCTTTTTCGGTTTCATGATTTTTTTTCAACTTTGTTAGTGAAAGCTTTTCTAAAATCTGTACAAAATTTATAGTTTTTTTTACAAACTAGCAATTTTTTATAGGTAGAAATTTTGTTACAAAAAGATTCCCAAATTTTAAAAAAAGTTCACAAATTGGTGGATTAATTTTCTTTTTCAAAATCTCTGAATATTTTACAAAAATATTACGAAAAAAGAGATGCACTTTTTGGAAATCCGCGAATGCTTTGTTCGGCCCAACGGGAGCAATGTCGTCGCCTAGTGAGGGCCAAGCCCTAAAAGTTTTTTTTTCTTTTCTATCTTTTGTTTTATGTTAATTCTTTTTCTCTTTTTTGAGCATCATTCTTCTTTTAGAAATCTGTTAAAAAATTGAAATATTCTTGGGAATGCCAAAAAATATTCTCATCTTTAAATTTTGTTCAAATTTTTTAAGAATGTTTTCATTTTCGATTTTTTTGTTCACAAAATTAAGATTTGTTTGTGTTTAAAAAATAGTTTATTTTAAAGTACATGTTCTGAAATTTGTGTTCAACATCAATTGTTAGGAATTTGTTAGCAATTTTGAAAAATGTGTTTGATTTTATAAAATTTTCATACACAATTTATAATTTCAAAATTATTGAAAATTTTAAAGAAATGGCCAGAACATAAGAAAATGTTCATGTTGATTGATAATGATAGAAAATGCGAATAATAGAATCATTCAAATTAAAAAAACTACATTGTCACGAATGCACCCGTTAGCCTAATCTAGCACACTCCTCTGAACTGGTGGTTTTCTGGACTATGGATAAATGTCTCTTCTTGCAGCAGTATGACACGGACATATGAGGCATAGGTCTGAACGACTTCTGACACCGTTTGCACATCGCGACATGTCCGACCATTTATTGATCCTTTTTCACCGAGAAACCATAAGAAAATGCAAAATTTGTCAAAAATCCAAATTACCTGGCATAATGCCTTGAATTAGTCATAGAATATGGTGGAAATTTGTTTGGGTCATTTGCTGGATGTCGAAAAAAATGTTATTTCAAGCGAATCCTTGTAGCCTACGCGAACACCCTCCGTCGCAACATACTTGAAATGACCCCAACTTTTGCAAGTAGGTGGGCATGACCATGATAGGCATCCATTGTGATACGCCTGACCATATATCAGTATTTTTTAGCATAGAAAACTCCAAAAAAATGCAAAATTTGTCAAAAACCCAAAAAACTTGCATGGTGCCTTGTATTGTTTCTACAAGGCCATGAAAAGCAATCAAGTCATTTAAGGGATGTCAAGAATTAAGGTGCTCCCAAACGGACCCTTCTTGCCTATCCGAACACTCTCTGCTGAACATATTATTATTTTAAAAATTTCATTACTAACCGCAACTTTTCAATAGGTGGGTATGCCCATGTGAGCCATCCCTGTCTGGTTTGAACGACATTCGACCCCGTATGCATGTTGTGACACGTCCTACCATTTATCATCTTTTTCCCACGAAGAAAACTCTAGAAAATGCAACTTGTCAAAAACTAAAAAAATTGGCATGGTGCCGTGAATTAGTCATACAAGGCCATAGGAAAAAATTGGGGGACGTTTAAAGTATGTCAAGAAACAACGTGCTTTCAGACGGAGCCTTCTAACCTACACGAACACCGTCCTTTCAACATGGTGTATTTTTGGACATCCTTAAAATGACCCCAACTTTTGCAACCATGTAGGAATGCCATTGGTAGGCATACATATCATGTTTGAACAATTTCCGACACCGTATGAAAATTGCGACACGCCTGACCATTTATTGGTCTTTTTTAACTGAGAAAACTCTATAAATTGCAAATTTTGTGAAAAACAAAAAAACCTGGCATGGTACCTTGAATTGGCCATACATGGCCATGAAAATAAAAAGTTGGGGCCATTTCAAGGATGTCGAGAAAGAATGTGATCTCAGACGGAGCCTTCTTGCCTACTCGGAACAACATCGGTTGAACATGGTCTATTTTGGATATTGTTCAAATGACCCCAACTTTTGCAAGAAGGTGAGTGAAAGATCATGGATGTTGCCTTAGGGGTGTGTGTGAATAAGCATTTTAAAATAATTACGATTTAGGTTTGAACAAATGCGAGATAAAAATAACATTTTATTTGTCAAGCACAAAACCTAAATCGAGTAGGCTCACCTATGTGCACCAACAACTTATGCTAAGTAAGATAAACAACCGAGTGATAGCAAGATATATAACATGTAACACTATGGCTATCACAAAGTAAAATACATAATTAAAGGGCTCGGGTAAGAGATAACCAAGGCATGCAGAGACGACGATGTATCCCGAAGATCACACACTTGCGGATTCTAATCTCCATTTGGAGTGGTGTGAAGGCATAATGCTCCCCCAAATGTCATTAGGGCCACCGTAATCTCCTCACACCCTCGCACAATGCGCACAATGCAAGATGTCGTAATTCCAGTAAGAGACTCTTGAGGGCGGTCACTGATCCAATACAAATAGCAACCCTTGGGAGCGGTCACCGAACCCGTACAATTGACAACCCTTGGGGGCGGTCAGCGGAACTCGTACAAATTGCTCAGGGCAATCTCCACAATTTGATTGGAGACCCCGACGCTTAGCTCGAAGCTTTCCACCATAATGATTGATCTCCGCGACACCACCAAGCATCTAGGGCGCCCAAGCACCCAAGAGGAATAAGCTCTAGGTTACCAAGCACCCAAGAGTAATAAGCTACTCAAACTTCACTTCCACATATTATCATGGAGAACTCAAAGCTATGCACCAAATGCAATGAAAGGGGCACACGAAGTGCCCATGTCATTCTCCCCCAAATCCCACCACAACAACTAATGCTATGGAGAAAAATGAGCGGAAGAACAAAGAGAAGAACACAAAGAGCTCCAAGTCTAGATCAAAAGGGGTTCCCCTCACTTAAGAGGGGAAAGTGATAGGTGGAAATTTGGATTTAGATCTCCTCTCTCTTTTCCCTCAAGAATTAGCAAGAATCATTGGAGGAATTGAGAGATAGCAAGCTCAAAGAAGGTCAACAATGAAGGGAAAACATGATCTCAACGGATAAGATCCATTAGGGAGAAGACCCCTTTTATAGGTGGGGACAAATCCAACCGTTATGGCACAACCCGCAGTAAAGCGGTACTACCGCTTCATGCGGCAGTACCTAGAGAACTACGATACTAAGTTGATCGACAGAGCGGTAGCACTGCGCTAAGCGGTACTACTGGGCAGTACTACTGCCCTAGTACTTTGAAAGCTGCAAGGGACTACAGAGCAAAAAGCTAAGCGGAAGTGTGATAGTAGTAGGCAGCAGAAGTACTGCGTCAAGCGGTACTACCGCTGGAGTAGGAGCGGTACTACCGTGCCCTACAGCCGTCGATGCGGAAAAGAGTCCAGTAGACCAAATATAAGCGGTAGTTCCCATGGCACTGGACTGCGGAGGTACCGCGCAAGCGGTATTACTGCTAGAGAGCTTCAAAATAGCGCAAGCAAAACATATGGAAGTAAGAAGACCAGAACTGCCATAACTTCTGCAAACGGGATCTGAAATCAGCAAACTCAAGCTAGTTGGGTAGAGAACGACAAGTACTATCCAATGATAATAGGATAAGGAAGAGAACCTTCCCAAATATGACCCGACAAAAACCCCAACATAAAAAACACAACAGATGATGCATACGAAATCCATTTTCGATGAACTTGAGCTTGTCATGAAGATGACCACACACTAGAAAACTCACATTGAGAAAAGCCAAACAAGAACCAAGAAAGATGATGCCAATGATGCAATGGTTTGAGCTCTCTATAAATGATACGATCAAGCTACTCACTTGAGAGTCCCCCTTAGATAGTACGACAATCAATCCTATAACCCGATCTCTAAACTAGCACCATGAGACCGGTAAAATAGAAAACCTATCAAGGTTAAACCTTTGCCTTGTGCAAAATCCACTTGAGCTAGATGATGACAATCTTGACCTTCTCAAGTTGGACCACCTTTCTCGATTTCGCACGCTCGATGAAGACTAGTAGATTGCTCCCCACTCCACCATGGGTGAGATACTCTTCGTCACATCTTCACAAGTCCATTGTCAACACAATGAACGGCAAGCTTCAAGCACGTGATCTCTTCATGATGCTCCGCTTGAACTTGTACACCGCAGCCTTGATGACGATATTCACTTGATGTCATCCTCCATAGGTTATATATGTCTTCCTTTTGATGCACGCCCATGAAAACATACCTAACCCCAAAAAGAACTCTCACATAGACCATGTGTTAGTACACAAAGCATAATGGACAATGCTTACCATACCAAGAGGTCACTTGATCCATTGGTACATCTTCTACAATTTTGTGAGTTGATCAACTTGATTCACTCTTTGACTTAGTCTTGGTCGTCCTTGTATTGTATCTTCTTATAACCTTGAAACCAACAGATGGTCTTCAATCAAAACCTATGGACACACCCTTAAAATATAATTCAAGGTAATAATTACTCCATAGGGATTGGTATCAATTACCAAAACCAAACATGGGGACCATGCTCTTTCGGTGAGCATATCCATGGTAGACATCCATGCCAGGTTTGAACGATTTTCAACACATCGTATGCAAGTTGTGGCATGTCCGACCATTTATTGGCCTTTTTTCAACGAGAAAACTATAGAAAATGCAAAAGTTGTCGAAAACCCAAACAACTTGGCATGGTGCCATGAATTGGTCATACAAGCCCATGAAAAAATTAGGCCATTTCAAAGATGTCGAGAAACAACGTGCTTTCAGACATAGCCTTCTAGCCCACCGGACACCCTCCATTCAACATGGTCCATTTCTGGACATTTTTGGACTCCAACTTTTGCAAGCAGGTGGGAATCCTTATGTAGACATCCATGCCAGGTTTGAATGATTTTCGACATGTGTATGCAAGTTGCAACACGTCCGACCATTTGTCGGCCTTTTTGACCGAGAAAACTCCAGAAAATGCAAAATTTGCCGAACACTAAAACAACTTGGCATGGTGCCTTGAATTAATCATATACAAGTCAATGAATGGGGTCCTTTGATGGATGTTGATAAACAACGTGCTGTCAAGCGGAGCCTTCTGGCCTACCCAAACACCCTACGTTAAACACGGTACTTTTTGGACATTCTTGAAATGACCCCAACTTTTGCTAGGCGGGCCCATGATAGACATCGTTTGAAGAAAAAAGTACTTAAACTTATAATTTAAACATGTACTTAAAACTGTTATATTAAGTTTTTAACATAACTAATAAATACAATGGGGTTAAATTGAAAACAGTTAATGTTTTTCTTAAAAAACATTTAATAAATATTTGCAGGAAAATATAATTTAAAAACATAAATTAAAATAGTTACTTAAAACTATTATTTTGGTATTCCAAAAAATATTTTAAATTATTTAAAATGTTAAAATGAAAAATTTTCAGAAAGGAGGAAAATGAATTAATGAAAAAACAGAAGAAAAAGAGGAAAAAATAGAAAATGAATTAATGTTTTTATTTTTCTAAAAATTTTCAGAAAGGAGGAAAATGAATTAATGAAAAAACAGAAGAAAAAAGGAAAAAATAGAAAATGAATTAATGTTTTTATTTTTCTATTACTGCTTTTCCAATATTATCTTTTTTTCCTGTTCTTTTTTTTCTGTTTCTTTTACATTGTTTTAATTTTTCTTTCTTGTTTCCTTTTCAAATTTATTGCTCTTTTCAAAAAATGTTCTTGATCACGATTTTTTTGGAAATTTCGGAAAATGTTAATGTTTTGAAAAGTTGTTTATAATTTCAAAAAATGTTTGTTTTCAATTTTTAAATAAATTTTAAAGTTGTATGGGTTTTTCAGAAAAATGTTATTATTCTCAAATTGTTCAGAATGTTAAAAAATGTTCCCATTTTCGATTTTTCTCAAAACTCAAATATTGTACATGTTTTAAAAAATGTCCGTTTTTACAAAAATTGTTCGTAATTTAGAAAAACGTTCAATTTTTTCAAATATTCATGTTTTCCTATTTTCTCATAAATTCCAAATATGTATTCTTGTTTTTGGAAAAAATTTCAGAATGTTAAATCCCGTTTTCAGTTTTTTTTCTCTAAACTCAAAAAATGTTTGGGATTTTTTTAAAAAATCACACTTTTGAAAAGTTCTTTAGAATTTGGAAAATATTCCCACTAACAAGTTTTGTTCTATAATTCAAAAAATGTTTGCATTTTTAAAAAAAAATCGGATTTTCAACAATTGTTTCTGTCATAAAGGCATGTTTTTTGAAAAAAGATAAATTTTCAAATTTTGTTCGAGTTGTTCAAACAATTGTCGGAGTTTTAAACATTACTCACTTCTTGGAAATTTCTTTATACTTTCCAAAAAAAGATTGAAAAATATCCAAAAATTCGCCGGATTCTGTGTTGCACTTAGCTCTTAAAGTGGCGTGCTCAATGTTAGTCACCAGTCAGGTCGAGCTCTTCTGTGTGAGCTATAGGTCCGGAGTTTGAATGCTTGCATGGTCGTTCTTTGTTCTTTTTTTTGGACATTAGGGGCGTGTTTGGTTGAAGTTTACAATAGTAGTTGTATTGCATGTCCATCTCTAGCCAGTCTGGTTGCTGAAAAACAACCTCATATGCAGCAGATGCAACCTGTTTGGTTGCCTGCATCGCATCGAGAGGCACTTACCCCCCTATTGTTTGGTTGCCCGCATTTGTGCTTAGGGTGTGAGCAGATGCAAACTTCAGCTGTTTGGTTACAAACAACGTTTGTGTTCTGCTTACTCCATTCAAATGTGATGGCCTTACCACCACACATGATCAGCACAACAACAACATCACAACAGCAAAATCAAACAAAGCAAGTAATGTAATGACAACAAACTTAACACAGCAAACTACTCAACTAGATAGCATAAGTCTAGATTAAGAGCAGGGGCATCCTCCTTCCCTGCTGTGCCAGACTGCTGCTCCTGGCCAAAATATGAACATGTTCCCAGCACAAGTCTCGCCACACACCCTAAAAGTTCTCCACTAACACCTGACTTAACTTAACTACATAGCCTGCTCGATGCCACCAAGGCAGTTGTGCTTGCTGCAACGATACCTGCACATCACCAACGAGTCGTGGTTGTAGACCTGAACCTCCAGTCCGAGTCCGGAGATGCGCACAACGACGAGGTCACCGGGGACGATGTGGCAGCGGCGGTAGAAGTAGTTCCACCCCCGGCCAAGCACCATCTGGCCCTCGAAGTTCTGGACTTACACCCAGAACACGCATCGCTTGTTGGCTGAGAGCCTGACCACGCGCGGGAGTCGCTTGATGACCAGCCAGGTGTTCATCACCTCCACGAACTTGGGAGGGACGACGAGCATGGCGAGGTCCTTGTTGTCCTTGATCTGCTGGTAGAATCTCATCGGCTCCCTAGCTCCCTCCTCGTGGCCCTGCCTCGGAGATCGTCCCCTTGAACGAGGCACGCTCATGAAGGCGATCCTGTCAGGCAGGTCCACCGTCCCAAGCCACCTGTTCGTGGGGATGAAATCCTCGACGTGCTCAGCTCCGGCCACGACCTGAGCTCCTCCACCCGCCACATCCCAGTTAGTCTTCAGTACCTTGTCAGGCAACATGACAAGTATTAGTATCAAACAAAGCAAGCAAGCAAACAAGCAAGCAAATGCCACTAATCAGTGGCACTGATCAGTGGCATTTTCCCAACAGCAAGTACCATTGATCAGTGGCATTTTCCCAACAGCAAGTGCCATTGATCAGTGGCATGTGCTCATGGCCAAATGGCAATGATCAGTGGCACCTGGTGTTGGGCAAGAGCACTAATCTACTTGCTGTAGTGCAAATGGCACTGATCAGTGACTTGCCCAATATCAAGTGCCATTGATAAGTGCCATTTTTCCCAACAGCAAGTGCCATTGGGCAAATGCCACTTACCAATGACACTTGTTGTTGGGCAAGTCACTGATCAGTGGCATCTTCTTTGCTGCAACTGGCACTGACCACTGCACTATCCTAAACAAGGAAACATTTAAAAATAGCAACAGTAAGTGCCAATAGCACCCATGTGCAGCCATGCAGATTTGGGACCATCCTAAAATGGTCCTACTACATGCACGTATAGCATCCACTCATGGCACAAACCCTAGCTTCAACATGCAACATGAAACAAGGACATGATCCTAACATGAACATGCCATCAGTCAACATGATTCTAGCATTCGTCACTCAACATGAACATGATTCTAGCATGAACACAGCTACTAGCATCTAGCACAAATCTAGCATGTAGTAGGACTCGGACTAGCATGATTCTAGGATTCTAGCATGAACATGAATCTAGCATGTAACACAGCTACTAGCATTCTAGCATGAACACAAGCATTAGCACACGCACTGTACATAACAAGAACAGATCTGTCCGATTGGATTCAATTGGGATCACATCCAATCGGATCTGCTAGAATTCTATCAATCCTAGCACATGCCTAAGAAATTAACCGCAAACCTACATCTAGGAGCAAGATTTGAGGGGATTTGACTCACCGGAGCACGCGCAGCGCGGCGAATCGAGGCCGGGGTGAAAACCCTGGCGGGACGATAGAGGTGGCGGAGCAGAGGACGAGCCGGCCCCGACGACGGCCTGCGGCATTGGCCCCGTGCTGAACGCCATGCCAGAGGTCGAGAAGGACGGCCTGCCGACCGGAGAAAACCCTTGGACGGGGGTCAAGAAAACCCCCGAGCCCAATGGTGTCCTAAGAAGGGGTGGCTCCGTCGACGGCGCCGGGAGGTCCGAAATCGGCGGCGGAGCAGGAGCGGCCGGCACCGCATTGGCCGACACTCGTGGAGGCCGGCAGCAGATGGGGGACAGCGCCCGCAACGCCGAGGCCAGGTCGCGACCCGAGTTCTGCAGCCCGGCCAGCCAGCGCTCCTGGATGTTGGCGATGCGCTGGTCGACCGGGGTCAGAGGACGGAGCGGCGGTGGGCGTGGCGGAGCCATCGGAGCAGAGGAGAGGAGAGGGATGGGCGGTGAGGGAGAGAGAGGGAGCGATGGGAACAGTGCGCCTGGGCGGTGACAGGAGAGTGGGGGCGAGTAATGAGACGTCGCCTCCGTCTCTCGCGCTGCCCGAGGTGTGCAACTGCCCCACACGCGCGGCCGCGCCCGGCCAGGCTTACGAGAAACTGCCGATTCGGCAGTTCCCGCCGGGCCAGACTGCGGGCTGCTTTGAGGTTCGTGCGGGTCTCAAACCGCATGCAGCCCAACCAACCAAACAGGCCGTGTACATTCCGCACGGGCCTGGTTGGGCTGCATGCGGGCAACCAAACACGCCCTAGATCGCTGCCCTACTGTATGTGTGCGTTCGCTATAGCGGTCAGCTCTATGGGCGGGCCCAATCGGGGGTGCATACGGCGTGTACATGCAAAAATAGGTATAAGTTGTTAGAAGTCCATATTACGCTTTATATGTTTATAGTGAAAGGGATTGTACCGAAGTGGGACTCTCTGCCTGCATAAAGTTCTAAAATGCCATGCCGATAACTTAATTCAACACAAGAGATGGCGGCTTTAGAACGAAATGATTTGTAGGCCATTTTAGCAACAAAGAAATGGACCAATAACACTACTCCCTCTGATTCATATTAAGTTATCAGCGACAATTAATATGGATTGGATGCAGTACTTTGTATTAAACCAGTGACAATTATTCATTTTGATTCTGTAAAAAATCCTTGCACCTGCAGGAAGGTAAAGAAATGGAGTATGCTGTAATTAGCCCTTCTGATTCTGTCAAATCTCACAAGCCTTTCATAGCGCGAACGCATTAAACACAATAGAGAGACAAATCCTTTGCATTTACCAGGCGGATCACAAATCAAATTTAATTTACCCGCCTATATATAGCATCGACCTACGTCCCCCCAAATCACAGGCAAAACACAAACAGGATAGCAGCACGAGGAAAACAAACCTTCTTCGTCCCCAGAGGAAAAAGCAGTCGTTCCACTCCCAGTCCCACTCCCACCCACAATGGCCGCCAGTCCCAAGCCCCAGCTCCTCCTCCTCGTCGTCGCCGCTGCCGCCGCCCTGGTCGTCGCGTCCTGCCACGCGGCACGGCTACCACAGGCCACTGCAGGTACAGATCACTCTGCAACTCCGGCCGGTCTCACTTGCATACATTTAGTAGTACATGTTTTCTCTCTCCCTTTCTTTCTGACGTGGTCGGTCGGTCGGTCTCGACGTTTGTGCGTGCGTGCAGGTGGAGGCTTGGCGGCGGAGAAGTCGCACAGGGACTCCAGCTGCCTGGAGCTCACGCAGGTGCAGTGCCAAATTACGCCGTGCACCAATTACTGCTTCAGCATCGGGCTCAACACCACGGGCTGGTGCACCTTCAAAGGCCTCAACGTCTACTGCTGCTGCCCTGTCCCGGCCGCCGGAGCCACCACCGCCGAGCTGCCGGCCTCCTTGTCTCCCTCTGGCCCTCAGGCCGGTTTAGTTTAGCCACGTAGGCCTAGCTAGATCATCATGCCCACTGTGGAATGAGCCGCTTCATATATATTTTTACCAACATTGTAGAGAGAGATGTTGAAACCCACGTGTGATGTATCATCATCAGCAATAAAGTTTGCAAAACTCAAATGTATCGGTCGGCTGTACAGGTTGGCTAGGCATTAATTACCGAAAAAAGCCTTTTCCCCGCTTTATACATAAAGCAATATGACCGAACCGATACAAAGTGATGAAGGAACCCACTTATGAAGTAGATCAAGGATAAACATAAAAATAAAAGTAGCCACACCCCAACAAGAAGCACCCAAGACTACTGGCTAGAGGAGGAAACCACGCCTCCAAAACAAACCACCGGATATCGCTGCAATGTACACACCAAACTGTCGCCGGAGAGGGCCCCCCGCCCTCTCCCTCCGGGCCGTGGAGCACCGATCCGGAGCCGAAGGGACTAGCCATTGATTTGATGATACGATGCTGTTTTTTGTGACACTATCAGGGGGAAAGGCTCCTCGCCGGAATTTTTTCATTTCAAATGAACGGAAGAGTGTATACAAGTACGCTTATCGTGGGGAAATTACATCATGGCATAGACCGGCGTGTTCCTTTTTTATCACTGAATTTGAATTCCAAAAGGTCAGATCATCAATGATGTTGATAACTGTCACCGAGGCATCTACGTGGAGTTGTCGAAGAACCATAGCCTTTCTAGCGTCCCAGATTTTCCATAGCACGACGAGTATGATGAAGGGGCTGGTGGAGATCAAAACTTGTCGAACGACCTAAAAGGTCCGCTGAATGCTGATAGCACGTGAGATGCCCCGAGCAATAGGGTATGTGAAGGATATGTGTTGACAATCCTCTAAAACATCTGGGGTAGGTCGAGTCGTCTTGCAAGGTTTTTCTGTAGAGGGTCCAGCTGAAGATCTTGAACTTTGCCGGCACACGCGATTCTCAGATGGCATATAGTTTGGAGTTTCTCATTTGATTGTGGAAACTGTCGCACTTATGTCAAGGATTTGGCTACGAAATATATTTACCGGTGAGGGGTGGGGGAATTAAACCAAAAATTACCGGACAAAATCTCTTAAATTTTTTGAATTTGAATTTCTTTTATTGTATATAAGGAATGTGAACGGTGAATCTAGGTAACGACTCAGGAACGGTCTTATCTCGGTGGTGGACATGCTTTCCATGGTAGTGGGTTCGGTCCCTCCACTTTCTCTGGCTTACTATTTTTTTTACGTTAATGTTTAAAAATTTATAAGAAGAAGACTCAGAATTCTCTATCTGAATGAGAAAAGGAGTAATTTCCGCACAAAGTCTCACAAACGCAAAACATAAAACCAAGACCAAAGAAACCAAGTACTATTCACCTCATAGGAAACCAATGGCCTAGATCATTACCTCATAAGAAACTAGACCACACGATTTGGAACCCAGACGGACATGACACAAATCCCACATCTTGAGTGATAAGCCAAGATAACAATATCACACCTGAAGGAATAAAGAAAAGAAAAAAAGCAGCCCCTCCTTGTGATGTTGCAGAGACCTTTTGTTATAGTGAAAAACAATGCTGATAGAGGGTGGATGCTCGTAGTTGATCGGGTCGGCATGCTGCAATGTTAGTATTTATCACAACTGGTAGTTGGCAAAGCAGTCATATACAAAGACCGTGTGTAATGGGTGTGCGTATACTTGAGAGAGTTGGACAAATACATTTGCCATCCCGAATAACTACATCTGCCATCCCGGATGGCAACTAAACCGCCATTCCGCGTGTATCTAACGTAGCTCCGCCAAGACGGGAACATATCTGGTGCACCGGAGCTTGTGGTGCTACCGGTGCACTGAACTCACATTGTGATTTTAAAATGTTCAAAAAATTCTGAAATTTTTTTAGCACACTCACACAACATCAATATAGGTTGTCACAAAATTTCAAGTCAAAATTTGAATTATAACTCGAAAAACAAAAACGGCAAATTCAACACTGAATAGTACATAACATAACTTGGGCTTCAGATTTGGCCCGTTATCACACTGACGTCAAATTTGTCATTTTTGTATCTCAAAAAATATTTCAAATTTTTACACTAATTTTTGTGAAATCATACATTGATGTTGTGTTAACGTGCTAGATTTTTTTTTTAGAATTTTTAAAATATTCTATGGCATCCGGTGCACCAGTAGCACCACAAGTGCGGGTGCACCAAATACAGTCCCCCGCCAGGACGTGTGGGTATATTTGTTTCGTGCCACACGCGCAGGGTGTTGATGAGTACTAGTTGGGCACGAAGTAGCTGCGTCCACACGTGTGGGCAATTTTAATGTTCGCCCACACAGCCCGGGTGGGCTTCCTCCTGCTCACGCCACACATGGTGTATGGGCGGATGTCTAATATGCCGCACGTGTGAGCGTTGACAAGACCCTACTTTTATTCTGTAAAATCCGTGCAGAATTTGGCTAGTGTAAACAAGATCGTGCAAATCAGCTCGTAGAAGAATTCACTCGAAGGTGGATCTCTAGCATAGAAATCCTGCATTTACACAGGCAAATCCTGCATTTACCAGGCAAATCCCAAAAAAATCCTGCATTTTCGGATTTATCAAAGCGAATCAATAGCAGATTGACCAAAATTTCACTCGCCTATATAACCACCACGTACGTCCAACTAGACGACACACACCTCAAACAATCGAGCTAGCAGTATTACTATTTTCTTCTCCACGATCATCACCAAGAAAATGGCCATGGCCAGTCCTAGCACTGCTCTCCTCCTCGTCGCGGCCGCTCTACTCTTGGCGTCGTGCTGCCAGGCATCGCCATCACCACCGCACGCCATCTCAGGCATGTTCGTCCACGGCTACACACCATGCATATGCACAACGATCGTGCCCGCGGAGAAGTGCACATGTTGTTTCTATGTTGTCCTGACGTATGCAGCTGTGCTCGTGCATGTAGGCGGCGAGGCGAAGAAGGCCGCGGACGTCGTGCCCGCGGAGACGGACCCGGCCAAGTGTGAGATGATGGTGCCCTGCGACGGGGAGAAGTGCACCGAGCACTGCGTCCGCATCGGGCTGGGCAACGCGCGGGGCTTCTGCTCCTTCCACGACTTGCACTTCGAGTGCTGCTGCCCCATGCCGCCGCCCCTGCGCTCGCGCCGCCTCTCCTCCTCCGGCTCGGTTTAGATAAACTAGCTAGGAAGCTCTTCACCCGTGCGTGTAAGAGATGGATCCCTCGTCCGTGTGTGCTTGCAAGCGTGGTGTGGACAGAGATCGGAGTACACGCGTCGATCAGCAATAAAGTTTGTTCTGGCCTTCTGGGGCAGTACAGATATGCGTCTTGTGTTTCCAAAACAAAAAGAAACTAAGAAACTTTTGAATGTTCTTGCCAAAAGAATAACTTTGAATGCGTCGATCAACTTCTATATCAAAAAGACTTTCTCACGGGCAAAAGGTTACAAAGATCCAACAAATCTCACCCGTTCAACAGTGGTCTAGGTATATAGCGTTAAACATGTGACATCAACTCGTAATTCATGTCTTACCTAATATCAACATCAATGTTAACCAAGTAATTCAAATATCAACGTGCAATATACATCTTATGAATGTGCATTGCACGTACTATTCCTAGTAAGCATAAGAGGTCAAGTGATTTTTTTAAATAAAAAACTTGCCTTGTTAATTGTTCAGTTTTTGGAGGGCATGGAAAGTAGATGTGGTCAATACAAACATGATGTACTAGTAATTGGCGTTGTATCTTATGAATCCGGCATCCCTTGTGCATCCCTGTAGCCAGTCATCGTCTATCGTCCGATTGTAATCCTCAGCCTCGCGTGCATTGGCCCATATTTTACAGAAAATGCCCACCTGTAGAAAATTAGGCATGTGAATTTTCTGAAAATCCCCCTGAAGCTAGCTCTCCCAATTCCTTACTCCCGATCGTTTCTCTCCCGATCTCAAATCAAACCCGCGACCCGTATCTACCCAGTCAAAGAAAAAAAAACCTACGTCGTATTAAGTGAATCTGACATCTGTCGTGAATCCTTGTATCCTCTTCTTTCCAGCCACCCGATCTAAATCGAGCGTGTCTACTTTGTTTGAGCAGGTTTTTTTCTTTGACGGGAGAGATACAGGTCGCAGGTTTGATTTGAGATCGGGAGAGAAACGATCAGGAGTAAGGAATTAGGAGAGCTAGCTTCAGGGGGGTTTTCAGAAAATTCACATGCCTAATTTTCTACAAGCGGGCATTTTTCTGTAAAATATGGGCCAATAATGCACGCGAGGCTGAGGATTACAATCGGACGATAGACCATGGCTGGCTACATGGATGCACGAGGGATGCCGGATTCATAAGATACGACGCCCTAGTAATTTGCACACCCTTTGCATGTCAAGCTTACGGTGTAATACCAAATCATCATACTAACCGGTAATTATAATGGAATGTTAAAATTCTAGTGCAAAATTGTGGAAGCTTATTGCGCAAAGTTTTTTTTTCCCAAAGAAGGCTCTCGAGGCGCATTGAAATCCTTTCGTTTTTCAAGCACAAAATCGAAATATTGGAAGAAAGGGAAAACATGATATTTGATGTAATAATAACTATTCACATTCTTATGTTTTATCTACTTCTATTGTCATGTCAGAAGTTTCACTTATGTTTTCTTGTGCACTCTGCCCCATGGGTGCTCATAAATTGACGTTCAACAAATAAAAAAGAGCAAAATATAGTGACTTTGTACTGTGGTTCTTTTCATGTTTGTGTCCATTCTAACTGGCCTCGCTAATGTCATGCTCGTTTTTCATTTGAAATAGAAGAAAGAAGATGAGGAAAGATATGTATGATGCATGTATGCAAGTACCATGCTGCTCCTACATCTTCCTAGACAGATATAGCGGATTTGTTATTTCGCAGGTGCCCGAAATTCCTTTTTGTGTCAGTCACTTTTTTTCCTTCCTTCCCTCTTGACTGGACCTCGCCGAAGAAGAAACAATCTCGTCGAAGAAGAACCAGCCCCATCATCTATCTTAGGGTGAAGTCATGGGTGGTGCAGGGAATCACTACAACATCATTATCTATCTTAGGGAGGGCGTCCTATCATGTGAATCCGACACCCCTCGTGCATCCCTGTATCCTTAGCATTTTGGTTCATCCGATCTACATCGTGTGTATTTGCTCAGCTGTTGACAACTTTTGCAACAAACCGCCCGCCTTCAGCCCTGTGCCTCCGCAAGTTAACCAGGTAAATTTGCATGGGCACCCCTGCACATACCAGACGCGCGAACCCCATGTCCCGATCACCATGGCGGCGACTGGCGGCGACTTGCGGGTACATACAGAAGAACTGAACATACACCCTAACCTTCCACAAAGAAGAGACCCCGGCGGCCAGACGCGTATACTCGTAGGTCAATACAGTATCTCAAAATCATCCCTCTACCCTTGCCTTGTCCGCTTATCGTGCATAGTGTTTGAAAGCAGATCGCTTTTCTTCAGCCCAGGAGAATTAATGAGTAAAACAATGATCCGATTTGTATGTATACATGGATTCTTCTTAACTTGATGTAAACAGGGATTTCTGTGGTACACATGATGCGATCAAGCTCATACTCATTGTTCGAAATTTTGCTAGTGTGTAAACTTTATTCTGAATACACCTCGTCATGCTGACATCTCTGTGGGTGCCGCCAATTTTGCTGTAAAGCCGGGAATAGTTCTTCCTGCTTTTACCTGCACATACATATATTGATGGTAGACTCTAATTCTACCCCAAGTGTCATTTGAAATGTCATCGGGCCTTTCCATTAGCATTGTTGGCTAAATCAAAATTGGGATGTACTTCTCATGGCAAATAGTGTCCCCTTTTTCTGGTTACTTTCAGAGGCTTATCGTGTATACTTATTGCTGCAGCAATGGGATCTGCAAATAGTTGGCAAATGCAGATGAACAAGGAAGGATTTAGTACACCCATAAAGAAAGCAAGTGTTCCTGTCACTATAAGTCAATTCCTTTCACCGACCATTGTCGTATTCTGTTCAGTTATTTGTGCATGAAGATTCTTACTGATTAATTATTTATTGTGTAGTGCTCATCTTTTATACCTGAATGTGAAGAAAATTTGAAGCCTAATGTGAGAGAAAAACTGAGAGCTTTCAAAGGAGTTTACATTGTCATTTTCAGTCATCAGTCATAGGATAAACGAAAATGTTGGGCAGGACCATGGTCCAGCCGAACCTACACTCGAAGCCATTGATTCCTGGACACTGTTCCTATGGATCTGTGCATGATTGATTAAACAAGTCATGGCGGGAAGAGTTTGCATGGTAAAGAATGCATGGCGCGAACCGTTGAAGGGAGTTGACGGGTGTGGTCATGCATGGGGCGAGTAGTTTACTCTAGGTTATGAGCCAAACATCACTAAGCAAGCCTACTCAATTCTTATACAATAGGCAATATAATAGTCAGACTCCAACGGGCATGGAAATGTTGTCTTCATGCATATCAACACTGTTCATTATTTGTTTATTTGTTTGATATGCGTGATAGCTCTCTCCCCAAGAGTAGCAATGAGTAGGCTATGGCTGACAAAACGAAGCCTAGTGCCTTCAGTTTATATGATGGTGCCCGAAAAGAATGATAAAAGTAAGTATATTTCTTGTTGTCATAATAATTTTTGTGTTTTTTTGTGTGTGTTTACACAGTTTGCAAAGACTATTCTCACCTACTCCATCTCATGCAGGAACTTTATGAGTAAACATTTGCAAGCTTAGAGCATCTCTAGTGGCTTGTGTAAATTTGGTAGTCTATATCTTCACATACACAATGGTGTAAATTTTTTTCATTTTAGACAACCTCAGTTTTTTAGTGGATTGTCTAAATTTGATAGTCTATGTCTCCAACGGCTATATTTTCAACAGCTACTTTTCCAACGACTCTATTTCCAACGGCTATATTTTCAACGGCTATATTCCAGGTCTATATATACCACCCCTCCCACCTCTCATTCACCAATCCTGGTTGTGCCTTCTCATTCCTCTTCTGAATTCCTTTGTCTTCTCTCACACAACAGAATGATGAGTGGAAACATTTCTTCTTTGGATATGCTCATGAATTCGTCGTCGTCTTCATCTGACGACGACGAACGTCTTCATCTGACGACGACGAACTCATTCTTGTAGCATTCGCAGAGCGCGAGAAGGAAGAGCAGAGGAATCGTCGACGCCATGGCGGTTCCAAGCATGGACGTCAGACAATCAATCGAGCAAGAGATGCATGATTTGTTCTACTATGGAATGACTACTTCGAAGAAAGTCCTCGCTATCCCGAAAACTTATTTCGGCGAAGGTTCGTAATTAGTACATTTACTTAATGTCTGCCTATTTTTCACCTCCCTATCTCATTTACATTTTTACGAACAGGTTTAGGATGTCTCGTAATTTGTTTAATCGCATAGCTGAAACTATACTTCAACATGATTATGATGGTTATTTTACGCAAAAAAGAAGTTCTTGTGGACTTCTTGGGTTGCATCCGTTGCAAAAGATGACCGCAACAATGCGAATGCTAACTTATGGAATAGCAGCTGATAGTGCCGATGACTACATCCGGTCTGCAGAAGCTACTAATCTAGAGGCTTGCAAGAAGTTTGTGATCAAAATTTGTGAAGTCTTTGGGAACCAATACCTGAGATCTCCAAATGAAGAAGATACTACAAGATTACTTGCAATAGGGGAGGAAAGAGGATTCCCTGGTATGTTAGGGAGTATAGATTGTATGCACTGGGGTTGGAAAAATTGCCCAAAAAAATGGCATGGCATGTTTAAAGGTCATGTGAAAGAGCCCACAATGATCTTGGAAGCAGTTGCTTCCCAAGATCTTTGGATTTGGCATGCTTTCTTTGGTTTACCAGGGTCAAACAACGATCTGAATGTTCTTCAACGTTCTCATGTGTTTGCAAAGCTAGCTGAAGGTGAAGCTCCAGAAGTGAATTATACCATCAATGGTCATCAATACACAATGGGGTATTACCTTGCAGATGGCATATATCCACGGTGGGCAACATTTGTGAAGACCATACCATCTCCACAAACAAGAAAGAAGAAACATTTTGCCCAAAGGCAAGAGGCGGCTAGAAAGGATGTGGAACGAGCCTTTGGAGTTCTGCAATCCCGTTTTGCCATTGTCCGAGGACCTGCGAAAGGATGGAAACGTAAAGAAATCGGTGATGTCATGAAAGCTTGTGTCATAATGCACAATATGATAGTTGAAGACGAACGACACACTGGTCAGCAAAACAACACTTATGAGGCAATGGGAGAAAGAGTCAGGGTGTCCTCTACTCATGCGGAAGAGCTGAGTGCATTTATTCAGATGCATCAGCAAATTAGAAACAAAGATGAACATTCTCAGCTTCAAGATGATCTAGTTGAGCACCTCTGGCAGAAGTTTGGACACGAATGATGTAGTACAAGTAACTTTGTAGTCTATTTCCTTTCATCTAGTTTTTCATGTATGCATAAGAAATAGTTGAAGTGATAAATAGTTCAAGTCACAAATAGTTGAAGTGACAAATAATTCAAGTGACAAATAGTTCAAGTGATAAGAAATAGTAGACAAAACAACAAATGAAGGTCAACCAGATGTGTTCTGGCAGCGAGCAATGATCTCATCTTGTTTATTCTTGTAGAATTGCTTCTGTGCATCACTCATATGAGATGTGTCCATGAGCATGATTTTCTCATCTAATTCAAACTGTTTCCGTGCATCCTCCTTCTCTTGCAATGCAATCTGCTTCTCTTGCAATTCAAAAGCTCTCGCGTAGCGAGCAATTTTTGTGGCCTCTTTGATATCATCCTTCTCTATCTTCTGTGCCCACACACTTTCTAATGATAACTTGCAACCACTATCATTGGATTCAGAAGTTTTACCTTTCCTCAAACGTTCATTCTTGTCATGCTTCGTACCAGGAGGTCTTAGCTCTTCTTCAAGAGCATCAGTGCATGCGCCGAAGTCTTCATCGTTGGATGTTGTACCCGGACTAGCATCCGAGGTCTTCTTTTGTTTCTTCTGAGGAAGCGGACGTGTCTGCCACTTTGGATACTTCTCAAACTCTATGTAGCAATGCATTAATGTAAATGGCTTCTTTTTCTCATCCAGTTCAATGTACATGCGGTGTGCATCTTTTTCCTGAAAAAGGAAATGAAGAGTTAACACTTCCATACAACACATGGTATATTAGAAGCCAAAATCATAGGATAGGTCTGAAACCAGATGCTCACTTCGCATTTTCTGAAACTGGGAGGTCTGACATATCTGGCTATGTTATGAAAATCAAGGCCTCCTTTGGTTCATAGGATAGAAATGTTGTAGGAATAGGAAAATCATAGGAAGTGAGATGACATGCATCTCAATTCCTATAGAGAAAGAGATGTCATTTGATGCATAGGATAGGAATTTTTCCATTGAGTCTTAGCTAATGTTTTTTTTCCTCCAAAATGTGAAGGATTGAGTCCTATCATATATAGGAATAGGAATCCATTCCTACAAACCAAAGGGTCTCAAAGGAAATTTTCCTATGCAAATCCTATCCTATAGAAATCCTATGACATTCCTACAAACCAAAGAAGGCCCAAGTGTTTTTATGTCAGTCAATGCATATGTTAAATTATTCAGATAAGACATCTATGAATTTATAAAAAGTAAACAGTACTACCATGGATGAAACAGGCAACAGTTTTTTATTCATGGGGCATTGGCTCAAGCGCTGAAATGCCTAGAGAGGTGTGCCAGCCCATCAATACGAAGAAAACAAAACTAGCCCGCGCAGGCCTAGGGTGTGCCAGCCCATCAGTATAAGCAAAGACATTAACGCAGGCCTCGAGCTGTTTAAGCCTTAATCGATTGTTTTGAATTCAAAAGGCACACGTATCCACATGCAGAAGGCTGGAGAATCGTCCGGCGTGGACTATGGGTTCGGTCGAACCATGGTCGTGAATCATGCCTCTCATAGGATAAATGAACTTTGAGTGTAGGACTAGCGAAGATTCATTTCTCATGTGAGTTAAAGTTAAGGCAGCCAACAGATGCTATCCTGTTTCTCTCTCTCTCTCCCAACTTTCTGGATAACTAATTCAGAGAACTGAATTTCCTTTTCCGAATTTTGCATTTAGCAGTACATGTTTGCTCTTGGCTCATCCAAACAAGATCAATTGCTACTGCGATTTGGCAACAGGAGTTCATCTAACAAGATCAATTACTCCTACGTACGTGACCACACGTCCACACCATCTACTGCAGTGGCACTGATGGCGAGTGTGGTGGTCGCTCGTGTCACTGGCCGTAGCCGCCGGGATGCGGCCGCCGCCTACGCGGGTCTCCGTTGCAGGCTCCTCATGCTGCGCTCCGTCGCACGCTCCATGTCAAATGCTCCTTCCTGGCTCGTCGCCGGCTGCCGTCCACGTCGTGGCACTCCGTCCTGGCTCGTCGCCGGCTGCCGTCCACGTCGTGGCTGCTGCGGGGATGGGGCTTTGGAGGGACAATGAGATTTGGGGAGATCCCGAATTGGGGGAGCAGCCCTCGGTTTGGGAGGAGGGGGGTACATGGAAAATTACATGGCTGATTTGGGCTGCTGCGGGCGGTTTTCTGCAAAACGATGTTAGACGCACGGCAGACACGGGATTTTGATCTAACGGCCTGCGATGAGTGGATGCAGGGATGCACGAGGGATGCTGGATTCACAGGATACGAGCCCGGGAGGGAGAGGGGGGGGTGCAGGGGATTGCCGGAGATCTTCATGGGTGGTGACGGGCTTACAAGGATAGCTGGGACGGTGGCCGGCAACGGCGGTGGGGGAGGTTCAGGGGAGAATGAGGCGGCAAGGCAGTGTGCGGTGGCCCGCTGGCCATGGGTGGAGGAAGCTGACGATTAGGACTGGTAGACTGGGGGCATTCTGGAGGAGGAAGAAGGAAGGGAGGAAGAAGATGAACAATAGCGTGATCTATATTGAACCATTGGATCAAAATCTAGTGGCTGCTGAGAAAAGCGACTAATGGCAAAAGAAATTCCAGGTACCTAATGGATAGAGGATCCCTAGATATAGCCACATGGGTGTACGTCAGCAGTCTGCCAAGCTCCAGCCGTACGCAAGTTCTAGAGCTTTGGTTAGAATGTTGGTCACCCACCGTGAATCCTTGAAATTTTGGCAGTAGGATTGAGACTAGCCACAATGGATAGTAACATAGAGTAGTAACAATGCTTATGTTACTACTATATGTTACTATCTCTATAATGGGGAGTAACATATGTGTGGTAACATGCAACACTTTATTTATTAGGCTATAGACTCATCTTGCCTTGATATGTGTGATGCTACTACTAGTAGTAACTAGCTATGTTATCACATGTATCTCTTTCTTCATTTATTGCTCATCACATCATCTATTTTATCTAGATATGTGTGATGTTACTACCTATATTACTCCCACTGTGGGTAGTCTGAGAGATCCAACGGCATGTGTGGTGCCACGGTTCCTTCAGTTTTGAAACAATCAATGAGAGCCGTCCGACGTGGAGGATACAATGGTTCATATGATGTGTTACCCATACACTATAGTGGTACTAGTAAAACGCCCGTGCGTTGCTACGGGCTATACTGTATATAAATGAATCAGACAAATTATTGATATTGAAGCTTATTTCTTTTTCATACATCAACCTCAAGGTCGACGGCAGGTTCCCGCGATCTAGTGTAGCATAAACATGGCCATATTGGAGGGCTATACTGTATATAATAAAGGGGATTTGTTTTCACTGTATGTATGATACACTGTATGAAAAATGTAACGATGCGATGGTCCAGGCTCCCACAAATCCAGACCATACTGGAGAGAAAAATGTCTAAACTATGAACCCTGTTATCTCCAACACACATACCAAACATAAAAACCCCACCCCATGACACACCCTTATGTTTTCCTATCGGACCCTCCCCTTCCGCTCAGTTTTCGTCGTAGTGAGACATTTCTCGCTGGAGTCCTCTCCTTTAAAACGGGATGACGCCCACCTCACCTTCGCCATCGCGGCCTCTCTCCTTCACACCATACTTCCCCACTAAGGGATTGCATTTAGACGTCGAAAAAAATCGATGGCGAGGGAGTCATGGAGGAGGGGTAGAGAACGAACCGGTGAAAGCCAAAAAAACCTGCGTACAATGTTTGTTCCGCCTGGGTCATAGAGAGAGTCCCCCTGGTAGAGGAGTTTGGGGAGAAGAGGACAGCGACACGAGGACACGTCAGGAGGATCGCAAGGAAGGTACGCTGGTAGAGGAGATCAAGGAGAAGAGGACGGCAGCGCGAGGACGTCGGGATTATCGTGAGGAGGGCAGGCGATGGGAGGATTGCGTTCACATACACGTTAATGGGCCAGCCCAATGCTATGATGTGATGATGTCAAAGGTGGGCAAAATATAGGAGTGGTGGGATGAGGTGGAGTGAGGCGAGACTACCAACTAAGACATTAGTAGTAGAGATTACTGAGAGTTGGTATAACATACATAATCCTTATGGAAAATGTTAGGCTGAATCTTTGAGTAAGTGAATCTATCTTGTAAACTCCATTGTAGACCATGCATACACATTATTCTCCAGAAAAATTGGTGCAGATTATTTGAAGGAGCTTGATATCCCATAGACCATAGTCCTCGTGTAGTCTTGCATTGAAAGATATAGGTATGTAAGACAGTTAGCTTGAAATGAAATAGATAATTAAATGAAAAAGAGAAGAACTGAAATGAGGTAGATCTTTCAGTAGGGTCACATTTCATTACTCAGACTAACCAAAAGTTTCAGAACCGAGTTCTTGGAGCTCTTTGTCTTTGAGGTCATCATTCTTTATAATCTAAAATGTGAACATTTGGTTGGTAAAGAACATTACGGGTTAAATTTGACATGTTATAGCAAGCCTAATATCAGGACCACCTCTCATGGGCACAATCAACTCCCTAAAGCCTCTTTTTTTATCAGATGCATAATGCACATCACTTACCGAGGAAGATTTTAGCCTCTTCAACATAACAATCGGCATCCCTTATCAAAGCTCACACCAAAATAACTGCACGTGTAATCATTCTACCCTTTGATTGATAGACTGAAAATAAGTACACAAAAGATAGGAGCTACTCACATTCAAACTTCTGCCACAAGCTCGTTGATGGTCATGCCCCTTCAACATGTTCACACATAGTACGTCAAAAATAATATTCCTCCAACCAGCCCATACAGAATGCCTCAAATTGGCATGATAAAACAAATCCAGATTGCATTATTCATTGAAATGATAAAAAATGAAAACATCTCAAACCAATATGTATGTAGAACCTGAAATTATATCTTATGTATCAAAACGACTATACAACCTTCCAAAAAGCAAAGGAGGACCATACATAATACAATACTCCTTTCCAGCGCTTTACGTCACCCGCCTCCCAATGCATGCCTGGTCATCTCCATGGCCTACAGGAGGCGCTTCACCTACAACAGAATTTCGAGATAGGAATCCCTTCTTCACCTACAGCAAAATTTCGAGATCCCAACACTATCAGGCTAATACAAAGATCCATGAGAAGTGTGAACGCACCAACGTCTCCGGGTATGCATGGACCGTACGGGTAACTGATTTGGGAAACGTAGGCGGCGATGCTGGCATGGCCGGCGGCACATGATGCATCTATAGTGAGACCGGCGGCGGCCAACAGCACCGTGGCGGCCCAATTCGATAAGCCCGGCGGTCGAGTACCTGGAAGGCCAGTAGCCCACGCCCACGACGTTGGCAAAGTAGCTTGGGATGGCAACGGCGAATCACTGGGTCACCCATGTCAGTGACCTCGAGGTGCCGTTGGTGCGAAGGGGAGCATGTTTCCACTATCGCAGATCTCCCATGCGACATCAATGGTCGACAGCATCGGTCTCTCTCGATGGACCGGATCTTCCCTGTCGCGGTATTCGGGGGAGAGGGGGTAGGCTGTGCCAAACAGCGGAGGGAGAGGCTTGACCTAGCAGGTTCTTGAGCGGTTTGACAGTTCTTGTTTTTCAAGGATAGCTGAATGCCCTTGCGTTGCTATGGGACATCCAAGATATATATATATTGATCAATAACCAGAAGGTTATTAATTCCACTTCACAAACTTCGACAATGCATGCACATTTTAATTTTCGATCAAAAAACAAAGGTAACAAACTCCTATAACAGTGAATAAAATACAAGAAATCAGTCTAACTGAAAATACCACGTCTACCTTAGAACGTCTATAATATCAATTAAGAAGTCTGCTACAAAACTTACTAACAGGTGGAAAAGGGGCAGCTAGTATCTCTCCAACAAACAAAATCATACCATACAAAATAGATTGCCTGCAGTCAATAAAACAGTAGTAGGGCATCTGAACAAAAAAATACATAGGGAAAATGGAACATGTCGTTTCAAAGATTACATTAATCCTGTCAATGTTAACCACAATACTGAAGATAGGCCATAATGGCCACATGACCATCTGCACTGTACTGATAACGGAACTGCGTGTCTTCATTGCTATCATTATAGATTAACATATTTAATTGTTTCAGCACAAAGGTTCCATAATGTCAGGGTAAATTCAAGAATCTTCACATGCACTTAATAGACCATGTAATAGCATGTTGAAAACTACGCAGGAAAAGCATGGTTCCGAGATACTTAAGTATTGAGGTCAGTCCAGTCTTACCATGAAAATGAAAAGACCATATGATGTCTGGTGCAGCTTCCTATTTATCAGTAGAGAATCCTTCGATTTATTTACATGAAGATTCTTATTGGGCATGGCTGCATCAAACCGAGTATATATATCTGGATGATTGATTCCACACATGTGGAGCAGATATTGGAGATTATTAAGATTCTAGCTTATTCCAAACTTTATTTATTTTTATCCCAGTTCTAGACTTCTAATGTCTGTGAAAGAAGAAAATCATGACCGGAACATAAAATGGCAACACTAAGAAAAAGTTATCACCGGAGCAATGCAGTTAAGAGTTCCGGATACCTTTCAGAAAGAAGTGACATATATTAGCATATTTTATCAGAACAATTCAATCTGCAAATTAGCAAACATGGACATTCCAGTGCATAGTAGTACGAAAAAAGGTGAAAAACAAGTGAACTGTGACACAATGTAACAGCTGAATCAATAAGGACATGTTAGAATGCGAACATATTGGAGATTAGAATTCCATTAACCTCTTGTTGGACTCTTCAAATCAGATCACCGATGGCGCTTCCAGTAGCGAGGCTTCCCCACGGCAAGACATCTTTCTGGCTATTGTAGTTCTGGAGGATTATGCCATCAGTAGATAATCTACCAGGACCAAAGGCTTCTCCATCCGGCCACGGCTGCAGCCGCGTCCACATCACCGTGGATGCTCCGCCATATCCGCCTGGACGAGCGCAGGCTCTTCATCACCAACCTCTTGTTTAGCCACGATGCCACGGTGGCCACCAGGCGGCTTGAAGCCACAAACGACATGCTTGAGCACACATCACGATGTTGGGAGTCACACCCGACAACGACACCATGCAACGCGTCATGGCGGCGTTTATGGAGGCGTTGGCGCGATGCTAGCTCCCGGCATGGGCTGGCCTGTGCAGGGCACTGCTCCTACCCTGTGCGGCGCCCACGCCACCATCGCACCCTATACCATGCAATCAAATTGGCAGATAGAGTGCAAAATAATGGAACAAAATTGATAGAAAGATGAACAATGTGCAAGTAGCAACCTCAAAATATGAGGACTACTCGTTTTGAAGTTTCAGAAGAGTTGATCTCAGAAAACTTCAATTGAACGCAAGACCGAGTAGCAATGTACCCGGATCAGCAGCCTGATTTTTAGATGGTGTAGCTGGCAAATCTTCAAATCTAGTCCCCAATAAGGAAATCAAGAGCAGATCATGAAGTTAATATACAGAGCTTCCAGAAATCACACATTCACCTACATCCAAAATGAAGCCTCCACCTACCAAAATCACCTGCCTAGTTCTTATAGTGTCCCAAAGGTAGTATGTAAGGCAGCAGAATGGATGATCAAATCATAAAACACAATCTAGTATTTACCAGCGATTCAGTATCCTGCATGTCAGACTGGATCTCAGAGAGTCTCTACTTCATCTTGTCTGCTTAGATCTCACCATGTAAGACGAAACCAACAACAACGAATAGAAATAGGCACGGGAAGAGAGGGTGGCGATCTTGGCGAAGACCTCGCAGACGCAGAGTCGCAGTACTGGCGCTCGTAGCCTTGGAACACCTCGCTGCTTATGATTGCTCCTCTTGATCGCCTTTCATGGCATGTATTAAAGATAAATGGTAGCTAACCAGACCTGGCAGCTGCCACCGCCGCGAGGAGGTTGAGTAGTCAGCCGTTTGCGGAGGTGAAAGCTGCTATGTACGTCCTTGATCCATCGCCCGCCATCCAGGATCGACCCATGCACTTGAGACAATACTGGGCGCGCATCGAAGGAGACTTCATGGCTATGTCCCGGATCCACCGCCCCCTGTCCTGCTTGACCCATCCACAGGAATCAACACCGGACGCACCGACTCGTCGTCGATGTCGACGAGCTGTTTCATTGCGAGGTCAAGGGGGACCGCGGAAGGGCCGCACTGGTGCCTGTGCTACGCGCTACTCGTTAGCGGCGTCAACTGCGAAGGGGTGGCTAGGGTTTGAACAAGGAGGAGGAGACACGGCTTGCGTGGATTTTTCGTTGCTTACGTGCGTGGGTATGACGGTTTTCCTGGTTCTTTCGCCGGATCGCATAGGGGTGGGACCACGTAATTAAGAAGAACGAATCACGTTTGGGGTGGAACGTACACAGGGAAAACCAACAGCACACGGGAGGGAGGTTCGACGAAGGGTTCAACGACGTAAGACGGGAAATGGAACGTTGCGTTTCTTTTAGGTATTATTATTATTATTAGAGAATTAGAGATTAGAGATTATTTGTTTCCTGAAAATCTATTATTTATTTCTTAAAGCAAATTGCATTAATGAGAGAGATCCGTTGATTTGGCTAAGGTAGGAAAGAATCTATTATTTGTTTGCTAAAGGAAATTGCATTAATGGGAGAGATCCGTTGATTTGGCTAAGGTAGGAAAGAATCTATTATTTGTTTCCTAAAGCAAATTGCATTAATGATAGAGATTCGTTGATTTGGCTAAGGTAGGAAAGTTAGATCCGTGATCTTTTGTCATTAGGAAAGTGTTGAAAATAAACCATACCGAACTACCAACTCCTCCATTAGGTTTTTTAATTTTCGTAGGTTTTTTTTCGCTGGATTGTCTTGGGTGCCATCGGAGGTTAGGCCCTCGAGTGCGTGGGGGCGGGTGGGGGCTTCAGTACGCGGTTTTTTCGGTTCATGGCGGCTCAGTGTGAGGTGGGACAAGGTACCAAAAAAAACCATAAAAAGTGAGACGAAAAAAAACCTGGAAGCGACGTGGATGCTCCGCCATATCCGCCTGGATGAGCGCAGGCTCTTCATCACCAACCTCTTGTTTAACCACGATGCCACGGTGGCCACTAGGCGGCTTGAAGCCACAAACGACATGCTTGAGCACACATCACGATGTTGGGGGTCACACCCGACAGCGACACCATGCAACGCGTCATGGCGGCGTTCATGGAGGCGTTGGCGCGATGCTAGCTCCCGGCATGGGCTGGCCTGTGCAGGGCACTGCTCCTACCCCGTGCGGCGCCCACGCCACCATCGCACCCTATACCATGCAATCAAATTGGCAGATAGAGTGCAAAATAATGGAACAAAATTGATAGAAAGATGAACAATGTGCAAGTAGCAACCTCAAAATACGAGGACTACTCGTTTTGAAGTTTCAGAAGAGTTGATCTCAGAAAACTTCAATTGAACACAAGACCGAGTAGCAATGTACCCGGATCAGCAGCCTGATTTTTAGATGGTGTAGCTGGCAAATCTTCAAATCTAATCCCCAATAAGGAAATCAAGAGCAGATCATGAAGTTAATATACAGAACTTCCAGAAATCACACATTCACCTACATCCAAAATGAAGCCTCCGCCTACCAAAATCACATGCCTAGTTCTTATAGTGTCCCAAAGGCAGTATGTAAGGCAGCGGAATGGATGATCAAATCATAAAACACAATCTAGTATTTACCAGCGATTCAGTATCCTGCATGTCGGACTGGATCTCAGAGAGTCTCTGCTTCATCTTGTCTGCTTAGATCTCACCATGTAAGACGAAACCAACAACAACGAATAGAAATAGGCACGGGAAGAGAGGGTGGCGATCTTGGCGAAGACCTCGCAGACGCAGAGTCGCAGTACTGGCGCTCGTAGCCCTGGAACACCTCGCTGCTTATGATTGCTCCTCTTGATCGCCTTTCATGGCATGTATTAAATATAAATGGTAGCTAACCAGACCTGACAGCTGCCACCGCCGAGAGGAGGTTGAGTAGTCAGCCGTTTGCGGAGGTGAAAGCTGCTATGTACGTCCTTGATCCATCGCCGGCCGTCCAGGATCGACCCATGCACTTGAGACAATACTAGGCTCGCATCGAAGGAGACTTCATGGCTATGTCCCGGATCCACCGCCCCCTGTCCTGCTTGACCCATCCACATGAATCAACACCGGACGCACCGACTCGTCGTCGATGCCGACGAGCTGTTTCATTGCGAGGTCAAGGGGGACCGCGGAAGGGACGCACTGGTGCCTGTGCTACGCGCTACTCGCTAGCGGCGTCAACTGGGAAGGGGCGGCTAGGGTTTGAACAGGGAGGAGGAGACACGGCTTGCGTGGATTTTTCGTTGCTTGCGTGCGTGGGTATGACGGTTTTCCTGGTTCTTTCGCCGGATCGCATGAGGGTGGGACCACGTAATTAAGAAGAACTAATCACGTTTGGGGTGGAACGTACACAGGGAAAACCAGCAGCGCACGGGAGGGAGGTTCGACGAAGGGTTCAACGACGTAAGACGGGAAATGGAACGTTGCGTTTCTTTTAGGTATTATTATTATTATTATTAGAGAATTAGAGATTAGAGATAGAGATTAGAGATTAGAGATTATTTGTTTTCTGAAAATCTATTATTTATTTCTTAAAGCAAATTGCATTAATGAGAGAGATCCGTTGATTTGGCTAAGGTAGGAAAGAATCTATTATTTGTTTGCTAAAGCAAATTGCATTAATGGGAGAGATCCGTTGATTTGGCTAAGGTAGAAAAGAATCTATTATTTGTTTCCTAAAGCAAATTGCATTAATGATAGAGATTCGTTGATTTGGCTAAGGTAAAAAAGTTAGATCCGTGATCTTTTGTCATTAGGAAAGTGTTGAAAATAAACCGTACCGGACTACCAACTCCTTCATTAGGTTTTTCTTTGCTGGTTAATTTTCGTAGGTTTTTTTTCGCTGGATTGTCTTGGGTGCGATCGGAGGTTAGGCCCTCGAGTGCGTGGGGGCGGGTGGGGGCTTCGGTACGCGGTTTTTTCGGTTCATGGCGGCTCAGTGTGAGGTGGGACAAGGTACCAAAAAAAAACCCATAAAAAGTGAGACGAAAAAAAACCTGGAAGCGAGACTACCAACTGCTCCATTAGGAGTAGAGATATAGATATAGATAATCTAGGCAACTGTATCGTGTACTCCAAGGGTAGAGGTGCTCCTTGTTGTCCCAGATTGAAAAAACAGATCTTAATGATCACAAAAAAATCGAACATACATAAAGATATATATATATATATATATATATATATATATATATATATATATATATATATATATATGTATATATATATATATATCAGCCATATGAGAGAAAAAATAAACCCAAATTTGATGCCTAATCTAGAAGCAAAAAAAGATAAATATGCTATAATAGTGTCTAGTTCTTTTTGGTGCATCAACGCAATGAACTATTTTCTTCAGACACATACTTACGTTTGGTCATGTAATATTAGGATAATTTAGTTTTCGACTTATATCAACTTCTAAAAAGATGAATGCGGCTGCTACAAGAGTACTGGATATCTTCTCCGTTTCTTTTGCGGAAATATATCTATCTGTTGTTTTGAGAATGGGAACTTAGTAAGTAATAACCCCATAGAATCTATCTGTATCTATAGTAGTACTTAAAAAGAATATAAGGTTCCCATTTCACCTTTGTTCCCATCACCTCTTTGTCCAACATTCCATGTATATGATAATCAATCATCTTAATTTAC
Organism: Triticum dicoccoides; assembly: GCF_002162155.2. NCBI lineage: Eukaryota > Viridiplantae > Streptophyta > Magnoliopsida > Poales > Poaceae > Triticum > Triticum dicoccoides. The sequence goes on from NC_041390.1 coordinate 613,891,501, forward strand.
TTACCTTCTGAACCAATCCCATTTTAATTTACTTACGAAACTTCTATTCAAAATATAAGGTAATTCACGGTCAGAATTTGATGAACATTTATTATTGACAAGTAAATCAAAAGCTAACGTACTAGAATATTTATATCCCCTTGCAACGCACAGGCATTGTTCTAGTCTATATATAAAGATAAATAGGCAATCGTGTCAGAAAGCTGGTTTTTTGGCCAAAAGGTACTTCAAACTTGGAACGAGCATGAAGCAATTATGGAGACTTCTTTGTCTTTTGAGTTTTTTTGGCGGACCTACCATGCTAGATCTTTGGTCTTCCCCTGGAATCGATGAAAAAGTGGATCGCTTCTTATGTGCTCGCTCAGAATAATTCTTCTCTATCTATAATATCTATTTCATGTCTTTTGTTTTGAGACACATCTGCTGTCTATAAGCCTATAATCGAGCCCGTCGAACCCCAATATGACACTCACGTACTCCCCCAATTTCTAAATATAAGACCTTTTAATACGGGTTATATTCGGATGTATGGACATATTATACTTTAGATTGACTCATTTTACTCCGTATATAGTTCGTATAGGAATCTAAGACTTATAATTAGAAACGAAGGGAGTAGTTGTTATGACCCGGCCCATCGTCACCGTGGAAGCACTTTCTCTGCACCGAGACAGGTGGTCGGTTTCGGCGCAGGCTCGGCACAGGCCCAACGCTTTCCCCCCCTGCAATGCTCGTCGCTAGAGTCGGAGCTGCCTAGTCATCGGCGCATGCAGTGGACTGTTTGGCGTTGTCCGGCATAGGCCTCGATGCTCGTTTATGGTGAGGGCTTCATCGATGGTCGTTGATGGTGGAGTTGGAGTCGCCCTGGCGGAGGTGTGACGACGATGACGCTTCTATACTCGAAGGCGGGTGTGCGTTCTTGTGTGGGTTGCCAGGTCGCCCTGTGTGTCCTGTGTGGGCATGTTGTAACGATTTTTGCCAGGTTTTCCATTAATTAACCGAGTAATTCTCTTCTTCTTTATTAATGAGATGAGGCAATACTCCGTTTGAAAGAAAAAATGACCCGGCCCAATCATAGGGAGTACACCCGAGGAAGGCCAGCTTTTTTACAGAAAGCTATACCATTTTCCATTCCCTTTTTGCCGATCTTGATATCATTATTATACCGCCGTGCCTGGCTAATTGCGACATGACATATACAGCAGTGATGCACACGGCAAATCTTGATTCAGAATTCATGGATTAGGAAGGAGAGCAATCTCCGGATGCAATCACGGACAGATCGACACCCACAGGCCAGCTCAGTGCGCAGGCGTGGCCCTATATATATATAAACGCGCCACCCAAATGAAACGCACATCGAAAATCACCAGTCATCAAGACGATCGATCCTCTCCTATCCTCCTGTCGAGCAGAACGCACGGGCACTCCCACCCATGGCGCCGCCCGCAAGATCATCGGCGCCGTTGCTCCTCCTCCTCCTGGTTCTCCTCGTCGCGGCACGGCGGTCCGCCGGTGACGACGACTCTCCACGTACGTACCCCGACTGGCCGACCGCCGTCCATGTCGTTTTCTCGATCGCACATGCATATATGCGTACGTACTTGACATCTAGATCGTCTGACCGATGTTGTTGATCTGATTTGGCGGCGGTTCGGTGATTTGTATGCAGCGCAGGTGCAGCCGTTGGACCCCAAGTGCCAGGAGATGACGGAGATGTGCACCCCGGCGTCGTGCACCAAGCTCTGCCTCAGCATAGGGCTGGGTAAAGACGCCGACGGCGGGTTCTGCACCTTCCATGGCATGCAGTTCTACTGCTGCTGCCCCATACCCGCCCCCGTCCCGCCGCCCTCAAGGCTCTGATTTCAAGCTTCTCAAATGATCTTGTAGCCGGATTCCAGTGCTATCAGGAATTCAGGATGATAGCAGGATCTTTGGCCGTACACAGAATAGAGCTAGTCATGAGCTAGCACATTATGGTCGTGCCACGCCTCGTACTGCTGTCTGTCTGGGCTCGGGCACGGATGAAGTTGTAAGGCTGTGTATGAACGATGTAATTCCTGGTTGAGTAATACAAGATCCCATTTCCCGGCAAAAAAAAAGAGTACTGGATATCTTCTGCATTTCTTTTGTGGAAATATTTATCTTTTGTTTTGAGAATGGGAAATATCCATCTTCTGTTTTAGACGCATCAACTTTTTTTTTTGAGACAATCTCGCAAAACCTTATTAACCCGTCACAATGTTTATAAGGACGAACGAAAGATCTCCAAGGTGGATTAACCAAACATGACGACCATCCCGAGAGAAAGACCATGCTTCGCTAGGTTGTGAGCCTCAAAGTTTGAGCTCCGAAATTCATGGACTATATTACATGAAAGAAAAACTAAAGAACAATCTGAAATTTCACATAACATTGCTCCATAAGCAGCTAAGTTCCCCTGCTTAATATCAGCGACCACCACCTTGCAGTCTGAAGCAATATGAATGCATTGAACATACAGATCATCGGAGAGTGAAAGAGCTTCCCTTATAGCCAGCGCTTCCAAAGTTT